>NC_137786.1:4658879-5001379 GCF_963383645.1 Muscardinus avellanarius
CCTCCTATTCTTCTTCTCCTTTTTCTCCTCCTCCTCCTCCTCCTCCCCCTCCTCCTCCTCCTTTTCAGTTTGTGGCTGGGTGTAGCAGCAGGATGTCACATGGCACACCTGCAGCTGTCATGGCCCTGGAAGGACAGCTTCTGGGACAGTGCAGCTCTAACCTCAACAGTGCTGCTCCAAGAAGACTGCTACCCCCGGCTGTTTCTCTCAGACCTTCATAGGAGCAACGCCAGCGACACATGCGAGCAAAGTACTACTGATAATGCCCAATTTACAGGTGGAAAGGCTGAGGCAGAGGGGAACTACCATCTGCCCAAGGTCACAGAATCAGAAAGAAGCAGGGTTCACCTCCAGATTCTCCAGGAAAGACCTTCAACTCTATTCTGCCTCTCTCAGCAGGATGAACAGGAAGTGATTTCCCCAACTGTCCCTGGATCTCCCCACCCAGTCACCCTGCCAGTCCCCTATAACTGTTCCCAGCACCAACTCCTCTGCCATGGCGCTCCCTGCCTCCTCCTCCCCATCCTGAGGTAGCTGCAGCACCTGCGTCCATTTGACCATGGCCACTTGCTTCTCTGCTGCTGCTGCAGAGTCCAAGCAGAGCCAGAGCCCACTGGCCTGTCCATTCCTAGCTGTCCTTCTGGGAGGTGTGCCAGTCCCTGGGGACTCCTAATCCACTGGCCAATGCCCTGGTCTCTTCTGCTCTCTGCTGCTCCTGAGGAGCTGAGCCCAAGCAATGCCTACCGGGCTGTCCACTTCTAGCTACCCTCTGGGAAGTGTCCCACCCCTGAGGACCTGGGCTCCTGATCTGATGGTCAGCGCCTTCGGTCCCCAAGTCTCCATAACATTCCTGTGTCCACCTCCCAGCAGCTGTCTCACAGCAGCCCGCGGCTGTCACACTTCTAGGAGGCCATGGCCACCCTGGGCAATGAGCTGTGGCTGTGGGAGGACAGGAGTGCCCCTGCTGGCCTCGGCAGCTGACTGCTTGGGGTGTCCACCTTGCTCAGACCACAGAGCACATGGGAATGCCGGGGTCCAGAGGTGAGAGAAAAGCCGGATCCCGCAGCTCTTGTTTCAGGATAAACAGGACCTGGGTGGCTGCTGCCCCAGCCTGTGTCAAGCCTTATCTTCAGGCACCAGGCGGACCTCAAGGGCTGGTCCGGCAGGGAGTCGGCTGCAGTTTCTCTCTGTGCAACAGATGCTTGTTTTTCTCCTTGGGATGGTGTATCTGCCCTGATGGGTATTTTCCTTTGCTTGCAGGCTCCTTTTGTTTAACCAGAGGAAAGGAGCTTTCAGAGTCTAACTAATTAATATTCAGTACAGGATTATATCATCTTCCAGTTTCCACAGCACATTAGAAAACTGAAATCTGCTACTTACATTTGGTGTCCTGCACTCCCTGAAAGAAGCAACTTCCATTCCCTGAAGCTTCAGATGAAGCAACAGCAGTAGATTCACCTGCAGAGGCTCCCTGCCCCACTCCGCCATGGCTTTCTCCCCCGCCCCACTCCCCATGGCTCTCTCTCAGCAGCAGGATAGACAGAGCAAGGCTCTGAAAAATCTGAGCTGGTGCCTGGAAACCAGGCTCGTGGTGCTGGAGTGAGCAGCTGACTTTGAAGAGTAGAGATGTCATCCTGGGAAAAGAAGCCCAGACTGGGCCAGGCCTGGATCTCAAAGCTGGCAGACCCTGGGGGAGGGATACATCAACTGACAAAATAAAATGTGCACTGTGGCGTTTTGCCAGCCTCTCCAGCTCCAAGGCCACTGATGGGTAGTGAGGACTGCTGGCTGCCTGGCCCCTGCTGGAGGTGGGGCCCTGAGAATCCAATCTATCTGGGATGCCCAGGAAGGTCGCCCAACATGAGCTCTACAACCTGACCAAATTCAAGCCCTGCCTTTCCAAAACTGTCCCCAGGGCAATCAACATCTGATGCTCCTTCCCAGGACCCTGGACCCACCTGCGGAGCCGAGCCCAGGCAGTGCCTACTGGGCTGTCCACTTCTGGCTGCCCTCTGGGAAGTGTCCCACCCCTGAGGACCTGGGCTCCTGATCTGATGGTCAGTGCCTTCGGTCCCCAAGTCTCCATAACACTCCTGTGTCCACCTCACAGCAGCTGTCTCACAGCAGCCCGTGGCTGTCACACTTCTGGGAGGCCATGGCCACCCTGGGCAATGAGCTGTGGCTGTGGGAGGACAGGAGTGCCCCTGCTGGCCTCGGCAGCTGACTGCTTGGGGTGCCCACCTTGCTCAGACCACAGAGTACATGGGAATGCCGGGGTCCAGAGGTGAGAGAAAAGCCGGACCCGCAGCTCTTGTTTCTTAGTCTTGAAAATGTTGAGTCCCCAGCTCCAGAGAATAGAGTGTGTTTAGAGCCAATATCGGGGGAGGGAGACCCAAGGCAGACCCCTCCCAGAATGCCCTGGCTCAAGCTCACAGGCTGCCCCTGCCTCCAGAGGGCGAGAAGCACCAGAGCCCCGAGCTCCAGCACCAAGCTACTCTTACGTCACTTGCAGTCCCATCTCTAACACCCCAAACACGGAGGCTGGTGAGGGTGACTCACTAGCCACACCTTCCACGGACATCATGCGGAAAACTGAAAGCAACAATTCCCATGTCCCTGGAAGGATGGCTACCAGCAAGAGGCAGAAGAGGAAGTTTCCTCTCTGCTGCTAATCGAGCCCCAGTAGTTGGAAGCCCAAGTTTCCCACCAGGTGGAGTGAGTTTTTCTTTAGGTTCTAAGGTCAGGTCCCCTTAGACTACCATTGTGGACTTGAAGCTCCGGCAACCAGACACAAAATGGGCCAAGGGAGAAGCTGCCTTCTCTCCCCCAGCCCTGAAGATGCCACCTGGCAGGGGTCTCAGCGGACAAGTGGGCTTCTCACCAGCCTTCCCTGTGACCTCCTGCCCAAGTTCTCCCACAGGCAAGGAGACACAGTGGCTGGAAAACTGCTCCGGAAGCCTACTGCCCTTACTCACTGCTGCTCAGCTGGCCCCGCTAGTGGCGGGTGGCCCCAACCAACCACGTCCCTCTCTGTTATTGTGAGGAAGATTAAAGCTGACCCTGGAGAGGCACTATGGACCCTCCTCCTGGAAGGGAGTCACCGGTACCCACGAGTGGCTGTCACTAGCCTGCCTGATCACGGTGGACCTCCTGGCATTGCTGCCTCTCAGCTCTACCCTCAGAGGCGGAGTCCTGTGCCTGTTCCTGCTCTGATCCCCGCCCCTTCCTAGGTCTCTCAGCATCCTGCAGCCTTGGAGCTGCTCTTCTCCCTTCTCTTGACCCCAAGCAAAGCCCCAGCCCAGCTCTGGAAGAGCACAGCATATGCAGGCTTTGAGGGAGGCCCAGCACAGAGCAAAGCAGCAAAGGGCCAGGGAGTGTGGCTGCACAGTCTGCTTCACCTCATCTGACATTTTGCTCTGGACAGTGCGGCCCCTGCAGGTCACTGGAGTTGATGCCCTCTCTGTCGTGGATGCTGACTGAGGCAGCGGCCAGTCCCTGTCCTGAAGGAGGAGTGAGAAACACAGGCAGTGGGAACTTCCTTGTTGTTGCCAGCATTCTTATTTTTCTAATTCTGTGGACACACAGACAGCATGGCAGTTTGCATCCTCAAGCTATCTGTGTGTTAAGAAGAGACTTTTTGTGTGTGGTACTGAGGGTTCAACCCATAGGGACTCTGCTTCTAAGCTATACCTCTAGCCCTATTTTTTATTCCTTTATTTTGAAACAGGGTCTTACTAAGTTGTGGAGGGTGTTACTAAGTAGCTGAGGCTGGCTGCAAACCCTAGAGCCTCCTTTCTCAGCCTCCCTAGTACTGGAATTACGAACATATGCCATGGTGCTGGCTAAGAAGAGATTTTTAACCACCTCTGAAGCAACACAGTCTAAAGTGCCATCCTCTGGGACTTCTTGCTCCCTCCTGGGTGCCATGGGCCTCTCCTGGCAGCTGAGGATGGCCATGTCCATTATGACCCTGGAGATGTAGTGTCTAAGGCCTCCCAAGAGAGGGTAAAACCAGTCAGGGCCCAAGTCTTATGGGGAGGCCAGGGGCCCAGTGGGGGATTAGCAAACAGCTAATCTGTGTAAAGGAAAAGATACCCTCTGTTCAGAAAAAGTAATGATAGTGGTAAGTAAAGAGATCTTAAGCTAAGGTGTGTAGCAGGGTCTTACCTTCCTGCAATAGCTGCAGCAAAATCCAAGCCTCCTGCGTTCTTCCAAAATCATCTGTTCCATCAAGAGCTGGAATTCATTCTTCTTGTGCTGGATATGTCCCTACATTTCCCAAATGCTTCCGAGCATTAAATGTGCAGAAGTGGCTCTGTCTGACTTCTGAGACCAGAGAAGAAAGGGGAGACAGATCCCACTTGGCTGCTGGCCAGCTGGCTCTGTCTCTCAGTCTCTCTCTTGCTTTCTGTGTCTGTCTCGCTCTGTGTGTGTGTGTGTGTGTGTGTGTGTGTGTGTGTGTGTGTGTGTATCTGCCTCTGTCTCATGTTCTCTCTGTCTCTGTCTCTCTTTGTCTCTGTATCTTTCTGTCTCCCTTCTATCTTTCTTTGTCCTGCTGTTTATCTGTGTGTGTGTGTGTGTGTGTGTGTGTGTGTGTGCGCGCACACATGGTGTGTTGTGTGTATATGTCTTTTTTTGGTACTAGAGATTGAACCCAAGAGCATTCTACCTCTGAGACATGCCCCCAGACCTATTTTTTATTCTTTATTTTAAACAGGGTCTCATTAAGTTGCAGAGGGCCTCACTAAGTAGCTGAGGCTGGCCGTGAACCTGTGATCCTCCTGTCTCAGCCTCTCAAGTACTGGGATTAGAAGCAGTGTGCCACCATGCCCGGCTGAGTCTTGTTATCTGTGTATTTCTGTCTTTTTCTGTCTGTCTGTCTGTCTGTCTGTCTGTCTTGCTGTCTATTTTTCTCTCTTTCTTGCTGTGCTTCTCTTCTTCAGATTAGGTACATTTTCAGCCACCAAGCAGGGACTCCAGCCAGGCCATGCTGCAGAGGTTATGAGACCAGCCATGCCTGAGGCACCTGGTGCCGGGGGTCTCCAGCGGGACCATCCACATGAGCAAGGAAGCCTGTGATGACCTCATCCAAGTGACTTGCCGAGTCAAAGTCCATGGAGATGTAGCAGGCTGGGACATCAACATGGTTTCTTGTTCTTAGCTAGTTTAGAGAAAAATAGCCAGAACTGCATTGCTGCAAGCTTGAGCAAAGGTTTATTATTACAAGTATGAAGGGGGAAGAGAGCAATAAAAGCCCTACATCTGAGAAGACACAGCAGAGTACCTAAAAAGAAAGACACTGATGTCTCTGAACACATAAAAAATTTTCTAAGAATTCATTATCTCCTTTCTCCCATCCTGCTCAGCCAATAGTCCTCTTTCTCACCAAAAGCGGGCGCAGGCCTGCCAGGTGCCTCTGCTGTGTGAGCCTTTTCTCCTAACCTTTGTTCATCCTCACAGGGACAGACAAGTCTGACGTCACTGATCAGGATGTGTTACTTGGTCAGCATGGTCAGGGGCTGCAGGGTAGAAGTCCTCTTTTTGTTTGTTCTGTTTTTTATTCTTCAAGCATGTATTGTCCATCTGTGTCCTTGACAAGTTCTCAGCTTCTCCTTATCTCTATCTGCTAGAAGTTATTTACTATGTTGAAAACTTATTTCATAATAAAAAAAAAGACACAGAAGTATAGTCTTTTAAAGTATGGAGGTTTAGGAGGTTCTAACTTCTATTTTGTGTTATTAGTAACTAATATTGGATTAATATAGCTTGCTTTTTTATCTTTTTTTTAGAGATATAACAGTTTATTCCAGGTTCTTAACTCTAAGATAACATTTAATTTTTTTGTGGTACTGGGGATGGAACCCAGGCACATTCTACCTCCGAGCTACACCCCCTGCCCTAGTTTCTTCATTTTATTTTATTTTATTTTTAATTTTTTATTAATACATCATAATGTATTCATACATCATAATGGGATAAAAAAAACTTTTGTAGACATACATGCACACATCGCCCAGTTAACCCCTACCTGATCCCCACCCCATTCCCTCCCCATCCCTCCTTCCCATGCTTGACTTAGTGGTTGACATCTAGTATTATAGCAATTTATCCAAAATTAACAATGATAATCTCACATAACAGTTTCATTTGTTGGATACCAAGCTTTTGCTGACTTAAAGATAACATTTCAATATTTCTTTTTGCTTTCTTTCTTACCAGAGAATATTTTTTTCTTCTTTTTTTTTAGGTGAAACTATCATACATTTATTTATTTATTTATTGGAAAAAATCTATCCTAATATGGAATATGGACTCTAGATACCCCAAACAATCTCGAAAAAGAACAAAGCTAGAAGGTGTATATTTTCTAATTTCAAACCTTATAAAGCTACAACAATTAAAACAGTGTAGTACTGTTATAAAGGCAGATATATAAACCATTGGAGTTAAATAAAAGCCTAGAGCTAAATTCTTCCATATATTGGCAAGTTATTTTTGACAAGGTTTCCACGAACATTTGGTGGAGGAAATAATAATCTTTTAACTAAATATTGTTGAAAATAATAATTACATGAAAAAGAATAAAATTGGACCCTTACCTAACACCATATACAAATATTAACTCAAAATAGATAAAAGACCTAAATATAAATCTTAAGACTATAAACTTTTAGAAGAAAATCTGGGTCATAAAACCTCACAACATTGAAATTGGCAGTGATTTCTTGGATATGATATCAATGGCACAGGCAACAGAATGGTAAACAAACTCCCTAAAAATTAAAAAAAAATATTGTATATCCAAAGACAATGTAAACAGAGTTAAAAGTTACTGATAGAATGGGAAAAATATTTCCAAATGCTATATCTGAAGGTATATTAATATTCCAAATAGAAATCCTAATTTCTAAGTCTTTGATCCATCTTGAGTTGATTCCTGTGCATGGTAAGATATAGGGGGTTAGATTCATCTTTTTACAAATGGATAGCCAGTTCTACCAGCACTATTTGTTGAAACAGCTGTCTTTTCTCCAGCGTATGAGTTTGGCCCCTTTGCCAAAGATTAATTGACTAAAGATGTGTGGGTTTGTTTCTGTATCTTCTATTCTAATCCACTGGTCAGTATATCTGTGCCAGTACCATGCTGTTTTTACTACTATTGATCTATAGTATAATTTGAAATCTGGGATTGTGATACCTCCTACATGTTTCTTATTGTTGAGAATTGCTTTGGCTATTCTGGGTCTTTTCTTTCTCCATATAAAGTTCATGATTGATTTTTCTAGGTCTCTGAAGATTTTTTCTGGTATTTTAATGGGAGTTTCATTGAATCTATAGATCAGTTTTGGTAGAATGGCCATTTTGATGATATTTATTCTGCCTATCCATGAGCACAGGAGATCTTTCCATCTTCCAAGGTCTTCTTCAATTTCTTTCTTTAATGTTTTATAGTTTTTGTTGTAGAGGTCTTTTACATCTTGGGTTAGGTTTATTCCTAGATATTTTATTGGTTTTGAGGTTATAGTGAATGGAATTGTTTTCTTTGTTTCTTTCATTGTGGATTCATTGTTGGCGTAAAGAAAAGCCATTGATTTCTTTAGGTTGATTTTGTATCCTATGACTTTGCTGAATTTGTCAATCAGCTCCAGAAGTCTTTTGGTTGAGTTATTTGGGTCTTCCAGATAAAGGACCATGTCATCTGTGAATAAGGATAATTTTAATTCCTTTATTCCTATGTGAATTCCTTTCATTTCCTTCTCTTGTCTTATTGCTGCAGCAAGAGTATCAAGGACTATATTGAAAAGGAGCGGTGATAGTGGGCATCCTTGTCTTGTTCCTGACTTCAGAGGAAATTCTTGCAGTTTTTCACCATTCAGTATAATGTTGGCTTTGGGTTTACAGTATATTGCCTTAATGATGTTGAAGTACGTTCCTTCTATCCCAATTTTCTGAAGTGTTTTTAACATAAATGGGTGTTGGATTTTGTCGAATGCTTTTTCAGCATCTATTGCTATGATGATGTGGTTTTTGTTCTTGGTCCTATTTATGTGGTGGATAACATGTATTGATTTGCGTATGTTGAACTAGCCTTGTTATTCTGGGATGAACCCAACTTGGTTATGATGTATTATTCTCTTGATATAGTTTTGAATACATATAGCTAGTATTTTGTTTAGAATTTTTGCATCTATGTTCATTAAGGATATTGGTCTGTAATTTTTCTTTCTTGAAGGATCAAAGACTTAGAAATTAGACCTGAGACTGTGAAGTTAGTAGAGGAAAGCATAGGTTCAACACTACAAAATATTGGCACAGGCAGTAACTTTCTCAACAAAACCTCCAAAGCTCAGGAAATTAAAGCAAGAATTAACATGTGGGATAACATCAAACTTAAAAGTTTATTCTCATCAAAGGAAACCACCAACAACTTAAAGAGGAAGCCTACAGAATGGGAAAAGATCTTTAACAGTCACCACTCTGATAGGAGACTAATATCCAGAATATACAAAGAGCTCAAAAGACTCTACACTAGCAAAGCAAACAACCCAATCAAGAAATGGGCAAATGAACTAAATAGACACTTCACAAAAGAAGAGATACAAAGGGCCAATAGATGCATGAAAAGATGTTCTACATCATTGGCCATCAGGGAGATGCAAATCAAAACTACAATGAGATTCCATCTAACCCCAGCCAGAGTGGCAAGCATAAAGAAATCAAATAACAACAAATGCTGGCAAGAATGTGGGGAAAGAGGAACTCTTTTACACTCTTGGTGGGAGTGCAAACTAGTTCAGTCACTATGGAGATCTGTGTGGAGATTTTAAGAAAGCTAGGAATAGATCCACCATACAATCTAGCTCTACCACTCCTGGGTATTTTTCCAAAAGGATTGAATTCAGAGAACTATAGCAACATATGCATACCTATGTTCATAGCAGCACAATTTGTAATAGCCAAAATATGGAACCAACCCAGGTCCCCATCAACAGATGAATGGATTGCAAAACTCTGGGAAATACACACAATGGAATTCTACTCAGCCATAAAGAAGAACAAAATCATACCTTTTGCAAGAAGATGGAAAGTCCAGGAGAACATTATGTTAAGTGAGACCAGCCAAGCACAGAAGGAGAAGGTACATATGTTACCGCTAATATGTCCAAACTAGGGAACCTAGAGGATACCAATGGTACTCCAGATAATGGAGGGGAAATACCAGCAAAGCTTGATAGAGGAGAGGAAGGCTGAACTTGATTAATGAGGGTCCACATCCGAATATATGTAAAATTATGAATATGGCATGGTTACCTGGGACAATCATTATTTTATTGCTGGGAGGGGGAAGGGAAAACAGGGGCAGGAGGGGGGAGAGGGCATCAAGTATAGTTTAAATGTATAACATTTATGTTCAATAAAAATTTAAAAATAGAAATACTAAAAATTAGCAACAATAAAAGCAAACAATACAATTTAGAAATAGTAAAAGACTAACATAAATAATCTCCACAGATAACCAATCTTAGTTGTCTGTTGAATGGAAAATCTTGTTTGTCTGGTTCTGGTGTGTGCTACCTATTTCTTCTCTGTAGTTAATCTCTTTGAGTATTTTCTCTAGTGCTGGTTTTGAAGACATAAATTCCTTCAGTTTCTGTTTGTCATGGAAGCCTCTTAATTCCCTATCTAATTTGATAAAAAGTTTTGCTGGGTAGGAAATTTTTAGCTGGAAGTTGTTTTCTTTCAGAGTTTAGAATATGTTATTCCAAGCCCTTCTGGCTCCCATGACTTGGTTTGGGAAGTCTGGAGTGATTCTAATTGGTTTGCCTCTGAATGTCACTTGGCCCTTTGTTTTTGTTGCCTTTAAGATTCTCTGCTTGGCTTCCACATTGGTCATTTTGACAATTATGTGGTGTGGGGATCCTCTTCTCTGATCCTCTCTAATGGGAGTTCTATAAGTTTCCTGGACCTGTGTATCAACCTCTTGCTCTATGTTTGGAAAATTTTCTGCTATTACTTCCTTGAAGAGATTGTTGATCCCTTTAGTTTCACCTTCTTTTCCCTCCTCTATTCCAATTATTCTTAGGTTAGCTCTCTTAAAAGGGTCCATATTTCTTCAATGTCAGATTCCTGCTGTTGGATATTTTTTTCTAAATTGGAAACTATGCGTTCATTTTTGGAGTGATCATCTTCTAGGAGTGAGATTCTGTTCTCCATGTGGTCTAATCGGTTGTTTATATTTTGAATTGAGGGCTTTACTTCATTAATTGCATCCTTTATCTCTTTTTGGCTCTCTCTGAATTCTTTTCAAAACACCTCTATTATTTCTACAGTTATTTTCCCGATTTGATCTTCTAGAAATCTCTGAATTTCTGTTTTATCAGGTTCTGAAGTTGTGGGGTTGTGGGCATTCATTGCTCCATTGTTATTCCTCTTTCCCATGATTTCAGAAGTTTGTGCCTTCTCTGGGTTCTTCCCTGGGTCACTACAACTTCACTTAAGATGCTCTGGATCTCGAGTCTGTGGTATCTCAGTCACCACTACTCCTTTACTGGGCTGTATCACAAAGTCTCAGACCCAGGGAGTCAATCGAGGCTGCTTTAGACCATGGGGGTTGCCAGGTTGGGTGTTCTCCTGCGGGGAGTTGTGACTATGGTGTAATATCTCTGCCTCCACCACTCCCCCACTGGGTCAAGTCCCTGGGAGTGTGGTACTGGTATTTCTCCTCTAGGGGAGGCAATTTGACTCACTGTTGTTGAGTGTGCTGATGGAGCTGTAGTGGACTCGGTGAATTCGCTGCTGCCACCACCAGTGGCAATATGGCACCACTGTCATGCCCTCAGCCGTGAGGCTGGTGTATTTCTTCTCTGGTTTTGAGCTCCGCTCTGAGTCCCTTTAGGGTGTGCTGAGCCCAGCCCCTGGGAGCGTTAGGCACTCCCTGCACCAAAAAAATCTGCCAAATTCCTCCCAGCTTATCCTTAGCGGCTCACCTCAGCTCGCTGTCCACCGGTCCTCTCTGGAGCCTGGTGGGCTGTTGAGTGCGTTGGTCTGGTGCCGTCCGGTGAACTCACTGCTGCCACTGGCAGTAAGGCGCTGCTGTCGAATCTTCGGCCGTGAGGCTGGCATATCTCCTCTCTGGTTCTGAGCTCTGTTCTGAGTCCCCCTCCTCTCTGGAGCCTGGTGCTGTGAGGGAAGATTGCTTTTTATCTTTTAACTTTAGTCTAAACTGTTGTGATAATCTATATAATCCTTTTTCTAAGTGTAAATGTCTGTATTTTAACATTCACTTTCCAGCTGGGCTAACAGCCAACCTTTAGCTGACCAAGGTCAACCTTAGATGCAGCTCTTGGCTGACAGCTCAGAGGCAGAGAAGGATTTTATTGTTCTGCCTAAGTATGAAAGCTTGTTCTTATTAGCAACCAATACTATGTTTATTAGCAATCAATACAGGCTCAATCCCCATCAGAATAAACCAAGTCAAAAGAGTCCAGCAGAGCCACTACTGAATTCCTGACCACACAGACCAGGAGAGGTTATGAGCAGTCATTGTTTCAAGATGCAAATCTTTGAGGCACTTTATTACTCAAAATTAGATAATAAATAAAAAATAATGTGCGTGCTTTTTGCTGCAGGAATATAAAATAGAAATATATATATATTGTTCCCTGCTTCTGATGCCTGACAAAAGCTCCTAAAATTCTTGTTTCCTGAGCAATATGTCCTAATATCTGATCTTTGGCCCTATTTCTGGACACTAATCTCCTAAGACCTTTACAATTTCTTGGGTAATAAAGCTATTCTTGGTGGACCCTGAATGCAGCTGGTGATCAGAAAGACCAAGTCATCATGAGAAGCTTGGAATTTATAGCCCCCTCCTCCCACCCCAGAGAGAAGACAGGCTGAAAATTGAGTTGATAATTGTCATCCCTGCAAGATAAAGTCTCCATAAAAGTCCTAGAACTATGGGAATTAGAAAGCTTCCAGGCTGATGAAAACAGGAAGTTGCTATTAGCATCTGCAGTGGGGACAACCCGGAGATACTGAGCCCTTTACCTGTGGGTCTAGAGTAACTCAGTCAGTGTCTGGATTTAATAGATTATTGGAACACTCAGCTGGTGTCCACTGGAAAATTACTTGGTTTGGGGAATATCTCACAAACAGTGTGGTGAACTAAACTGATTTGTGTTGAGATCACTGTAGGAGAAAAGTTATTTGAGTTTTGCTTGTTATTCAAGGGAAGGCTGTGAAGACTTCTAACTTTCAAGTACTATCTTTTCTCAGTAGCCATTAAAAGAAAGTCACCTATCCATGCAAATGAAGTGTCATGAAATGAAACTTTACAAATACAGATATCCTAGCTAGGAACTCCAGGAGCCAGGAGCAAATGAGTGCTTCAGAGACGGCCTACTGATGGGGCGGGCATGGCCTCGCCCACAACAGCCAAGAGCCATGCTTCCAGGAGCCCCCTGGTGGGTAGCCCCTGGAGAGCAGGGCACAGAGGCTGGCTGGGAAGGCACACCGTGATCACACTGCTCCCTGCAGTTGCTCAGAAGCTGCTTGGGTGTTTTCATTCATTTTCAACTCTGTATTTTATTGTTTTCAGTGTGGCCTTCCTTCTTGGGTTTCTGCTCCTTTAACTCCTATAGACCCTTAACATAGAGAACACTCTGAGACATCAAAGAAAAAATGTCAAGCTCGTTTTCCTGTTTTCCTTTTACCCAGCCAGGCGTGGTGGCGCATGCTTGTAATCCCAGCATTTGGGAGGTTGAGACCAGAGGATCGTGGTTCACAGACAGCCTCAGCTACTTAGTGAGGCCCTCTGCAACTCAGTGAGACCCGGTTTCAAAATAAAGAATAAAAAATAGGGCAGAGGGTGTAGCTCGGGGGGTGTAGCTCAGAGGTCAAATGTCCCTGGGTTCCATCCCCAGACCCATAAATAAATAAATAAATAAATAATAAAATTTAAGGAAAAGTCAATCAAAAAATCAAAAAGTGTTTATCCCTTTACTTATGAATTTACTTAAGGATGTACTCCAGTGAAACAAAGAAAGAGGAAGATAGCAAATTCAAGAACTGAGACTCGAGTGTGAACATGCTGCAGCCAGTCTAGAAAGCGACCCATCAAACTTAGAAGGGAAGTTAATGTGCTCAGAATAAGTCTTGTTTTTAGTGCAGTGAAATGACTCCACGTGATAGTTATGATGGTGGACAGATAATGTGATGCATTTGGAAAAATCCAGAGCTAAACAGCAGAGAGCGTGAAGCCTACAGTAAACTACAGACTTTAATAACGCCAGGTCAAAATGGGTTGATCAGTTGTAACAAACACACCACCCCAATTCAAGATTCTAATAATAGAGAAAAGTGCAGGTGGTGGTAGGGAATATATAGGTATATGATGCTTTGTGCTCATTTTGCCTAAACTGCTCTAAATCCAATGACTATTCAGTTAATATTAATGTGAATAGCCAAAGATAGCAATGCAAAACTTTTAAATTGATCTAAAGGACAGAGTAAGTGACCCCAAAACTCTGTCATACAGAGAAGCAGATAGGTTATTTCTGAAGTTAGTAAATCCAGTGCTTCCAAGTCAGATTCCAGGACGCTGAGGGAGGAAAGTACACTGTGCGTGAGGGGTGTGCATGGTAAACAAACCCCTCTGTGGGCCTTGACCTATGACCCAGGCCTGAGTTCCTTAGGGAAGAAGTCAAAATTCTTGTCCAAATGCTGGTCAAAACTGTGGTCCTTGGCATCCCAGGTGGCCCAGCATGGCGCCTGTTTGTGCTCAGATCGCAGGCTGGACCAGGGCAAGCTGGCCTTGCTGTCCCTGTCTGCCATGTCCCACCTTCCCTCTGCAGGCCTCCTGCCTCCTCCCCTGCGTGGTCCCCTAGCGTGCTCTCTGGCACTGTGCATGGCAGGGCTGATGAGGATGGTGGACAGCCGCTTCCTCAAGGTCATCTGTATCCACCCAGCACCTGACTCTTTTTGCATTCACTTATTCTCTCAGCAGACCTGCATGCAGGGCTTTGAGAGGCCAAGAGCTCACTCTCCCAGAGCCAGATGGGCCTGGGTTACGGAACCATTGCCTGGGCCCCTGAGCTGGAGAGTGTGGAGGGGGACTCAGGAGACTCAGCATTGCATGTGAAGATAGGTGGCAAATGCTGGTGCATAGCCAGTGTGTGAGGGGTGGGTGGAGCAACTGTATCAGCAATTGATTGGGAAAAGGAGGCTAAAAGCATACAAAGAGACAGACACTGTGTGTGTTAGCTCCTCCAGAGAAATGGAACCAGCATATGGGGTATGGGCTGATGGTGGAGAGAGATTGGCTATAAGGGCCTGGCGTGGGTGATCATGGGGCTGGCAAGGCCGAATTCTGCAGGGCAGGCTAGCAGGCTGAAGACCCTGGAAAAAGTCAGTGCCGCAGCTCAGTGCGAAGGCAATAGGAGGAAGAATTCTCCCTTCTTGGTTGAAGGGTTAGGCCCTTCAACTGACTGGGCGAGGCCCCGACACATTAGGGAAGGTTGCCGCATTTCCTCCAAGTGTAAGCTCATCTAAAAATATAACTTCCAATGGCTTTGAGTTCAGTGTTTGACCCAAAGCTAGGTGCCCTGGCTTGGCCATGTTGACATCAAAGGAACCATTAACAGTGCTCTAGTATTTAAGGAAAGAGGCTCAAGGGGTCGACACTAGAAATGTAGAAAAGTAGAGAAAGATGAAGTCTCCACTTTTCTGGAGAGCCTGGCAGTGAGGTCAATGGCAACTCTCACCAGAGTGATTTCTGGAAGTCTCGAGGTTCTAACACAAACCAGGCAAAACCTACACCCAAAGGGGACCCTGCTATTTCCCCTCTGAAATGCCATTGCCCCTCTCTTCCTTTCTAAGCCCCCTACCACCAATGTAGGCCAGGCCCCTGGCCTCTACCCAGACCCCTGGCCTCTGCCCAGACCCCTGGCCTCTACCCAAAGCCCGGCCTCTACCCAAAGACCTGGCCTCTGCCCATACCCCTGGCCTCTAGCCCAACCCCTAGCCTCTACCCAACCCCCCAGCTTCTACCCAGACCCCTGGCCTCTACCCAGACCCCCGGCTTCTACCCAGACCCCTGGCCTCTACCCAGACCCCTGGCCTCTTCCCAGACCCCTGGTCTCTGCCTGCTGGTTGACCAGATGTCCTGAGCTCCGACTTAAGCCAGACCCTCAATTTCAGCATAGTCACCAGTTCCCAGCTGGGCACATTTGTAGGATTCCCCAGACTCAGCATGAACACTGCCACTTTCTCTGCTGCCTCCAGCAGACAGGTCCTCTCTCCTGTCCCCACACGCAGGTCTCCACACAGGGGGTTGTGACACCGAGAGCTACATCGCTACACCGGGGCCATAACGAGGATTTGTAATCGCTCTGTGTCCTTGGGCAGCTTCCTCTGCAGCACTGAACACCGGCCTCACACAGCGACTACGTGAGGCAGTCTCCAGATGTGGTTAACTATTTGAGCAAAAGCATCTGAAAGGAAAACTATAAAATCCTTCACTTTTATCCTGGCTCTGCTCTTTCAGAATCCACAATTATGTTTAAGTTTAATCCCACGTTAACAGATAAATACATGCGTTTGATTTTCATTTCCATTTTCTCCTTTGACTTCTGTAATGCCATCAGCTATACAAGGGTGTTGTTCTGACATTACTGAATAGCTACATTCCCTGAAATAATACGATTTATTTAAATATTTTACATGATAACCTTAGAAAACACATTGTATCTAAGTGGTCAATGAAAAACAGAAGAGGACGGCGCAGCTTTGGGACAGGAGTCCAAAGGCATCGTGTGAAGAGGGACCGGCAAACAGCCGGCTCGAGGTTTCCCCACCAGTGGGAACTGCCAGGGTGTCGGCGGCCCCAGCCAGGATTCTTGCAGCCAGGATGCTGCCGGTAACCAGTGATTCCCAGCGTGTCTAATGAGCAGCTCGGGGCGAGGGCAAGGAAAGGCTGGACTGCTCACTCATTGCCTCTGTGCTTTTAATCAGTGCTGCAAAGCTTCCTGAGATCACCATAATTGCACATCCCTCAGAAACAGGTATTTGGTTTACTGCAGCTATGTACTAATGAGCGTGGCACATGCTGATTCTTTCTGCTCTGAGAGAAGGCTTTCCGTCTTCGTGGGCACAGAGAGAGGGGTCCTGGGATCAGGAGAGGAGGCCGTCAAGGCCTGAGGGCTCTGGACTGTGCTGAGAAGCCCAGTCAGCCATCATCCACGGCCTATATCACGGGCTATTCTCACACCTCACCCCGCTGACCCCCAAAACAGGTCCTGCCTCCCTCAGGCACCACGCCAGATCCAGCTCACATGGGAGCTGCATCCCTGCAGCAGGAATCCCTGGGGACCTAGCGCCAGTCATTCTTCCTGTGGGTTCCGGCTGGCCTGGTCCCTCAGCCCCAGCAGCCACTTTCCCTCAGTCTACTCCTGAACCTGGGTTCCAGAAACATAATCCCTGTGTTTCATGCCAGTGGACCCTGCTCCCTGCTCCCTTGGCTTCACAGAGGCCCTTCACCCTGCTCTCTGGCATTCAGAGCACCTGACTCCTCCCACAGCCATACTTCTGGGTCATCATAGAAGAGTGCCTGGTAACTAGACCATCAGGTGCTGTTCTACTGGACCAGTACCAGGGTGTGCCCATGAGAAGCCGGACTACTCACCTACCTGGGACCCTAGAAGATCTTGTCCAGTGTTACTAAACATGGGATAAAATAGAGACATCATCTAATTTGTCTTCCATTTCAATGTAATCCCCAATTTAAGTCTGTTGACCATTGACCTTAGGACTCAGTAGGATCTCAACTATTCAGATAAAGGGCAAACTCCCTATTGGGCATTTGATATCCTCTAAAGTGGAACCCCATGAAACCAGTCGGTTCCGTCATTATGTGGACTGAATCTCTGCAAAATTCATATATGAAGCCCTCATCCCAGGACATCAGGATCTGACTATTTAGAGGCAGGGACAAAATGAGACTCTTACGGGCCCCAATGCAGTCTGAGCAGTGTCCCAAAAGACACTAGGACACACAGAAGCACCAGGAATGGGAGCACACAGAGGAAAGCCATGTGAAGAGGCTGCAAGTGGACCACCATCTGTACACAGAGGCAAGAGCCCAGAAGGAAACCAAGCCCCAACAATCAGACCCTGTGGCCCTCAGCCTCAGGACTGGAGACCATAATTTCCACTGGGTAAGTTTCCGAGTCTGTGGTACTCTGCTAGCCTGGTTTTAGCAGAGTGATGCATAACACCTTACCTTACACCCTGTACATCTGCATCCTGAACACTTACATACCTGTATACCTGCATTCCTACATACCTGCATGCCTATGCCCTGCACACCTGCACCCTGCACACCCATATAACTGCATACCTACAAACCTGCACACCTGAACCCTACACACCTGCATTCCTACACACCTGTGTACCTGCATTCCTACATCCTGCACACCTCCATGCCTATGTCCTGCACACCTGCATGCCTGCATACCTGTGTACTTGCATGCCTACAAACCCACATACCTGCACCCTGTACACCTCCACCCTGCACACCTGTGTACCTGCATGCCTATGCCCTGCACACCTGCATGCCTACATCCTGCACACCTGCATGCTTGCACACCAGCACCCTGCACACCTGTGTACCTGCATGCCTACAAACCCACATACCTGCACCCTGCACACCTCCACCCCGAACACCTCCACCCTGCACTCCTGTATACCTGCATGCCTACATCCTGCACACCTGCATGCCTGCACACCTACACCCTGCACACCTGTGTACCTGTATGCCTACAAACCAGCACACCTGCATTACTACATACCTGCATACCTGCATGCCTGCCCCCTATACTCTGCACACCTGCATTCCTACATGCCTACATGCCTGCACCCTACACACTTGCACCTTGCACACCTGAAAACCTGCACACCTGCATTCCAGTATACCTGTACACCTACATGCTTGCATGTCTGCAAACCATGTGCTTAGCATTGCCAGGCGGCCCTCAGGATTCCCTCCTGTCTTACCCTTTCTAAAAGAGCCCTCCTCTCTGCAGTCCTTGGACTCCCATCATCCCCAGAGGTCGCTCTTCTCATGCTTGCTGAGCCACGCCAACACTAACCTCACACCAGTGCTCCCCATGGGAAATAAATGTACTTCCCTCACAAGTTCAGGTCCTGGCCTTCACAGGGCTTATGTCGCAGGCTCCTCCCAGCATCTGGCTGAAGGTCACCAGTTCTCTAGGTTGATGCCCCCCACTTTTCCACAGAGGCACCCTGGATCACACTCTGCTCAACACACTATCGCTATCACCATGAGCCCTGTGCTGTTTCCCTGGGTGGGGGTGTGGGGTGAGAGACATCTATTGTTCTGAAGGCCAGGCACCTTCTGGGAGCAACTTCTCCTCTACAGGCTCCTCTTCCTCCCCCAGGTTCTCACGCCAGTGGCCACAAGTTCATGGAAGCCCATCTCCACACTCTCTGGGCAACAGTACGTACCTACTCTGGGTTCCTTGCCTCAGGACCGGCAGTGGCCTCAGGCTGGCCTCCTGCAGTGGCTAAAGGTAAGATGTGAGACCAGGTGCCAGACTCACCACCATTAGCAAGTCCAGCTGTTCTGAGGGAGAAAGGAGGAAGTGAGGATATGGAGGCACGAGGAAGTGGAAGGAGAGGAAGGGCCGCAGAGGGATGGAAGCGAGGGCAAGAGGCCGAAAGAGCCCCGAGCAGGTGTCGGGCTGGGTTTGCCCTTTCCTGTCTTGCTACTCAGTGGCCCCTGCCTGGGCATCAGAGATGCCTGGCTACCTTCCCAATGATTCCCTATTTACTGTGAGCCAGCTGAATTGGGTTTCCATTACTTTTAACCCAAGGACACCTTATCAAATGTAATTATAGTTGCTTTAGAAGAATTGCAATTGTGATTTTTACAATGATAAAATGCATGTCTCTCTCTCTCTCTCTCTCTCTCTCTCTCTCTCTCTCTCTCTCTCACACACACACACACACACACACACACACTTTTGCTAACCAGAAGCACCAGCATATAGGTCCCCTCAGGTAGAATCAATGAAGTTCTGATGTATGAATATTTTTAATTTTTTTCTGGGTCTGGGGATGAAACTCAGGGAATTCAACCTTCAAGCTACACCCTCTGCCCTATTTTTTATTTTTATTTTTTATTTTGAAACAGGGTCTCACTAAGTTGCAGAGAGCATCACTAAGTAGCTGAGGATATCCGTGTACCACAATCCTCCTGTCTCAGCCTCCTGAATGCTGGGATTACAAGTGTGTGCCACCATGCCCAGCTTAAATTATTTATATATAAACAGTGGCCCCCAATCACTTGGAGAGCTGTGAATAAACATTCCCTTTAATGTCTGTGGAAAAGCCCCTTTGCTTTCCCATCAAAGTGTTTAATAGCAGCCCCAACATGAAGGAGGCCAAGGTCAGGTGTTGGCTGACCACCTGCACCTCTTATCCCGTGTCTGGAGCTCACTTGTGGTGAGGAGAGCATCCCTGGAGCACTGTCTTCATCCTACCTCTCTTCTTTCTTCTGATCAGTCAGCCTGGAGCAGGCTTCTTCTCCAACATCCTATATTCAGAAGAGCAGGCAAGATTAATGAGTTCATATTGGAAAAATGTCTCAAAGCCCTATAATGAAATGTAAATAACTACAGCATGTTGTTTCGCATTATCTAAAATTGTTAGCGAAAGGGGGAGGGCTCAAGAGACAAACTCTCTTCCCTCCCTAGGTTCTGGAGAGGTTTGCAAAGCTGCCCCCATGAGGGGAGTCCGGAGGGGTGTGGAAGGGGGTTGGGAGGGGTGGGCATTCCGAGGACTCAGAGGCTGCAGAGCAGAGCAGACTGACTCTCCTGCTTCTGGCCGGATGCCAATCCATTAAGAGCAAAGAGTAAAGACTGATTCCTACGCTTGTGTTATATCCACGCATAAAATCTGGCCCTGTAACCACAAGGCAGTGCCAAAGTCTGTGTCGTTCCTTTAAATTTCTATATTTATTTTAATTAAGCACCAGCAGAATGCCATTTACGGTGGCATATTGAATACCTTTGTAATTAACAATACCAAGCCAGAGAGATAGGCTTCTTCCACATTCTTTTAATTAGCTGAAATAGTTCAAGGACGAACCAGCAATGATTCCTTTATAGATGCAGAATGCGGGGGCTGGGGAATATGCCCTTTGTTGGCAGTAAGTGCAATTTTTGAAAATTCAAGGACCTGGCAGAATACATTTCTGTTTTTTTCGCCATTATGAGAAAGATTAAGAGATGCAATGCATGAAGAAGTTTGAGTAAAAATACCTCATTTAATATAAAAATAAGGTAGAAGTCCTAATTTACGTAGGAGAAATCATTGTGATGCTCTGAACTGTGGGTCCAGAGAGACACCTGACATTCAAAATCCTGGTCCAAACTCTACTACGAAAGCTAACTAGAATTGGGCTGCATTCTGCTATCCCCTCCAGTCTTTCCTTTATGTTGTCATTGTTCTTTTCCCTTTCTCACCCCCTCTAAATATCCCAGCATGTTCAAGTATTTAAGAGAAATGTGTATTTCCCCCTTCATCACCTATGAAGCAGGGATACGTTTTTTGTGTATGTAGGATGCTGCCTCCCTTGATTCCAGAGTGAGCATCCATCAGTTTGGAGTACTAATGCTGCTTTCCCACTCTCCTGGAGGATGCATTGAGTCCATCTTCAACACCACTGTGCGCACAAGAACGTAGAGAGTTTGCAGGAACCAAATAGCAGCAATGGGCAGGAATCTTGCCTTTCCCTCAGAATAGAGAAGCCCCCGTCCAGCCTCACCCCAGCCCCAGCCCTGCCATGCTGCCTTTTAACTCTACCAGCTGATAGCTACAACCTCAGTGAATGTTGTCAAGCTGCTACTGAACACAAAGAAATCAACCCATTCATTTGTCAAATGCTCCCTCTCACCCTTTCCCCCTCCAAAAAAAAAAAAAAAAAAAAAAAAAAAAAAAAAACTGCAGAGGCACACATGCCAGCCTGCTTACCGTGAAAGGAGCCACAGCAAGCACTTAGGGGGAGGGGACCTTTGGATTCATGTTCTCTGTGTTGCATATAAACTCCTGAGATTCAGCAAAATTTATTTTTTTCATTTAGTGAGTTGAAAATCCCTTTCTCTTTCTCTCTCCTTTTCTCCTTCTCTCCCTCAATATCTCTCTCTCTCTCTCTCTCTCTCTCTCTCTCTCTCTCTCTCTCTCTCTCTCTCCCTCTTGCATCCCAACTCTGAGCTGAATTTTTACAGACACAAACTGCCAAGCGAAATCCCTTCAATATTAAATTTTGCAACCATCACAAGAAAGGGGAATTATTTGCTGTGCCGAGGAAATGAAATATACTTTAAATTGAATAGCCTCATGAATATGGTAACGCATTCTGAACAATTTAATAATAATAGCAGATCTGATCTTCGTGCGGCCTCTTTCTCCCTGTAAAGACTGGCAGCACTTACTGGGGAGTGGCGAACACGGTGACTCTGTTATACAAACAAGAGGAGTAACTCCATCTCTCATGTGCAGAGAGGCATCACGCACCTCAGTGTGTCCACTCGGACGACTCTCAACACAATAGGACTGAGGCTTTTCACTTGGAAAGCTTTTCACTGGGAAGTCTCTCCATGGGATGCTTCTCTTGATCTGATCTCAGGTATTGCAGCTCTGGGAATGGCTGACATGTGTGTCCAGATCAGCCCAGTGCCTAAGACAGTAGAGAAGAGCCAACCACCCACTCCCCTCGCCCTGGGTGCCACTGGGGTCTCCCCTCAGCTCAGACAGCAGAGCAGATTCCTCTGGACTCTTGGGATTATGGGATCAGCCCTGATGTGGATATCCAAGCTGGAATCTGCCGGCGATCTGTCAGCTTCCATTTACAGGAGGAATATCTGTGTGGCTAAACACTAGCATTGATAAGCCGGGCGTGGTGGCGCACGCTTGTAATCCCTGCGCTTGGGAGGCAGAGACAGGAGGATCGCGCAGGTTCGAAGCCAGCCGCGCTGGCTTAAGAGACCCTGTTTCCAAATAAAAATATAAAAATAGGTCTGGGAGTGTAGCCCAGAGGTAGAAGGGCTTCCAGGAACCCCAGTACCACCAAAAAAGTAAAAATAAAAATTAAACACTAGCACTGATAGAAGTTGGTGTAGCTGAGGGGAGGACATATAAGCAAGAAACCAAAGAGAAGACTCAGCTCCAAAGAAGGGCTGGGCCTTAGGGGCAGCTAAATTCAGAACCATCCGAGGCTTATGCTGAGCAGCCTCCTGATGTGACTTATGATGATGAGGCCCGTGCTGGAGGGGTGAGGATGGACTAAAGGGCAGACCAGACCCTCTCGGAACAACTCCATAGAGTCTCTGCAGCTTGCAGGAGCAGTCCCAGGATGTGGGGTACAGTTCCTCCTAAGTAGAAAGAAATCTAGAATGAATAAATGAGTGAGTGAGTGAAGGATGGATGGATGGATGGATGGATGGATGGATGGATGGATAACTGGGTGGATACTCCTGGTTTCTCCTTGTGTCTCATTTTCTCACTGAGATTTAGTCTTCAATTTCTGATTCCAGTCCTATAAAAACTATGGATCTCTACTGGGTCCCAAGTGTTTATGGCTGATTCTAAGATGTGCACACAACTGGACTCTTGTCATGTTAACTACACTCAGCCACCCAAAGGAGGGTGCCCCTTCTCTGTCTACCTGAGAAGACCTGTCTCCTTGTGCATAATCCTTGGGCTGGTGGAGACCTTCTGATACCTTAGGACATACTCAACTCAGAGGGAGAAACAGCATTCACTTGCAGACCAGCAACCAGGAGGGCTTTACCATGGTAATTTTACAGCATACAAATTTCTTCATTTTAGAAAAAGAAGAGAAAACCAAGCAGCAAATAAGGCCATGAGCAATAGAGGAGATATTTTGTATGATCTGTAAATTTGCTTGCTGAGTCTTTCATTTCAAACAATTTATAAGCAGATTGCAGAAAGATAATGTAATATGGACAAAGAGAGAGGAAGAGAGAGAGAACAGTTATAGGTAAGTCGCAGTATCTCCTAAGTGTCTGAATTCTTTTGGAATTTCTGCTGCACTCTTGTTTGCATCTGGAAGATCCCCAAAGGCTCCTGTGCTGACAGCTTGGTCCCCAGCTGATGGAGCCATTGGGAGGTGATGAAACGAGGAAGTGGCAGAAGAAGTGGCATCATTGGAAGGTGCCCTTGAGGGAAACACTGGGACCCCAGCCCCTTTCTTTCTTCCTTTAATTCCTGGAGCCACCATGAGCCCTCCTCCAACACATGCTCCTTGCCGTGATGTCCAGCCTGGCCACATGCCAAAAGCAACAGAGCCAAGTGACCATGAAGCTCTAAAAACACAGGGCAAAATAAGCCTTTTCTCTTTTAATTTGATCTAGCTCAGATATTTTGTCACAGCAAAAGAGAGCTGACTAACACCAATGGTGAAGATCTAAAGGTTCACTAGTGATGGTAGGAAGAGAGGGATGCAGGATTGACACTCCTAACACATGAGGGTGGACAGAGAGAGGTGTGTAGGTTGGATGCTAGCATAATGGTTGCGTCTTCAGCCCATCTGCCTCCAGGAACCACCCAGCCATACTTCTTCTCAGACATGGCCCACCGGTGAGACATGGCTGCAGAGCAGAGCCTGGCCCTTATGCCCGGCGCTGGAATTTCTAACAAAGCAGCCTGCATGGTGCTCCCTTCTTACTGGTCCCTGGGGGCCAGGATGCCGTCCCTTTGTGTGGGGGGAGGCAAACCTGGGAGGGGTCACCTTCTCACTCTGCTTCTGCCAGCTGCCTAATTAGGGGCTGAGCCTACCGTGGCAAACACTGGACATAGATGAATGGTTTTCTTGAGCCCAGAGCGGGTGTTGGGCATCTGGTGGGCCTGACTTTGCAGCAGCCCATACAATGCCCCTGTCGGGCCATTCAGGCCCCAGTAGGCAGGCTGTGTGATTAATGAGGCCTCCCTGTGCGTGGTGTAGCCACATTGGGTGTGCTTCATTAGGTCCGCTTTGGGGTCACTGTTCGCACACTAGCAGGGCTAGCCAGGCTGCTAGGACAAAAGAAAAAAGCAGAACGACTCACGGCCCAGGCATGCTAGGCAGGGGTGGCTACATGCGACTAAGTCGGTCCTGGATGTCTGCCTGATGTTGGGTGTAGAGGAGATATTTCCAAACTGTGATGCAGATACCCTCTCATCTTTTTATTTAAATAATAAAAGAAAAAATACTACCCCACATGGCATCTAAGCTTCTACTTCTGAAGTATTTTGCTTCCAAAGACAGAATTTAGTTAGGAAGACCAGGTATGCACTTCTACAAAATGGCTCCCACTGTACATTCCAGGGTTATGATGGGTTTCTAAGAGGACTCAGCTCCCAGGAACCCTGAGGACCCAACCTCTTCTGGCTTTCACCCAGCTGGCCCTTCATCCACCTCCTGCTCAGCCAGCCCTCGTGGCCCTACCTGAGAGAACAGAAAGCATTTGACCTTAGATAGCAGAACACCAGGCCACTGGTGGAGTTACCTGTGTGATGCCGCTGGGATCTGCCCCATCCATCTGTGAACAGTAGATAACAATGCCTCCTACCCTGTCGCTCAGAGGCATGGTGTGAGGGTTAATCAGCTACTTGTTCAGCTCAGAGAAGTGCCCATGTAACCCACTGCTGCCAGGCTCTGGGCAAGAAGGCCTTCTTTTGTTAGAAGGAGCTGCTCAGCTCTCCCTGGAGGGATAAATTGCTATCCAGACTCATGTTTTCTGGTCTTGAAAAAATATCACAGGTTTAAGGCAATAGCTCCTGATTTTACAGGATTTCTTTTTACTTCCACTGCAATTTTGTGACAAATATTCAAAAAGCAACTCCTATTAATTATATTTTTTACACAAACAAATCTCTCTGATTTTATTGAATACTCACCAGCCGAGCATGCATTTTTTTTTTTACTGTTGCTATCAATAGTCACTCATCATATTAGCATTCTTTCACACAAAAGCAGAGTCAGCCTTGGTATTAATATGGACAAAAAAGGGTTGCTTCTGTTATTTCATCTCCTCTGCCTCAAAACATTTTATGTAAATTCATAGCTCAGCTGTAAGTAATTGGAGACACTAACTTAATTTTTATGCTCCAAATACCAGCTCCTTAAAATGCATGGTGTTCTCTGATCTCTCTGATGACTTCCATAATCATAATCCAGTGAATATAAGGAGTGGTCTTAGGTTCTGTTCCTCCCAGGATTCTAGGAGGCTGAGTCATGAAACAGGGATGGTTGCAGATCTCTTCTCTTGAATGCTTATTCTGCAAGCAGTTTTTCCTGGGCCAAGGCAGACATCCAAGAAACTATTAGCTCACAGGCTCACTCCAGATCAACATACATACAGGATTAGCAAGTCCCCATAGCTGGTCTCTAACTGCCCTCAAGGAGAGATCGGACATGCACACTGGACTTAAACAGAGACACCTGGTAGATCCTTGAGTCCCTACAACTTATGAGGAAGGTGATCCTGCACTGGGATTGTGTTGGGACCCATCCAGGACATTTGGCTCATAGTTGAGCCAAGTTACATCCCAATCCCATGGAGAGCAGGAGTAAGGGGCATTTGGTACAGAATGGTTCCAATTTGGCAAAGCAAGCAAAGAAAATTTAAATACAGGTAACGTGTGATTGGACTTCATTTGCACTTCAGAAAATGCCCTGAAGTTTTTCTCCAAACACTTTCCATTTATCTGCAATGAGTCACTAAGAGCCCACTGCCAGAAACAGATTTAAAAAGAACAAAATCTTCTATCTAGGGAGCACTCCTGAGATCTTAACTCCAAAAATGCATGAAACCAATATGTTGCATGATAGAATATGTCAAAGTCAACCAATTCATAATATATGGCCAGAATTTTTTCTCCCTCTCAAGTCTGAATAGATCTAAATGTTTGGATCTGTTTTTTTATTTTTTATTTTTTTATTTTTTATTGGTGCACTGTATTCATACATCATAGTGGGATACAAACTTTTGTAGACATACATGCACACATCGCCCAGTCAGCCCCCACCCGATCCCCACCCCATTCTCTCCCCATCCCTCCCTCCCATGCTTGGCTTAGTGGTTGACATCTAGTATTATAGCAATTTATCCAAAATTAAAAATGATAATCTCACATAATAGTTTCATTTGTCTGATACCAAGCTTTTGATGACTTAAAGATAACATTTCAATATTTCTTTTTACTTTCTTTCTTACCAGAGAATATTTTTTTCTATTTTTTAGGTGAAACTATCATATATTTATATATTTATTTTTCAGAAAAAAATCTATTCTAATATGGAATATGGACTCTAAATACCCCAAACGATCTTGAAAAAGAACAAAGCTAGAAGATATATATTTTCTGATTTCAAACCGTATAAAGCTACAATAATTGAAACAGTGTAGTACTGTTCTAAATGCAGATATATAAACCATTGGAGTTAAATAAAAGCCTAGAGCTAAATTCTTCCCTATATTGTCAAGTTATTTTTGACAAGGTTTCCACGAACATTTGGTGGTGGAAATAATAATCTTTTAACTAAATATTGTTGAAAAATAATAATTACATGGAAAAGAATAAAGTTGGACCCTTACCTAATCCCATATACAAATATTAACTCAAAATAGATAAAAGACCTAAATATAAATCTTAAGACTATAAACTTTTAGGAGAAAATCTGGGTCATAAAACCTCACAACATTGAAATTGGCAGTGATTTCATGGATATGATTTCAATGGCACAGGCAACAGAAGAGTATACAAACTCCCTAAAAAATAAAAAAGATATTGTATATCCAAAGACAATGTAAACAGAGTTAACAGTTACTAATAGAATGGGATAAAATATTTCCAAATGCTATATATCTGAAGGTATATTAATATTCCAACTAGAAATCCTAAAAATTAACAAAAATAAAGGCAAACAATACCATTTAGAGATAGGTAAAAGACTAACATAAATAATGAATCTCCACAGATAACCAATCTTAGTTGTCTGTTGGATGGAAAATCTTGTTTCTCTGGTTCTGGTGTGTGTTACCTATTTCTTCTTTGTAGTTAATCTCTTTGAGTATTTTCTCTAGCACTGGTTTTGAAGACATAAATTCCTTCAGTTTCTGTTTGTCATGGAAGCTTCTTATTTCTCCATCCCGGAAGTCGCCCTGTTGTTTTTTTTTTTTTTAATTTGGCTTTTTTCTTCAACCCTTTGCATTAGATTGTTCACAAAAGTAGAAACCATTATTTACTTTCTCGTCTGTATCTATCCGTTTGCTATATGACTTTTCAACTTCTTCATCAGGAAGTATGATTGCGTTCCTCACTCTTGGAATCTGGATCTTCCTTGTGATGTGATTTGGTTGGTACAATAGAGAAGAGGTGTTGATGTACCCATCGGAAGCATCTGCCCCATTCTCCTGGGTCCCTGCCCAGACACTGTGCCATGTGAGATTGCCTTGGCTGGCAAAGCAGGAAAAGAGGCTGGGTTAGGAGAGGACCCCGCACCAGCAAGTGCCCAGCCAAGATCAGCCAAGACTGGCCCAGATTAAAAGAGCTACCCAGAAAGATGAGAGCTTTAACAGAGGTGGCCCTAGTAGCAGCAGCACCAGGCATTTGAACCCAAGCTATGCTAATTCTGTGGACTATTGTCTTTCCAAACTTCAGAAGTGTGAACCTTCTTTCTGACAAATAATCTGTAGTCCAGAACTACTACCAGATCTAAGACAGGTACTTTTGTAAACTGCCTTGGTTTCTAGAAATAAAATAAGGATGTTTCCTTAGGAACCCTTTCTTGAACAAGAGTTCCTCAGAAGTCCTTTCTTGAACCTTTCTTCAGATCACCCTTTGGGATCAATCTTGGCCTGGGGATGATATTTTGGTCCATGGATTACATCAGTCCTGATGAAATCACCTTATTTATATTCCCACTGCCAAAGGAACTTCCTGAAATATATGGAAACAGCGGTAGCTTCTGATGGGACACCGTGGTGATGACCTCTGTTTTACTAAAAAATGTAACCTAGTTATTATGTCAGTAAAAGAAAAATCTTCACTCCAACAACACTAAAACTAGAAGGAGCTTCTCAATAGAATGAGTTCCTTTGAGAACTACCAAATATAACACCCTTTGTTCCAAGAATAAGTACAGATAGAGAGGTGGGGCCCCTTTCTGTTCTCTAAGAGCTCGCCACTTTCCTAATAGTCTCATAAAGCTACAACTCAGATATGTCCAGAGCAGGACACTTTGTCTGTGCCAGGCGGCCCCTGGTAACTGACCGGCATTGGGTCTTTTCTAAGTTGGAATCATTTGCAGTGGTTGCAACATAAGTAGATAAGAAAGGGATGTTGTGATAGAATCCAGATAGAATGTTGGATAGAATCCAGAGAAGCAAAAAGAATGTTTGAAATGCAATCATTCTAGGGGCTCAACTATCAAGCTTTGCCTGGAATAGTAAAATAAAATATATTTTTAAAATTCTAATGAGTTTATACTACACATCTTCAAAAATGTTCTGTTTGACCCCGACGATCCCAGATTTAGATGTTCTTGCAATTACTTCCACCTTAAAAATGTATGTCATTCTTCATAACTCTAATGACATAGCTAAGGCTAGGTACTTTACAGAGAAAAGAGGTTTCTTTAGCTCACAGTCTGGGACATGAACAGTCCAGACAGCATGGTGATAGCTCTTGTGAGGACCCTGAGCACATCACGTCATGGAGGATGCCATCAGAGCAGTACTGTGTTCTGGAGCAAACGCTCACGTGGGATGAAAAGCAGCCGGGGAGTGATTTGGGGCACTCATAATAACTCTCTTTGCAAGGACGAACTCAGAGTCCCATGAGAATCACCTTAATTCCTTCTGAGACCATTTGCCTCAGTAGCCTAACCAATTCCCCAAGCCCCACCTCTTAAAGGTGTCACCACCACTCAATATTGCCTCACTGGGGACTATCCTTTCTGCACATAAACCTTTGCGGGGTGGGAGGAGGTGAACACCTGAACACTCAGATCATGTTCAAGCCACAGCCACAAATAAGAAAACGGACTCTGAGTTAGAACAAGCACCATTCTCACAGCCAGGAAGCCTTGGCACCCAGCCCACACTTCTCTGACAGCAATATTCTTTTTCCTCTGCCGGTGAGCTAAGAGTAGGCACCATGGAGACCTTCTAAAGTCAAACAACTGCACCCAGAACATAAGTAGTGGTTAGTGTTCTGAATTCCAGGAGCAAAGCCCATGGGCTTTGGAGTTAAAGAACAAAGATGTTGGCAGGGAGTGAGCAGACTGATTGAGAAGTGCTGGGGAACTCCTGAAATGGAGAGGTGAGGGGCCAACAGTCTCCTCTCCAGCTGTGGAGGGATGTGCTTGGAAAAGGCAAAGCAGCTTCCAGTCATCACCAATTCCATGAAGATACGGCCACCACAGCCCTGCACAGGTGCTGACCACACACCAGCATCTGCCATCCCACCACCATGAGTTCTGAAGTATTAGCCCTCAACTCCAGTTCTTGGTGTTTAATACAATAGCAGCTTCCTAAGAGCTTTCTTTTAACCCTCAAGTTAAATGGTAGGAGAAATGTAGTCACAGAATAATTGAAAATTATAATTCTTCACTCCTTGCAAATTGATCTCATGAAGATTTAAAGTACTTTTGCAAGGTCTCACTAGTGTGTGGGGTCAATAGCTATGAGCTGGCGAACAGAGAACAGAGTTGCCATGGACTTTGCAGTGACTCTTGTTTTCTTTCTTTATTTTTTTTGGGGGGGGGAGTTTCAAGCTGTCACAATGTCCTTTTGTATCCAGCCATGTTACTATCAAAGGGATAGGGTTGCCTCTCCATTTGGCTGGAAGTAACATGTTTCAGTCATCATTCAGCATTCAGCATTCAACATTCAACAAGGAAAGGTTTATTTGTTTGCAGATCTAAAGACTTGTTTATATATGTTGTCCACTCTCACGGGCTGCCAAACAGGAACTGAACTATAGGTCCTTAAGACATAATGGAAGGAAGCATAGATAAAGAGAGAGTTTAGCTTGTTAGCCCCTGGGGAGAGAGAGAGAGAGAGAGAGAGAGAGAGAGAGAGAGAGAGAGAGAGAGAGAGAGAGAGAGAGAGAACTGCACACTGCAGCAGCCTGCCTAGGAAACACTGTCCAGGCTTGCTCCCGGGTCCCCTCCCTAGCAGCTAAGTATGGCTCAAGCATGTCTGCCTTGTCTACTGCATAAGGTCTGAGGACATCTAAATCTAAACTATAACCCAAAGGAAGCAGGTTTCAGGCATCCAGTCTTTATGTTCCTCAGTCACAAAGCTTCCTGGTCCTTCTAATGTACAGTGCAACTAAAACGGATATTCCATGTACCTGCTTGCACCTGCACGTGTGTGCACCTGTGCCTTGAGTTCTTCCTATCTAGAAGAAATTAACTATTCAAGGTCTACTATGGTTACCTGGCACCGCTCTTCTACTTCGCATTAATGAATCTCAGGAGAGCTTGTGTCTGCCTGCACCGTGCCAGTATCTATAAGCCTGACAGTTCTTCCCCATAAAGCAGAAACAGAATCCACTCGCCCCAGCTGTCCTGGGTGTACTCTGCTTCAAATGTTGAGGTACTAAATCTTCACACTGCTCTTCAAGTAAACCATTTGTGTTGTGTTGTTTGGTGCATTGTAATTTTGCACAATTTTGGAGGTAGATAGTACCAGAAAAATACATGCATGCAGCTCCTGACACCCTCCCCATTATTTCCCTCCTCCCTCTCTTCCCCTCCTCCTGTGAAAATGGAATCAGTAATTTTATATACATTCATAGAAAATATTCAACACCATTAGCAATCAGGGGAATGAAAATTAAAACCACGCTGAGGTTCCATCTAACTTCAGTTAGAATGGCAATCATCAAGGCCATCTGTGCTATGTCCTTAGGACCTGCTAACGCAGACCCACTGACCTCTCTGCAGGTGGCAAAGGTCTCCCTCCATTCCTTCCCAGCTCGTATTCATGTTCCCTCTTTCTCTGGGGTCCTGAGTGCTCTCTAAGACACACATTACTTTCAAAGGGTGTTTATGTGCTTGTCAGCTTAGAAGCTGGGCTTGTTCAGCATCTCAGAGTGACCAGGTGGATGCTGTATTCACACCCCTGGCAAGCAGGCTGGGGATCCATGCCATCCTGCCCCCTGGAGATCAGAGCAAGGGCAAGACTCACTGCTATGTTTTGGATTCTGAATGTTCCCCAAAAGCACATGTGTGGAAGGCTTGGATGCCAGTGTGGCCCTATTCAAGAGATTTGGACTTCTGGGGGTGCCTGGATTGGGAGAGCTCTGACCTCATGAATGAATTAACCTATCTATGGAGTCACAGGATAATGGGCAACCAGGAGGTTGTGAGGTAGGGCTCAGCTGGAGGAAGTAGTGACTGAAAACAGGTCCTTGAAAGATAATTTTTGTCTCTTGCCCCTTCCTCTCTCTCTGTCTCTGTTTCCTGGCCACCATGATGTACGTAGCCTGGCTCCACCCTGTGCTCTCTACCATGATACTCTTCCTCCCCACAGGCCCAAAAGCATCAAAGTCCACCAGACTGGAACCAAATCTTCTGACACCAGTAGGCAGAATAAGTCTTACCTACTCTTGTTTATTTCAGGCATATTGTCCCTGAGACACAACACTAACAAATGAAGAAGATTCCAACCTCATTACTTCACCCTACTCTTATAGAGCTCAGAGCAAGTTTCAAAAAAATTTTTTTTCCAGGTTTGTCCTTGAATCAGACAGCATTACCTGGAGCCTCTTTAAAAACACAAAGCACGACGGACGTGATGGGGCAGGCTTGTACTCCCCGCCCTTGGGAGGCAGAGACAGGAGGATCGAGGATCGAGGATCGTTCAAAGCCAGTCTCACTGGTTTAAGAGACCATGTTTCCAAATAAAAATACAAAAATAGGTCTGGGAGTGTAGCCCAGAAGTAGACGGGCTTCCAGGAACCCCAGTACCACCAAAAAAAAAGAAAAAAAGAAAGAAAAACACAAAGCACCCCAGAGGGTGTGGAGACCAGCCAGATGCCCAGCGGGAACCTGAGAAAAACCAACACTACACCTCTCCCACAGACCAGGGTCCTCTCAGCTGGACATTACATCCTGGGAGCTCATGGCTGCCGCGTTAGGATAGGCAATAGCCAGTGGGCAGACATGAGCAGATTCCAGACCTGTGCCTTCCAAACAGAAAGCTTGCCGGTATGCATCATTCAGATCACTTGGGCTTTGTGGGCACTTGTTGACTTCTGAGCCTCAGCCATGGCAGGTCTGTGCCAGACAGGCAGTTAGAACAAAATGATAGTTTTATAAGCAAAGACAAAGAAAGCTCAGGGATGCAAGAATTCAACAATAGCTAGATACATTTGACATTTTTTCCTTGACCTACACTATAGACCAACGTCTGTCTTCCCAAAATTAAATTTTAGATGAAAAAGAGAAACCTCAGATGAACAAATAAGACAATCTAACTGAGGGTGATGGGAAAGGGGAAGAGGGAAATTTCCTAAAGCACATGATACAGATTTACAAATATGTCAAAGTCAGTCACTAAGCCAAACATGAGCTGGAGGGAGGGGAAGGAAATGGGTGCACTATCGTCTGCGAATTCCAAGATTAAGGCACCAGCAGGGTTTTTGTCTGATGAGGCCACTTCCTGACTCTCAGATGGCACCTTCTCGTTGTATCCCCACAAGGGGTAGGAAAAAGGCTTTTTGGAGTCCCTTTTAAAAAGCACCAATCCAGCCAGGCCTGGTGGTACATGCTTATAATCCCGGCACTTGGGAGGCTGAGGCAGGAGGATCGCACAGGCTCAAAGCCAGCCTCAGCTATTTAGTGAGGCTCTCAGCAACTTAGTGAGACCCTCTTTCCAAATAAAATATAAAATAGGTCTGAGAGTGTAGCCCAGGGATAGAAAGCCCCTCAGTTCCATCCCCCAGTACCACAAAAAATTAAAATTAAAAATTAAAAAATATAAAGCACTAATCCCACTCATTAGGATTCTGTCTTCATGTGCTCATTGCCTCCTAAAAGCTCCACTTCTAGTATCATTATGTTGGGTGTTAGAATCTCAACATACAAATCCAGTAGGGACACACACATTCAGGCCATAATAGGAGGTGACTAGGAGAAAGTAAAGGGGAAAAGTATAGGCTAAGCTCCTTCTCAGAAAATACCTACATAATCCCAAAGAGAACACTGTAGAAAAGTGAATGGGAAAGGCAACTGTGTTTGGGCGTCATATGGAAATGAGGGACTTGCTATTGGAAATTGGAGAAAAGTTAATTTTGTTATAACCAGAGAAAGAACTCGGCTGAATTAAGTTCATATTGCAGTGTTTGTAGAAGAAAGAGCTCACAGGGATAACATTGGACCCTTAATTGAAACTCTTTTAAGCAAAGTGTTGAAGGTGACGCTTCACATCTGGTTTCTTAGAGTAAATGTCAGAAGAGAGAGATGACTTGAAGACTGTCCATCAAATAGAAACAGAACTAAAAATCAGGGGAATCCTCAGCCTGCCTGTGCTGGAAGGAAAGAGAAAGCCTGCTCAGAAGAGAGTGCCACGGTGTGCTCCAAGAGTACTAAGCACCATTGGAAAAGGGGTTTAGCAGGGACCCTCTTCTCAACAGAAGCAGGAACTTCTCTCTAAGACAAGAGAACACACCTTTGAAGGTGATTCGTGTGCCGGTATTAGGAAATGGCTTCAAAATGTACTTGAAAGTAGCTTTGGCATTAATTCCCAAAATATAGAAAGTAGCCCGAGCTTGAGTATTGTGCAGGCACTCAAGCAGGGAAGGAACCCTGCAGAGTTCCCTGCAAGAGCACAACAGAGGTAGCCCAGGACCTTTGCATTTTAAAAACAAGTTTACATAGTAAATAACTTCAAGCAGACAGGCTAGGGTGCGGGAGGATGGCACAAGCCTTCAAGGGATCCCTAACTTCAATAATCAAGTAACATATTTGGGATCTTAAAGATGTGAGCTTACACTTTTGGTCAGACATAATGTAAGATAATGAATCCCCACATCAAAAGGCTTGCCCTAGAAAAGGGGCGGATCTAGTCGGGTCAGAAAGATGATTGGTTAAGCAAAGATGCAAGATAAAATTCTTTATAAAAACTGTTCTGTATCCAAAAACTCCAGTAACTTATTTTCAAGTTGCTCCACTGCATCCCTCTGATGTAGTGCTTTAATTTCTGCCATAGCTTCCTGCTTTTGTAATAATAAAATTGCTTAAGCTTATAGCAGAAGACTTTAGGCTATTCTTTTCCAAAACAGCTAAGAACAAGAACCCGCGGTTACATCTCACACTGGTACAGTTTTGCTGTACCACCGTAACAATTCATAGCTCCTCAGGGCCATCTTTACCATCACAGTCCAGGGCACAAGAACTGGGAAGAGGGCTTGGAAGTTTTCAAAGAAGGGACTATGACATCTGCAGGACCCCAGAGCATCTGTGCCCCTAAAACACCCAGGTGCAGGCCAAGGCCCTGGTGCAACGTGGGCCTTGGGGCCCCCTCTCCAATGGGTACAGGTAACAGGTTTGCTGGTATCCAGGTGATGCCACCTAAGCTGCCATGCAGAAGACAAAGCCCAGAGAGCACCACTGCCTCCCACTAGATTTCAAAGGGGGGCTCACAGTCCTTCACTGGAGGAATGCCCAGAGAAGCCATGGTGTGAGGCTACCCTAAGCTGTGTGGGCAGAGTGCCTGAAGCTTTGTGGATCAGCCCACTCTGGCAAAGCCCAGCGTGTCCCGCGAAGGGACCACAGCACCACTGTTGGGAGACGGAGCTTTGAGTCAAAAAGGCTCCAGACTGAGCCTTAAGGTTTAATGTGGTTTGTCCTGTTGGCGTTTGCACTTACCTGAGTCCTAGGATTCTCTCCTCCTTCCTACCTTTCCCTTTCATAATTGGAACATTTGACCTATGCCTGTCCCACTGCTAGACTCTGGAAGCACTCGACTGGTTTGGCTTCACCAATCCACAGCCAGAGAGTGACTTGCCCATATCTCACTTAGACCCTATTTTGAGGAGATATTGCCCTGTGGATGTGAAATGAGCTGAGACTTTAGAGGCTAGAAGATGGAATGTGTGTGAGGACATGAGTTTGGGGGAGGGAAGGGGTAGAGTGCAATGGTCTGATTGTTTGCCCCTCCCAAATCCATACATTGAAACCTAATGCTCAGTGTGATTGAATTTGGAGGTGGAGACTGAGAGGTGAATGAGTCCTGAGGTGGAGCAAGGTTAATCTTGCCACCTCCCTGGGCTTTCTCACCACTGAAAAGCCGGGTGCTCCTTTGGTCTCAGGATTTTTGTCAACAAACATTCACCCCCAATTATCTTACCGTACAGTGTTCATGAGGATCAAATAGGATAACAAGTGAACAATTCTTTGATGACAATAAGAAGCCAAAACATTATTTTATTGCCAAGAACAAAGCACTTTTTTCCACTTAACCACAGTTGACACCAACTTAACAGCACCATTGTATATCGCACATGGTGTAGGGCGACTCAGTGCTTCTGTGTAGCCGGGACAGGAAGGAGTACAGAGATTCCTGGCATTTCGTCTAACTCTCCTTCTAGACTAAGTACCAGGAACCACTGTGTCCCAAAGTAGTGGAAGTTTTAACTAGTGGCAGTTAGGAAATAAATTAAATGTTTATATATAATTTGCCAAGTACAGAGCTGAATGTAATTAAATTGGAATTAAAATTGATAATCCTTATTTTATAGGGTGGTTAGAAATGAGAATTAGAAATTAAAGCCCAGATTTTGTTCACTAGGAAAACACTACTTCTTAAAAGAAGAATTATAATAATTCCAATAATAAACACACATGAGCACCTGATAGACCAGTCTCAGGGAAGATGCTCTACAGTAAGCCAAGACGTTTTGCCATATAAAGATTGCGTTAATTCACTAACACTGGTGTCCAGAACGTTGATGTATTGTTTCTAAGGTAGCCAGCATCATAGTAGATGTTAATCAGTGTCTTCTTCTTGGCTAGTAGTATAACTCAGTTCTTTAGCATGTCTGAAGCCTGGATTTAATCCCTGGCCAATATATAAAAATATACAAACACATATAATTATATTTAATATCACATCAGTAAATTACCCTGGAATGTTAAATGTGTTAATAAAATCATTCTTTGGGGAAAGCTATGTCACTGCTTTCTGTTGAGAAAAGAGAGTCCGTTGGTGGGCCCACTGACTCCTCTACCAGACTCTTCCTTCCAACCTGGGCACCTGGCCTGTTCTTCCCCAGGCACTGTCTTCAAGAGATGCCCCATTTATCTACTCTATACTCTCTCACGCACAGCTGGTATCTCCTCTGTCCCACCTTCAGGATAACAGAACTTAAACTTTGACATCTTTGTTTTTTTGTTGTTGTTTGTTTGTTTTTTTTTTATTGGTGCATTGTAATCATTTATCACATTGGAGTACAAGACTTGAGAGGATATACAAGCACACATCATCCAATTAGCCCTCATCCAGCCCCCATCCCATTCCCTCCCACTCCCTGGATCCCATCCTTGCTTGGTGATTAACTTTGATACATTTGTTTATGTACCTCCTGAGTTTTAAAGAGGCTCCATCCTCCCCTATTCCATACCCTCTGATTGGTCACCTTAATTGCTTCACTATAGGGCCCTTTCTATAGCTCAACCTCTTCCTGTTGACCCTTTCCTCCTAGTTATTGCTGATTAAGGGAAGCATCTGGTTTTTATTTTCTGCAATATTTCTCTGTGCATGCCATGTTGCAAGTACCGATCCCACTCTTGACGGCCCCAGTAGTGACCTGGCTACCCGGTGGACTGATCCAGACATTGCTGGCTCAAGCAGCGGCCTTGCCTCATGGGAGGCCCCGATTCTGATCTCACTGGCCCCGGCACCAGCCTAACCCCTCGGCAAGCTCCGATCCCGGCCTCAGTGGCCCCAGCACCGGCCTTGCCTCACAGCAGGCTCTGATCCCGGCCTCGCTGGCCCCGGCACCGGCCTTGCCTCATGGCAGGCTCCTATGCCGGCCGTTGGCCCCGGCACCAGCCTAACCCCGTGGCAGGCTCAGATCCTGGCCTCAGAGGCCTCATCTTTGAATGATGCTAATTAGGGTGTCAATGAACACTGTCACTGCACTTGCAATACCCTTACTTTGTGTAATCTCCTTGGCTTGGCATTCCTCTATAAGCTCATTCTTCAAGTTAGATATTTGCTAAGACTATGGAATGTTCTAGGGAAAAAAGGAAACTCTGGACCGATAAGAGAAACCAGGTCATTGAGAAGGAGACTGTGACCTGGGAGCCTTGGAGATCTGCTGATGCCCTCCAGATATCCTGTGTGGGAGGCCGCCCTTTTAAGCGCGATCCCATGGAGAAGCAGCATGGATGGATTGGAGTAACAAGAACTCTGCTCACAATAGACAAAACCAGCAGTGCTGGAATGCTCTGAAAAGCATAGCATGGGGGAGTGCATCACACTGAGGGCCTGGCTTTTCCCACAGACCACTGAGTTTGCCACATGTGGAAGTCCCTACAACAAGCCCAACCTGCTTCCCACAGCAGCCACTGCCTAGTCCCCATCCCACCATGGGAACAGATGTGAAAACATAGGCAAAGAGTTTAAAACACTGGTGTGAGGGCCTCGGTGAGTGTGCGGTGGCCAGGAGATAGAGCCCACCTCTTCCGGCTCCTGGATGATATTCTTATCATTCCATCTAGCTATGGCCGGTTTCTAGGTAGATTAGAATAAAATGTGACAGAGAGAAATTCATCTTCATCCCCACCCCAAGGTTCCAGTTAATATGGCTGTAGAATTATTGCATTGTAAGTTGGTTTCCTCAGAAAATTTTACATAATAGTGTTTTGATGATGGCAGAGCAATAGTAACCTGAGGTTTTTTGAAACAAAAACAATTATTTCTAAGGTAAAAATAATAAGCCAAGGAAAAAATTATTTTCTTGTGTATTTGAAAATAACTACAAAATAAATGATGTGAAATTTTATATTATAAGGCATGAGAACAAATAAACATTGTGAAAGCCCATATCAGGGATGGAAAGAAGAAAATATTTAGAACATGACTGGATTATTATGCAGTTTATGGTATATCTATTTCAAATGATAGGATAAATGTCAATGTTATAAAAACACTAGATAGACATAGTTTATTTAGTTGACAAGGCTTACAGCTCTCACCCACACAGTGAAAACAATTTAGGCCAATCAACAATTTCCTAAGCTTTCAGCAAAGCTATGGAGGTGGATATGGAGAGGCTGCCTTCGGGGCTAGCAGAGCTCAGCACACAGTTGCTAGGGATACCATATGCTGATCTCACAGATGTGACCTTGCTGGGTATACAGGTTGAATTTTGTCCTTTCCAAAATTCATGTTGAAGTTCTCATCTCCCTGTGCTTCAGGTGCCCTTATTTGGCAACAAGGACCTTACAGATGTAATTAGTTCAGATGAAGACCTTAGGATGGGTCCTAATCGGAGAAGACTGGTATCATTATAAAAGAAGGAAATATGGACACATATGGAGAGAAGATGATGTGAGTGGTTAGGGAGAAAAGAAAGCCATCCTCCAGCCAAGGAGAGAGACAGGGGAAGATTCTCCCTCAGCCTCAGACAGATCCCATCTGCCCACACCTTGATCTCAGATTTCTACCTCCAGCACCATGAGAGGATATGTTTTTGCTGCCAAATTCCCTGGTCTGCAGTACTGTTAATGGTGTTCCTTCTGATTAAGACACTGGACATTACCATCAGCCCCAGACAGCCATGACTGGCCACTCTGAGGAAGTCAAGGCCCCTGCTGTCCACAACAGCTCTTTCAGAGCTGAGCTCTCCTAGCCCCGAAGGCAGCCTCTTTGTATCCACCTCCATAGCTTTGCTAAAAGCTTAGGAAATTGTTGATTGGTCTAAATTGTTTTCACTGTGTAGGCGAGAGCTGTAAGCTTTGTCAACTAAATAAACTATGTCTATCTGGTGTTAGAAACACTGATATTTATCCTATCATTCTAAATAGATATTTCTATATTTATTTAAAGTTCTACTTGAAAAGAACTTTAGGTCAACTGGAGCACCCACCCCCTCAGCTCCACAGCACCCACCTTGCCCACCAGCACCTCCTGCTGTCCAGCCCCACCTTCTTCACCTCCCCAGGGGTTCTGGTCCCAGCAAACAATAGCAGGTGGACTACTCTCCTCAGTCAGCTCCCTAGAAAACTTGGTACAAGTACCAGACAGCACCTAGCTATCATGACCATAGGTCTCTGTCAGGGGGTGGTTATATTAGACATATGTAGACACAACTGCCCTGGAGGAAAACTGCAGAATAATGAATCCACAGCTCTGGAGGGTGTCCCAAGCTGCCTGGGTGTCCTCTCCAGCAAGAACTCTAAAGGGCTGGCCCGTGGCTGGTGGCCTAAGGACAGCCATGAATCAGCAGCTCAAGGATCTGAAGGGAGCTGAGGGCTAGTATTTCTGGCAGCTAATAAGGAGGGAGGTGCCTGGCTGTGCCAAGATGGATGGCTTCCCATTAGCAGGATCTGTCGGGGAGGGACGTTCTCCCAGCTTGAATCTCTGCCAGGATTTGGATGAGGCAGTGCCTGGCCTATGTCTGGGTTTATGCGGGATTCTCAGAGCCCTCAGGATATGCTTCTCTTGGTTGGCCTCACCAACACTCAGCCGAGGGACACTTGGAGTCCTTCCTTTGCTCTCTCCTGGCTCAGCACCCACAGCCTATAGAGGAGTGTTGTCATTGTTCTTTGTATCTGCATATGGGGAACAGGCTGAGCTCTTGGGGAAGGGCATGGGCTGGCCAGAAGGATGCACGAAAACCAACCAGGAGTAGTAAACCTGGACCCAAGTCCAGGAACCATCTGCACATCCTTTCTTCCACAATGGGTCCTCTGGACCAAGCTCTTATCCCCAGGTCTGAGGCCAACATGGAAGGAATCTGAACTGAGAGGTGTAAAAGCTGTCCAGCCAGGGGACAGTGGCCACCATGGTAACAGCTTTCTTGAGAAGGTAACCATTGAAATGGCCCTACCATTAAGCAATATTCATCAAAACCATTATTTTAATTCTCCAAAAAGCACAAATCAAGTATATACTCAGAAAACAAAATAAAAGGACTTGTAGATGCAGGAGAGGAAAGCATTCAAGGAGCTCCAGGCCACATTAGCCAGTGCCTCGCTGTCCTGGGGAGGGCAAGACGCAGACTGGAGGTGGGCAGGGTGAGGGCAGGCCCATACCCTGGGCCAGCCAGGAGTGGGCTGGCACTGCAGCAAGTGTTGCCAGGAAAGAGGGGCACCAGGCTCAGGCTCAGTGGGTGCAGGAAACCCTAGTCTCACTCATTCGCCTCCCAGGTACTGAATCCTGCTCACTCTGGGGAATCAAGCGGCATCTCTTCCTTAGCCTCCTTTAGGATGGAAGGAGAGGAAGACATGGCTGGGGGGAGCCGGCGCCACCCACGAAGGAGCCTTCTGACTTAGAGGTATCTGAACATCTGACACTAGTAAGAACCCTCTTGAGGCCTGGGTGACATTGATAGCAGCTCCTGAAGAGCTACACGCCTACCCAGCAATTGTCTCACCTCTGGAATAGACAGGTACAGGCTTCAGTGACCTGTCTGCCCACCTGAACTTCCAGCCTGGGCGCTGACCTTGGACACCTGGCTTTGCAAGCCAAGATGGCAGGCCCTGCCTCTGTTGGCTCTTCTGGCCTTCGCTCCTACTTGTTCCCATCGCATCCTGCTACAAACTCTGGGTTCTAGAAACTCTGGGAATGGAGAAGGCTAGTTTTCTCAAGCCTCAGTCTGGCTAGGTGGGTGGGAGAAGAGAGGACGGTGATAAGGCTTTGAGGATAGCCCCTCTGTGCTGACGTTTTACTTCCCCTGGGAGCTTGCTGATCCATGGTAGGAAGGTGTCTCTGAAGTCTGGGGAGCCTGGCTTGCTGGCCAGCAGGTGTCCTCTACCTTTTCCATTCTGGCTGTGGCTGTACCAGGCTGGGTTGTCTGACACTTGCAAGCCACTCCTAGTAGCTGAGGGTGAAATGTTACCAAGGAAAGAGCAAGTCAGCTCCAGCACCAAGGAGACAGATGATAAATTGAAATGATGAATTTCTAACGCCAGCGCAAAATCAGGTAGGAGGGATCGTTTATCAAACTCCCAGCACAGCATGTGATGGGAAGATCTCTGAGGCTTTCAGTTGGTTGATAGGGAAATTGAAACCTTTACCAAGGGCTTAGATAAAAATCCAACGTGAGATTTTAATTTAGTAACCCATGCTTGGGAAGTGATTGAGCTCACTTATTTTATCCAAGTGGTGTTCCTTTACATTTGTGGTGCCACAGAAACTATTTATCACGTTTCCCGGTACATGCCAGCACGCCATTTAGTACAGCACAACCTGGATCCCTAAGAAGCTGAATTCACCAGAAGCTTAAAAAGTGATCCATACCTCTACAGTGTCTCCATTTGTACTACACACGGAATCAGGGAGAAACCATGAAACTGCACATGCCCGTGTTAATGCCAGGTCCCTTCCCCCACCACCAAGTACCAGTCAACAGGCCCTAGTGATTCCGAGCCTGAGCTGCTGGGAGAGATGATATACTATGATGGGTTTCCCTCTTCTGGGCGGCCACACCAGCTTCTCAGCTCTTCTCCCCACTGGCTGGATGACATGGCCACCACACCCACCATGTCTGCTGATATCACTTCCTTAGGTTGGAACTCTTGGTCTTCTGTTTGTGTCTAATTTGTATCTGAGAACACAAAGATGTGTTTTTCCCTTGTGCCTACATGTCAATTTCAGATAAAAGCAAGCATATGACAAAACAGTGAAATATTAAACAAAAGGTGGCCTCATTATACAGTGGGGTAAACTAAGGCCTGGTGAGATTGTACCATACACACACTCCAAGTTCCCGGAAGCTCATGGGCTAGAGCTCAGGTCTCTGGGCTTTCAATCCAGTGCTTCTTCCACCGTTGGCCCATGTCCCCACTTCTAAAAGCCTCACAACCTTACCCAGCACAACTTTTCCTCCGTGTAAGATGGTACCTGGCAGTTAACAAAGTTCACACAACTGAGGCAGTAACTGTCCTTACAAACCCCACACCCTCCTCATAAAATAGCTGTGCTGAAATTAAAAGTGTGTTATTTCTATTTTTGCAAGTTACTTCAGTAAGCAAACATCCAGCCCCATCAAAGACTGCCCCCCATTGCTGCCTCCCACTATATCTGGGGCAGGGGAAACTGAGGGCATCACAAGTATGTTTGTAGGAGGCACTTGCAGGACGGTATTACCTCACACTGCCCTCCCCCTTCACCATGCATGGTCCTCTGCTGCAAACTGCCATGGTCCTTAGACTGTGTTCAGGAGCCTCACTGTGACGTCCAGCACCATTCGGGACATCCTCTAAGCTGCTGCCGCTTCCCACTTCAGCTGGGCCCAAGCCTGGTCTATAATCAACCACCTGCCCATGTTTGATGGTACCAGAACCTCTGGATGGAGGAAATGTCAGCACCCAGCTTCCTGCAGCACCAGAGGAGTCCCTTGCTTTCTCCCACTCAGTGGGGCCACTCCGCACTCTGGGGAAGCCTGGCCAAGAACCACAGACCAGGTTTTTAGCCACACAGTTCACACTCACTGCTCTGGCTGCTTCCTGTGATGTCTTTGAGGCAGATCTGACCCAGGCCTCCCTCTCTGCTAGCTTCTGGAGGTTTCTGGGCTTCTCTGACATGCCTTGGCTTGTAGATGCACCCCCTGGCCCCTGACTTCATCTTTGCATGAGCAGGGGAGCACCGGAGCCCTGATTTATTGTGATCATGAACTTCTAAATGCTCAAATAAATATTAAAAGTTTTATGTGCCTAAGTCTATCTTTTTATGCTGTTCTTTAGAACTCAAAGAGTTTTAAATTACTTTTTTTTTTCCTTCTTAATATCAAATACTCTATAGCCCACAGCCAAATCCTGTGGGAAGACCTGTGTCAGAGAACATGCACGGGAGAGCCAGCTCTTGTCTCTGGCTCTCAGGACTTGCCCATGTCTTTGATACTGTAAGACTGGCCCTGTTCATTTGAAGAGTTAGCTTGGAAAGCATGCTCTACTTGCCATCAGGGGAACTGGCATCTTTTCTAGCCCATTGAGGTCCTCCTCTTTCTCTCCAGATTTACCTGAGTTGTTTTTCTGTTATGCAGATCCATGAATGCAGACCTTCCCAGGAGAATGCCATGAGCCTTTATTACTTTGTTCTGAGGTTCGCATCCATTTTCTTTCATGGAGCGTCAAGAAACCTTGGGGGCACCGTTTTCCTTTTCAACTCTTTCAATTCAATTCACTTCAGTCCAATTCAGTGTGGATATAGAGATAGAGTTATAACTCTTGATTCCATTTTCGGTTTTACCATTCTCGTGGGGGAAACGGATGAGCTCTTTGTTCAAAGCATTTTGAAGAAAGCAGCTTTTTAATCTACCTTGAGTTTATATCTACCTTGCTGCCAACCAGATGCTGCACAGTATTTATGGAGAAGGGCCTTTGTGGGACATGCTTAGGAATGTAAATTATATTGCAGAGGAAAGAAGTGGATCCAGAAAAAGAAATATAGGTAGCAAAAGGTTGGGTAATTGCCTCTTTGAGACGGACTGGAGAAAATGGATTGGCAAGCAGCAGACTGGGCCTGGGCGGAGTCTAAAGAAGCCAGCAAGAGGTGAAGGGAAGTTCAGGAGCCAGTCACACTACCGCAGAGCATCCTAAGAGGGCAGCAGCCAGGGACGTTCCTGACCATGGGAGCAGACCCATGTGCTGCTGTGGCCTCCAGAGTAACAATAGAGGAGGGGCATCTAGAGCAAGCCAAGCTTATGCTCTGTATATTCCTCAAATTACTGTAGACTAAGTGGCTATAATAGAAGTTTGTTTTGTCACAGTTCTGTGAGTAAATAGAACTGTGGAGGCTGGAGTCTAGGATTAGGCTGTCAACGTGCTGGGTGTTTGGTGAGGGCTCTTCCTGGCATGTGGGTCACCACTGTGCTGTGGGCTCACTTATGGCCTTTGTTTTGTGCCAGCTCAGAGAGAGGGAGAGAGAGAGAGAGAGAGAGAGAGAGAGAGAGAGAGAGAGAGAGAGAGAAATATCTGAGAAAATCAACTTAAAGGAGGAATGATATTTGGGTTCACAGGTGCTTCTATTGTTATGGGACCTGTGAGGAAGCAAAATATCATGGTAGAAAGGAGAGCATATAGAATACAGCTACTCACTTTATATGTTCAAGAAGCAAAGAGAGAAGCCGGGCGTGGTGGCGCACGCTTGTAATCCCCACGCTTGGGAGGTGGAGACAGGAGGATCGCGCAGGTTCGAAGTCAGCCACGCTGGCTTAAGAGACCCTGTTTCCAAATAAAAAGTATAAAATAGGTCTGGGAGTATAGCCCGGAGGTAGAAGGGCTTCCAGGAACCCCAGTACCACACACACAAAAAAAGAAGCAGAGAGAGAAAGAAAGGAAAAGGTCTGTTTCAGTCAGCATTCTCATTGCTATAACACAAAGCATTTGATGACCACAACCTGGAGGAAGGAATATTTATTTGCTCACAGTTCTGGAGATTTCAGGGGTTCAGTCCATGTTAAGCTGGTTGAAGTCTGCAGAATTCAGGGCATAGAGGCAGGAGGCAGAGAAAGAGTGCAAGTGCTCTGCTCTTACATCACAGAGGCTGGAAGCAGAGAGAGCTCATGACAAGGGGGCCCTCAGTACATGCACAGTCCCCAAGGCCGCACCCCCAGTGACCACCTTCTCCAGTCATGAGCCACCTGTCCAGGTTACCACCCAATAAATATATTATGATGCATCTGCAAATGAGATCAGAACCTTCATGATACAGTTATCTCATAAATATGTTAGCTCTTCAGGGGAAATTCTATATCTATATCATAAAAGAATCAGAGACAAAATACACCCTTCAAGAGCATACCCCCAGTGACCTATTTCCTTCAACTAGGCCCCACCTCCTAAAGATTGCAATACCTTCCCATAGCCCACTGAGCTGTGAATCCATCAATGTGTTAACCCCCTGAGGCGATCATAGTCCTCATGATCCCATCACCTCCCAATGGCCCCACCTGTGAACACTGCTACATTGGGACCAAGTCTTCGACACATGAGCTTCTAGCGGACATTGAAAATCCAAACAACAGAACCTCAAAACAAGAATTTCAGTGGGGCACGGCCAGTCCATAGCATACTTATTATAAAAGAAGGGGAGAATAGAGAGGAAAACTTAGTTTATTTTATATACATAGGAGAGAAGTGTCCAGTGATATTAGTGATCAAATTCCACCAATATATTTCTGTTCCAATCTGTTTATTTAGAAGTAATTTAAGAATATGAATTATATGTCAATATAATTTCTAAAACCATTGCAAAATTCATTTTCCTGGATATTTAAAAGAGAAGATAAACTTTCTGGTAGAATATACAGGCAGAGTTTTGGTTGGGACTCTCAGCTCTAAGATATATTAAAAAAAAGTTGTAGCATAATTATGAACAGGAAAGCACAGTATCTGCTACTCACACAATTCTGGCCCAATTTAAAGCCTGGAATTTTTATATACTCACTTCTCACACTGTCCAGCTTCACATGCAGATAAGAGGAGGAAAGACCTTACTTGATCCCCCCCCCAAAGTTAAATCTCAACCATTTGCCTGGAGCCAAGACTTAGTTGCCAACACTGGAATCAATACTTCCAAAAAATGGAAAACAAACATATCAAGCACTTGGTCCCATGAGGAGCTTTTTCTTCTTGCTAAATAAATTGCTTTTGACAAAAGCATTGAGCATCTGCTAGAGAAAGTGTCTTGTCACCGTGGGGCTCTTTCCTGCCCTCCGCTATCTGCTCCTGCCCCCAGACCTGACCAACTGTGCCTGCTTGGGCCTCACCTCTTTCCCACTTCAGGAAGCTGAGTGGCATTTTACCACTCTGTTAAGAACAGGACAGAAAGCATCCTGGGTTTCGGGGACAGCCAGGGCCAGGAGAATTACTGGGCTCTTGCTGCTGGCTGCTCTTTGTGGGAGAGGCTCAGCAGCTTTGCAGCTTTTCCATGTTTACCGTGGCCTCATGCACAGAGCTCCCAGCCCAGTCCCAGGGTAGCAAGTCCTTTTCCGAAGCTTTTCTGTGTAAAGAAGAGTGCAGAGCACTTCTGCTTGACAAAATACTTGACCAGCCTTCTCTACTCTCCTATCAGACCAACATCGATTCCTAATGATGATGCTTCTGGGTAGATGTTTGTCATTTCTTTCCCTTAACTAGCAAGATTTTAATGAGAGAAATCTCATTTAAAAAGTGCACCTTGGCATCAAATTACGATTGTCGTATTTAAGACAGTTGTGATTCTTGTTTTGTTGGATAAATATTTTTGGGCTCCTTTAACTGTTGGTACAATTCATATTAAGAGATAGGTTGTTCTTGTCTGAGCCAAATCACACTGTACCATTTGGCCCATGATATTTTCCCTTGCTTATTAAAGACTGATTTCTTTGGGTCCAAAAATTGGCTAGGTAACTCGACCACTATATTAATTCATTTTATGAAGGACTCTTCTGACATCTCATTTTTCGTGTGTACTAAGTGAAGAGCTCATTCTCTCCACTCCAACCCTCCTCTTGTTGTCCAGTTTATTAGCTTTTGGTTTTGGTTTTGTCATCTAAGACCATCCTGTCATGGGTTCTAACTATGAGACCACAAGTCTCATTCATTCCAAAATTCCACCTAGGAAATTTCCCATGATGAGTAGGTAGATATTCTGAGTCCATCAAAAACTACCCTTTTCCACGTCAAACATGGCACAGCATCTTTCTACTAAATATCAGTATTATCAGGAAAAAGGCATGGAGATTAAGTGTAGAAATCATCACTTTTTAATAATTCAAGCCACTAACTAAAAACTAGTTGAATAATAACTACAAATAGAACAGAGTTGATTGCTTATGAATTTCTTTTCTGAACTCGCCATCCCTGAGATTAAGTTTTCAAAAAATTTCTAAGTAGTCTTTTCTAACTGGAATATAATTTCTTAGATTAGTATACCTAGACTAGAGATTAAATATTTGGGATAAATAGTAACTGGTTTATGGATTTGAACAATAAAATTGGAGAATAAAAATTCTGCTAGCTTTTCACCTGTGCTTCAGTGGAAGCCACCCTCACTCACCGTCCTTTATTTATTCACTGCATCTCTTGCTCAGAGTCATGTTCACTTGTGCACAAATAAATATATACTTGTAAGCCGGCATGGTGGCACACGCTTGTAATCCCAGCATTCGGGAGGCTGAGACCTGGAGGATTGTGGTCCACGGACAGCCTCAGCTACTTAGTGAGGCCCTCTGCAACTCAGTGAGACCCGGTTTCATAATAAAGAATAAAAAATAGGGCAGGGGGTATAGTTCAGAGGTCAAATGCCCCTGGGTTCCATCCCCAGACCTGAAAAAAAAAAAGAAAGAAAAAAATATATATACTTATAAACTAAATGTTTTCACACATTCATTTTGCACTTAAAGTGTTTTTATTGAGTAAACTGAGAAGACTCTAAATTATATTAAAAGAAATATGAGGTAATTATTTTAATATCAGTTCTCAGCAACAGAATCTCATGTTAACAAGTAGTAATATTTTAGTGACTGGCTGAATTAGTCAGAGTTGTCTAGGTCCTTGCCCTGGGCTGGAGGTGAGGCAGAATGTCATGGCAGAAGGGAGTGGTAGAGGAGGGATGTCCAGCTTATGGCAACCAGGAAACAGAGAGAGACAAGGAAAGAGAGAGGAAGGAATCAGGGCAAGATATACCCTTCCAGGACTCACCTGCAATGACCGCTTCCTTCAGCTGGGCCCTGCCTCCTACAGATCCTACCAATCCCAGTCATCCATTCAAATAGAATCCGCCAACAGATTTACCCACTGTTGAGATCGGAGCCCCATGATTCAACCATATTTTAAAAGACCCACCTCTGAACATCGTAATCTTAGGGACCAGCCCTTCAGCCATTGAGCCAAGCCTTGGAGATAATATAGATTCAAATTTTAACAACCTGTATCTATCAGTCTACCTATATCAATACCACAAAATTGAAAAGCCCAAAATCAGCAGGGTAGGCCAGCAGGCTGGAGATACAGAGAAGACAGATAGTTAAAATCCAAAGATAGCCAGGCATGGTGGTGCACGCTTATAATCCCCGCTCTTGGGAGGCTGAGACAGGAGGATCGCACAGGTTCAAAGCCAGCCTCAGCTACTTAGTGAGGCATTTAGCAAATTAGGGAGACCCTGTTTCCAAATAAAGTGTAAAATGGGTCTAGAAGTATACCCTGGAGGTAGAAAGCCCCTGAGTTCCACCCCCAGTACCACAAAAAAAAAAGAGTCCAAAGACCACTTATTGGCAGAATTCCCTCTTCTTCTGAGAGAGGCCAATATTTTATTAAAGACTCCCAATGATTGGATGAGGCCCACCTGCATTGTGGAGGGCCATCTGCTTTCTTCAGAGTCCTCTAATTTAAATATCAATGTCATATAACATATACCATAACAGCAACATTTATACTGGTAGTTGGTGGAGTATCTGTTACCCTGGCCTGGCCATACTGGCTCAGGGAATCAGGACAATGGATCATCAAAGTGTGGACGTATTCATCTCCAGACTCAAGTATTAATTGTTCCAGAAATACCTGGCCAAAAGTGAATCCCTGAACAAAGGCAGCTTCTGCTAGGAATCACAGGTGACGGGGCTCAGGAACTGGATGTCTTCTCACATTCAGCCACTTGTTCCAGGCCAGACTGCTTTCTAAGAGACTCCTGGGATGCTTTTCCATGCCAGTCTCAAGGTGTCATGCTGGCCATGGCTGTGGCTTCTGCAGCCTCCTCCAAACAAACCCTGTACTTGTTTATTTCAGAAACACCTGTAACAATGCAAGATTAACAACCGCAAATTGAGGAGTTTGACTTCACATAATGAGTGACTCTGGCAGCCCCAAGGGACCATCAGATGGCATCCACATCCTGTGGTCCTTGGGGTGACTATTTACAGACATCACGATAAGGACCATGCCCCCATAAACTCCCTGCCTGGACTGTGAGCCTACTCCTGGCCCTGCACTCAACATGTACCTCCCCAAACCCTCATGACATGGAACACGTGTGTGTCATCTGTGCACTTGGTGGTGGTGTCTGCCTCCTCATCCATGAGCTTGCCCACCTCCAGGACAGAAAGAGGCAGAGTAAGCAATATACACTGACAGATGGATGAACTGATGAACTAGAAGAAAACATGGGGGCTTGAAAATAACAAATTTTTTTTCTACCCTTTCTCTGGGTCTTTAAAATGGTTTTCCACTCCAACACCATTGTTCTGCCAGGAGATGCTCCCACCAAGATCATGGCTCCTGCCTGCTCCATCATTACCCCTTCTGTAGCTCCAGCCATCACGGAATTGAAGCAGTGCCTGGGAGAATCGCCGATGCTTATTCCTTCCCAAGGGCCTCAAGAGTACCTGCTGGTCCTCTTATTCCTGACCTCTAGCATCTGATGGATACAGCTCCCCAGCTCAATCCTTTATCTAAATGAGACCAGATTTTCAAAATAATAAGTATAGATTCCCAAACTTATTTAGCTTACTGCTCTTTTCAGAAAAAAAAGAGAATCTCTCAGTTCTCCCTCCCACAAGAAATATACCTTCTTTAAGCAAATAAACAGAAAACTGCAGTGACAAACTTGCACTCCTCCAGCACTTTTCAGGCAGGTGGGATAGCCCGCTTTGAGAACCTATGACTTAGACCTGCAAGTACTAATGTAAAATACAGGCAACTCCTTGGTGAGCCATGACATCAGAAAGGCGCTCAAGCCCTGGCAAAAGAAGTAGAAGCCATAAATAAAAACAACAGAGCTGTGTCTAAAAATAACAAAACTTTCATATTCTAAAATTCCGTATATTCCAGTCATCATGCTTGCAGCTAAATCTAAAAGATTGGCCATGTAACCTGGAGGGAAGATTTATTTTCTCAAGGTTTGGGGTTCAATCCATGTGAGGCCGGGGACCACTGACCTCATGCATGGCGGCAGGAAATCTAGAAAAAGCATGTGGGCTCTGTTCACATCATGGAGGCCGGAAGCAAAGAGAGCAAGCAGGGGGAAGAGGAACCATGCACAATCTCAAAGGCCACGTCCACAGGGATCCACCCCCTCCAGCCATACCCTATCCACCTAGGCCACACCCAGAAAAATCCACTGCTGGGATTACAAGACTCAATTATATCAACACCAATTGTAATTTCTCCACGGGGCCATTCTATATGTAACATAACAACAACAAAAATAACAAAGGGCGTGGAACAGATGTGCACCCATGACTTTTCACCCAACATCCAGTTCCTGAGCCCCGTCACCTGTGATTCCTAGCAGAAGCTGCCTTTGTTCAGGGATTCACTTTTGGCCAGGTATTTCTGGGACAATTAATACTTGAGTCTGGAGATGAATAGGTCCACACTTTGATGATCCATTGTCCTGGACAGTGTTTGGTTTCAGCATGGTCATAGACCTGGCTACTGAGAACTGTTGGAAAGTTAAGACCAACTTCTTCCATCTTCAGCTTTAGGATCCTCTCTGTTCCTTCCAACCAGTGTCCACTCATTCATTAACTCACATACTCATTCGTTGATACAGTCTTCACCCTTGAATAATGTGAACAAAGGGCTTCGGTGTCCACACACAACGTGATAGTCACGTGTGGCTGTTGAGAGCCAGGCATGAGTGGAAACCCGTTTCATCCACCAGTGGAGACCCACCCTGAGAAGGAAGCAGCCAGGATGAATTATCAGTGAAAACTCCAGCATCTCTCTTGACTGAAGTTATCTGGGCCAGAGGCTGCTCAACATTATTTAACAAGATCAAAACATAAAGAGAAGAGAAAACGAGAGCGAAGGGAAGTAAGGATTCCGGGGGGCCATGGCGTCTGCTTAATATGATGAGAAGAAAGGAGAGAGGCACTCTCTATTATTCATCAGCATCCCGCTGGCAGCTGAGTCAAAGCCTCACTTCCTTTAAAGCAAGAGCAGATGTGTTGGCAGCAAACTTACTGGCCAGCACAAATGCACAGGGCCTTGGGATTGTCCCCCGGGTTCACTGTGGTCAGCCTGGGGACGCCATGGCTTCTCGCACCGGTGGGTGCAGGAATATACAGTTCTGTCGAATGTACAGCATCCCTGGCTGTCCCACAATGATAACGAAGAAGATAAAACAAAGGTCTGTCTTACTGATGACCGGGGCAGATGGCTCATCATGTACTGGCCCTGGGAGAAAATAACAAGAACCAATCTCATAGCCAGTGTCCCCTGGCAGGACACACAAGACACTAGCTCCTTCTCCTTAGGTCTGAATTTCAATATCCCGTTACAGGTGCCTCATTCTGCCCTTCTCACACTTCTGAGAATAAACCCTATCCCCTTTCCTCATCAAGTCTGCCCCCTTCCTTCTGTTCACAGGCCTATGGTCAGCAAGCATTCTATCCCATCCCCATTTTACACCAAAGCCCGTTTTCAACCTAGACAGATAAATATTTCTGGTAGGATATTCAGTGAAATAGTTGAGAAAACTTTGTACTCAGATGATTTTTATAAAGTCCTAAATAATTAAATATATCTATACTTCTTAAATACATGTAGGTATGTGTGTTTGTTTCTTAAGCATAGTGGTCATTTACTCATTGACCTTCTTTTTGTCATGAATTTGTCTTGCTATTCCAAATAAACACTTTAGGTTCTTTATCAAAGTGTTGAAACTCAGGCCATTTGGTTACGTCTACGGTTGTGCTTGTTTCTTCCTCTAGCTTTTTCCCCTGGCCCTCCCCATGGTTCAATGGCAGCTGATTAATCAGAGGCAGGCAGAACATAGTCCGGTGCTGGAGAGCAGGTGTTCTGCAGCCAGACCAAATGAGGCTGAGGCCATTTTTGTTTTCATTAAACAGATGAGTAAACCAAGGCACAGGTGGCAACATAACTCCCTGAAGGTTGTACAGGTTTGACTGTGGTCTCAGGAAACTAGTCCACACTCTGTTTCTGCCAGTTTTCCGCTCTCGGGTTACACGCTGACCATGCCTCTCCACACTCAGTCATAAGATGTGTGTGGGGGAGAGTGTCTTATTTTTCTGTAATGCTGAGCTAGTTTCCTAGAGCTGGTAATAATAAATTACTATAATACTATTGGGTTAAAACAACAGAAGTATACTCTGTCACTGTTCTAGAAGCTGAAAGTCTGAAAGCAAGGTGTTTGTGGGTTGCTCTGCCTGGAGGCTCTTGGAAGAATCTGTTCTGTGCCTCTTCCAGGCTCCGGTGGGTCCCAATACCACTTGGACTTTCTTGGCTTGTGGCTGTCTTGAACCAGTCTCTGCCTCTGTCTTTACCTGGCTTTCCCTTCTGCCCCTTTGTATGCTCCCTCCTGTTTTTACAAACATACTAGCATTAGCTTTAGGACCTACCATAAATCCAGGATGCTTTTATTTCAAGGTTCCTATTTCCATCTGCAAACACCCTCTATTTCCAAGTGAGGTCATATATCTGAGTTTCTGGGTAAACATGAATTTCGAGGGGCTCTATTCAATCCACTACACATGCTTTGAACTCGGAGAACAACTTCACATTCACTCTGTTAGCTCATCACATCCAGCTCAGTTGCAGTGATGTGCTGTTTCCTCAAATTCATGCCCACTTTGGAAGGGGCAGGGTCCTTCTCCAACCCACTGTCACAGCCCCTCGTGCACTTATGCAATCTCACCAACCATGCCCTGGAGGGAAAGCAGGGTCTTCTTCAGCTCTGTAGAGCTGTGTGCACCCTCCAATTACATACTGAGTTGAATACTATAAAAGTGTTTTTATATCTCAATATAATGTACAAAATTATCTTCTGGGTTAAAAATCAGACTACAGTCATTAAGAACAGTGCAGAGTAAACATATAGGGAGAACTGTCCATCTGTCTATGCATCTATCTCTCCATTTACCTCCCTATTCATCTATCATCTATCCATCCATTCATCTATCCAGCCATATATGTATTTATTCTATCTGTTCCCTCATCTTTCTATTCAAGGAGTGGATGCATGGTTTTTTAGAAAAAAGAAATGTAGGGTATATTCATTCGAGTCACCCCTCCATGCCACTCTGGCATGGGGCTGTATTTCTATTTTCTGTATTTCTATCTTTCTGATAAACTTCTTTAAATCTTCAAAAACAAAAAGAAAAGAAAAAAGAAATGTAGGTTCCAGGAGAGCAGGAATTTCCATTGGTAACCATGTCTGGAACAAAGTATTTGCCTAGTAAACAATGTTGAATGAGTAAGATAGCTCAGATTTGTATGTTTTGCACCTTTCTTTTTTCACCTACTATCTCCAAAGCACACCAAAAAATTAAGGTCTAGTAAAATTCAGATGAAAAATGCCCTCACTATGGATTAAATCATAATTGGATATCAAGGTTAATAATAACCTTTACTATAATGTTAATACCCCTGTTGGTGGAACATAGAAAGCTTGAAGTGGTTGTTGTTTATTCGCTGAGAAATTATTCTAAAAGGAACAGACACATCCAAGCATATTGTTCATTTGGAATGATTCCTTTGAAAGTAGGTTGACTTCAGCTAGCATTATTTAATTTCATGAGAACTAGACTGAAGAAAACTAAATAAGGCCATTCTGTTTATTCGTTTTTTCCATTCAGTTGAGAATGAAATGGAGCTCAGATAAACAGCATAATGAAAATCCACAGGTCAGGATGGAACTACATGATACATTAAAACTGTACTGACCCTCCCAACCCACTGGGTGCCTGGAAAACACCTGAAAACAGCATGGTCAGAGCTGGCAGCCTCTTAAACATGCGTCCTTCCCTCGAGGAACTGCCACCTCTATGTACCATGAGTCTTACAGGGTTTATGACACTCAGACTCTCCCTAAGGAAAAGATATCATTCCCCTGGGAAGGGGCAGTGGCACGTGCCTTCTCTACCATTTACACTCTGACTATAACCTAATGACTACCCACTCTTAATTTTTTAAATATTTGCTCAGATTCAGATTACTTTTATGTAGCCATTCTCATGTGTAACATCAGCAGCTTTGGGCATAAATATGGTCTCATCTCCTACTTTGCAAATCCTCCATGTCTCTAGGTGCCAACTCCCTTAGGACTCTGGCATTCTCTCACGGCCTTCTTCCCTCAGCTCCACTTTGTCCGAGAAACTTGATGGGTGCAGCCACCTGGCAATTAGGAAGAGGACCATGTGGGCACGACGGGCCTCGGAGTGAACTGCCTTTCCAGCATCTTCCTGGGGGTCCTCAGCATCCCCAGCAGCTCACCACCCCGATACCCTCTCATCCAGTGAGCTCTTGGTCCTACTGTTCCTGACACAGTGCTCTCAGATGTAAGGTATCTCTCACCTCCCTTACTTGGTTTAAGAGGCTTGTCTTCAAAGCCTAGGGCAGGGCCTAGCACATGAGAGGAGCACTGTCAGCATCTGTCAAATGATGACGAGCAGGCAGGTGGACGTGGATGAGAGGGAGCTGGGATGAGGAGGTTGGTAAGGGCCACAGCAGGGCTCGGCTTATTCCAGGCTGGAGATCGCGGTGTTGAATTTATGAGCAGAGGAGTAACTATGTAATGAAAGGGAATTTCAGGAGAATATGATGGACTCAAACAGACGAGCTAAGAGGTTTGGAAGAAGCCTCCTGGGAGATGCTGGAGGGCTGCACCAGAACAGACATGCTGGGCAGAGTAAGTGGGCCCAGAGTAAATTTGGAAGCCACAGCTGGATAGCCCAGCCAGGGGATTGGAGGTGGGGTGTGAGAAGGAAACCTAGGGCTCCTGAGCGTGTGTGGCCAGGAGCCATCCCCTGAGTGCTGAAAGGGAGAGAGGAACAGGTTCTAAAAGGAGATAAGAGATGACTTTCTGGACACGTCAGATTAAAGCATCACTCAGACATGCAAATGGAGGTTGGAAGTGGACAGGCTCATTGGCCAGTTTAGGGAGAAGGTGGGGTTGGGGAAGTCACCAGCATACCACTATATTTAAAAGTGAAGGTGGGAGTTGGGCATTTAGCTCAGCAGCAGAGTGCTTGCCTGGTACACGCAATACCCTGGTTTTGATCCTCAGCCCTGGGTTCAATCCTTAGCCTTGGAAAAATAAAATTAAAGAGTATTAGAACACACAAAATAAAAAACGGAGGTGGAAGGTGAGAATATCTAGGGATGAGGAAAAATGGAGAGACGAGTCCAAGGAGCAAGTGTGGAGCTGAGAAAAGGGGGGAAAGCCAGTCAAGGATGCTGACCGCAAACAGGTAATACAGTCACATCCTAATGAAGGGTGAGGGGAGCTTTTGCTGTAATGGGAAGGCAGCAACACAGACACACAGAATTGGGCAACATGTTTGCTCTGTGTTTTCCCCCCATAATTTAAGATGAGATGGAGCCCATCGTAGTTTTTAGCTGCTGGGAATGAGCCAGAACAGAGAGATATTGATGCAAAGGAGAGAAAGTATAATTGCAAGAGCTAACTTCAGCGGTTACAACTTAGTACAAGTGACATTGCAGCAAAGATAAAATAGGTACTTAAGTCCAGAGGCTGACAGGGGGTACTAAGATAGAGAGATCCGCTAAAGGAACTAATGGATAAAAAGGAGCTCATTGCTGACAGAGGAGAGCAATAAACTCCTAAAACTATGAAATGCACTGCCTGTAAGTATCTATAATTTTCCTTGGGAACAATTGAGTGTTTCTCCAGAAAGTATTTGTCCTACATAATTGTCTTTAAAGCACAAAGCAAAACAAGCCTCCTGCTTCCTCAAATGAGCACCACACATTTTTACACCATGAATATGCAATCATTTCTTTCTGAATGTGAGACTCATGTACCATAAAGTGGCCAGAAAAATGAGTACATTTCATGGATGGCACATCTAACATCCCTCCTCTTTATGATATCAAGGGAACTTTTGTACCTTCATATGGCAAGCCATTGGTACAGGCCTGCGAATAACTTTCCTATGAATAACACATTTGTAAGTTGTTTACCATCTTTATGCTTCAGGAAGATATTACTTGTCCCTTGACAGATGTAATGCGATGTAGTCACCATCAGCCTTAAATGGGTTTTCTTGAATTTTTATTTCTGCTAACACTAATAATTTGTTTCTTACTGAAAAGGATACTCTCTCAGAAAACCTGGATTGGGAAATGGCTCAGCCATTTACTATCTGCAGGCCCTCAAATTAGTCAGCTCACTTCTTTTAGCTCGGGATTTTCTCCCTAACTAGGTGCAATCACACCTGCCTCTTAACGCCACCATTTAGATGAAATGAAAAAAAAGCTGTGGAAACACCTGATGTTGTGCAAAAAGCAGAGAGGTCGAATAAGGAAAATCAGTGGTTTAAACAAGCTGAAGCGAAGGCTGAAGTGGCCGGACTTGTGTGCTTCCTACCAGGCAGCCCAGAATTATTTCCCCCACCGTCCATACAATGGGTATTTCGTTGATGTTGGTGTTGTTCACACCTGGTACTTTCAGATGGATCGCAGTACCAAGCCTCTGGTGAGCACCAGCACTTCACCAGATATTTCACATCTCAATATTTGTATCTCAATGGCACCAGAGGCTTAGCACTTGGTTCCTTGGGAATCACCTGCACAGTCAAATCTTCTTGTTCTGGGATTTTAGCTGAACACCCGGCTCAGTGTTAGCCTTGAGTGTTTAGAGTCCTAGTAAAAATACGCCCCAGGGACAATATGCAGATTGGGTGGCGCCGACTGTCAGGATGGGTGCCATTTTTGCTGTTCTCAACATCGTTTGCTTGCAGGTACTGGGCATCACTGCACTGCGGCCCCATCCTAAGCCCTGTGGGTCTACTCATCTAGACTTCTTCAAAGAAGTGCCAGATGAATCCGCAGAGAACCAAAGCAAAGAAGGAGGACCGAGAGGTGAAAATGGGCCCACAAAGTAGTGTGTTAAAGGCCGTAGTAGGAGTGCACGTAGGCTCTTCTGAAGTTCAATTCTTCCAGAATGGTTGTGAAAGTTGGGTGTGGGGGTGAAAGATGAGGCAAGCAAGAAAAGTGGAATAGGTTAGGATACACCCGGATGGCCTTCGACGGGTCGAGTTTTTACCTTGTAGGCAGTGGCTGCATTGTTTTAAGCAGTATTATGACTTAACCTTTTTTTTATTTTTTTGGTGGTACTGGGGGTGGAACCCAGGGGCTTTCTACCTCTGGGCTATACTCCCAGACCTATTTTATATTTCTTTTGGAAACAGGGTCTCACCAAGTTGCTGAGAGCCTCACTAAGTAGCTGAGGCTGGCTTTGAACCTGTGCGATCCTCCTGTCTCAGCCTCCCAAGCGCGGGGATTACAAGTGTGTGCCACCACACCCAGCTATTTTTTTTTTTTCTGATAGGGGGATAACATGCAGAATATACAAAGAGCTCAAAAGACTCTACACTAGCAAAACAAACAACCCAATCAAGAAATGAGCAAATGAACTGAATAGACACTTCACAAAAGAAGAGATACAAAGGGCCAATAGATGAATGAAAAGATGTTCTACCCCATTGGCCATCTGGGAGATGCAAATCAAAACTACACTGAGATTCCATCTAACCCCAGTCAGAGTGGCAAGCATAAAGAAATCAAACAACAACAAATGCTGGCGAGGATGTGGGGTAAGAAGAACTCTTTTACACTGTTGGTGGGAATGCAAACTAGTTCAACCACTATGGAGATCTGTGTGGAGATTCCTAAGAAAGGTGGGAATAGATCCACCATGTGATCCAGCTATACCACTCCTGGGTATCTTTCCAAAGGGGTTGAATTCAGAGAAATACAGCAACATATGCATACCTATGTTCATAGCAGCACAATTTGTAATAGCCAAAATATGGAACCAACCCAGATCACCATCAACAGATGAATGGATAGCAAAACTATGGGAAATACACACAATGGAATTCTATTCAGCCATAAAGAAGAATAAAATTATATCATTTGCAAGAAGATGGAAAGCCCTGGAGAACATTATGTTAAGTGAGATCAGCCAAGCACAGAAGGAGAAGGTACATATGTTTCCTCTAATATGCCCAAACTAGGAAACACAAAGGATACCAGTGGGGCTCCAGATAATGGAGGGGAAATACCAGCAAAGTTTGAATGGAAAGATAGGAGAGAAGGAAGGCTGATCTTGATTAATGAGGGTCTATATCTGAACATGTGTAAAATTATGAATAAGACATGGTTAACCTGGACAACCATTGGTGGGAGGGGGAAAGGGAAAAAGGGGGTGGGGGGGAGAGGGCACCAAATATAGTTTAAATGTATACTATTTATGTTCAATAAAAAATTGTTAGAAGAAAAAAGAGAACCTTTTTTTTTTGGTACTGGGAGTGGAACCCAGGGGCTTTCTACCTCTGAGCTATACTCTCAGACCTATTTTATATTATATTTTATTTGGAAACAGGGTCTCACTAAGTAGCTGAGGCTGGCTTCAAACCTGTGCGATCCTCCGGTCTCAGCCTCCCAAACACTGGGATTACAAGTGTGCACCACCACGCCCGGCAAGAACCTTTATCTTCAAGAACACAAATTAGTAATGTTAGGAATGAAATAGAGGAGATCACTATAGATTTCTCAGCCATCAAAAAGATAACAAAGGGAAACTGTGAACAATTTTGTGCTTGCAAATTTAACTGCTTAGGGAAAATGGGATGTGGTGAGTTTTACTCATAAGGTTTCTTTCTTATTTGGGCTTATGGTCCCTCTGCCCAGAGTCACTGTCTAGGAGAGTCTGACACAGAATGTCAGATGCCAGGTTTAATGAATGAAGTTTGGCCGAAATGTGGGAAACCAGAACAAGTTTATTGCTCATAGATCCAGAGAGCTTTGAGATGATGATAAGAATCCAGAAGAAAGTCTGGAGGCAGCCGGTAACTCAGCCAGGGGGAGGAGAGTGCACACTGCACAGGAGATGGGTGCTGGGAGCCTGCCCTTGCTAAGCCCCAGCCTGCTCTGTTCAGCTCTCCCTTGGTGGGAGGTGCACTGACTACTAAAGGAAACTCACATGAAAGGGGGACTTGCCACTGGGGTTGATCACTGGCTTTCACTGATATTATTGAACATGGGTGTGTCGGGTTTGGGTCGGCAGGATAACGAAGGAGCCGCTATGTCACAGAGAGGGGAGCTTTAGATGTACCAAAGGGGACAGGGTGCAGTCGGTTTCAAGCAACAATGGATGCGGACTATGTTAAATGTATGACAAAGACCAATGTCTAAGAACCACCAACTACTAAAGTTCAACCAAGATGAAAGATATGCTCTGCAGTGTCTCGTGACCACTGAAGACATTTAAACTTCAGCCAGCTTCTAGAGCCTCTTCCTCTGCCTTTGCCTGGCGAACTGGGACGAGAGGGGGTGGAGAAGATGCTCCTGTGTTTGGTGGCATTGAACTGCATGTTTTAACAAACTACTTCGTCTCACACCAAGTGGTAAAAAACAGTCATGTTGCCCTATTAAGATTCAAGAGCTGAAAAATGTGTACTTGTCAACCCAGAAAAGGGAAGACACTAGTATTCATGAATATGGAAGGGGATCTAGGAGCTGCACCTCCTTCTCGTGTTTGAAAAGTACACTGGTACTCACCATGGTTATCCTCAACACTGTCATAATCTCTGTTGCTAACAGGTACTTAGCATCACTGTGCCAAGGCCCCATCTAAAGGCCAGGGGTCTGTTCATCTATATGGACCTCATGGTCCTACGGGGAAGGTTTCATTTTAGTTTCAGTTTTCAGTCAAGGAACCTTAGATTTAGAGGGATTGAGACATTGTCTGAGAACCACACCTCGTGGCCAGGACATGATAATACTGAAGTATGAGGCCTCACAGTGTCTGTGCATCAAAACTTTGATTCTTCCCTGGGACACCCCTGAAATTCTCAGTAATATGCATAGAATTCAATTTCCCATAACTGGCTGATATCTGGAAGCAACACACTTGTTAACTGAGGTGATGAAAAATGGAAAACAAGAAAATATAAAGAGGATGTGAGATAAACAGCAGACAGGGATGAGGGCTGGGAACAGCTGGTAAGCAGAGGCCAGGCCCAGCAGCCAGAGGCCCAGTGTCCAGAGCATCCTGGGAGCCGAACCCAACCTCCTGAGCAGCAACAGCAGGACCCTGGGGGAGCCCCATGGCTCCCTCTTCCCTCTGCCTGGCTTGCATAGCTCTAGCACAGATTCTAATTTTTATTTCCACCTATACAACCAGTTTGACAGATTCTTCCTGAGTTGATTTTTCTGTGAAGTTTTCCTCCTTGATTTATCACTTACAGCAGTTCTTTATTTCAGTTGGTATAAACATTGTTAGAGTTAATAATAACTGAACTTTCAGGTTGTTTCTTCGAATTGTCTCAAAATTCAGGAATCACTTGCTTTTTGTACAAAGTTTGGGTGACCTACCCCTCCTCTTGCCAACCATCATTGACTTCCTTACAAGTCCGTCACATATTCATAGGCCCGCGAGAGAAGGCAGAGGCCTCTGACAGGCTCATCACTCAAAACCATGGGGCCAGCACCCAGGAATGGTCAGGAAACCAGCCATCTCGTCGGCTCCCTTATCTGCAGGAGATTGACTCGGGTCAAATGAGTAAGGTCGGGCACTTACAAGAGAAACAGCCTCACCCCAGGTTCCAATTGCTTATACTCGTCCACACATTTTCTGCTCTGTTGTTTCCATTTTTTCCAACCTGATAAATAAAGTAACCTTTCTCGGTCAGCCTGGTTTGGAGAGACCACCTCTGAAGGAGCAGTGCCTGCTCACTCGGCTCCTCCTCCTGGATCCCACTGTGACGGGTCCCAAGGACGAAGGGAGCAAGGCAACACAGGCTCCAACCAAATACTAACATTGTAATTTTGCCTGTTGTATGAAGTATCTTTGTAAAAAAAAAAAAAGTAAAATTACATGTGTGTATATACCACTGAGAACACCCTAGGATTTCTATGCACAATAAGCAAAAGTATTAACAGCCACATTAAGACATCTGTATGTGGAAAACAGAAGGTTTGCTTTCCTTCCAGAAACTCTGCTGGTGATGGGGTAAACCCTGTCTTAAAATAAAAATAAAATTAGGGCTGTAGGGCTGTGGGTATGGCTTGATTGTAGAATGCCCCTGGGTCCAATACTCAGTACAAAAAAATTAAAATAAAGAAACAAAAAAGTGCCTTCCAGTGAGGATATTCTCGTGCTCATTTTCCTGGGCTGCACTCACAGCTATATTTTATTTTTCTTTTTGAAACAAGGACTCACTAAATTGAAGGGGGTCTCACTGAGTTGCTGAGGCTGGTCTCAAACCTGTGACCCTCCTGTTCCAGCTTCCCAAGTATGGGGTGACAGGTTCATGCTCACTTTTTTTTTTCTTTTCTTTTTTGCAGAACTGAGGGTTGAACTCAGTAGCATTCTACCTCCGAGATACACCCCCAGACCTATTTTTTATTCTTTATTTTTGAAACAGGGTCTCACTAAGTTGCAGAAGCTCTCACGTAAGTAGCTGAAGCTGGCCGAGAACCTGCAATCCTCCGGTCTCAGCCTCCCAAGTACTGGGATTATAAACATGAGCATCTACAAACTAACATGCCACATACTCGAATCCACAGAGGAAGAGTGTACGTGAGTAAAAATGCACCCATAGCTCATGTCACAGGGAACCTCATCGTCTGCTCAAAGTAGAATGAGAATTCTCGGTTTGCTTGTACTATAACATGATTCCCAACACACAGGAGCTTCCATATGCCAGATAACAATGCTTCAGTGGATGGAGTTTTAAACATCTAACCGGCTTCATTAGTAATTCATAATCAGGGCAACATCCTATTTAACAACAGAGAAGCTCTCTGTCGAGCATGGCAAAGTGGTTGGTTTTTGAAAAGTAGTTTGAGCAAAAATAGAGAAACAAAAATGAAGACACATTTGCTGCTAACATCCAATGTAACCGTTAAAATAGAAGGTACTTTCTTACAGTGTTGAATCAGGCCAGCTGCACCTTTTTAATGGATTGTTGTGACACTTGATTTTTTAAAAACCTGGCCCATTTGGAGTTTTCCCTGTTTTTTAAAGTTTCAGTTTGACCATGTGACATTAAATAAAAGGAAATCCATTTTAATGTGGTTTGTCATGGCCCTGTGCAGGCTATCAATCCAAAATTATGACTGTCCATACATTTTAATTAACATAAACCATTCAGGTAGTGCTGAGCCTACAGATCTTCATGCCATGAATGTTATTCTCCTTGAATTTCCTTTTGCAGGTCCTGAGCTTCCACAATTCTCACCACTAAATAGGTCAGAAGATACCTTGGTTCAGTACCAATAAGTATTAATCTCAGTTCGCAAACTAAAGAGTTTAAGAAGGTGGCTAAATTGTCACCTAAGTGTTTAACTTCAAGCTGTCATCCTGATGGAGACACAGGACATGGTATTACAGTCGTCGCTGAGTCTCCTCCCCCTCTTCAAAGTCACTGAGACTCTAGAAAGTCCAAACTGGGCCCTGGCTTCAGCTGACCTTCTTTATTAATGGCCCCTAGTCCACACCAGTGGCCATCAGAACATCATCTCACCTATCTGAAGTGCATCGTGTGACTGGCTCTTGGGATCTTTGATTCCATGCTGGGGTCACGGGGCCATTAGAGAGTCTGGAAATACCAGTGTCTGTGTTTCCTGTTTACAGGTTAGTGGGAATTACTGCTGTGAAGCAGGTCCAGGGACCCTCCGCCTCCAGGGCGCACCATCCTTCTCCCTTCCCAGGCTCTCCAGCCTCAAAGAACCCACCAGCCCTTCCCACTGTGGACTTGACTAGCTACTGTCCACTATCCACGACCCTCCTTCTGCTGTGGGTACTATTAAATCAGGCCCCAAATGTTCACAACTTTAACAAGAACAGTTTTGCTTTTAAAACTTCCCAGAGGTGAGAGGAAATATTAGTATTTCATCAATGTAACAAAGAAGAAAAAAAGTCGTGCAACAGCAGCCATACCCGAATCTTCGGGTGACCTGAAGAGCCACTTCCTGCCACACAGTCATGGCATTTTAGGTCATAATGAGGAATCGCTGTATTACTAGAATGAACTGATAAGGTCCTAGACCATAGGAATTTTTATATCCTTAGAAAACAAAGGATAGTTTTTAAGGCATTTTTTAGTCCTTATCTTTCTGGCTCCTAAGAGTCTATTAATAATAGTATCTCTTTGGTCTTTTAGCTTACAAGTTTCCTTAAAATGCCATTAGAGTTCTATTGTAGGATCAGAGCACCATGCATCAAAACACTTGACACAAATTGTTTTAGAGACCAGAGATTCAACCTCCTACTTCATCTCTTCCTCCTCTGTGAAGCAGAAACTCTTACCTGGCATAGTGACACATGCTTGTAATCCCTGTACTTGGGAGGCTGAAACAGGAGGATCACAGGTTTGTGACCAGCTTCAGCAACTTAGTGAGGCCCTCTGCAACTTAGGGAGACTGTTTCAAAACAAAAAAATAAAATAGGGCTGGGGGTGTAGCTCAGAGGTAGAGCATCTCTGGATTCAATCCCTAGTGCCATTAAACAAAAAAGAAAGCAAACCTTTTCTCCCCTGTGGACACAAAGTAAGGCTGGCTCTGAGAGGACAGCAAATTGACTCTGGCCATTACACCTGTCAGCGGTAAAACTGCTCACTGAGTTTAGCATTCTAACTTCTTATAAGTCATTTCTTTAGTGTCTTCAAAACCTCAATGCCATCTTTTGCCCATTAGAATTCAGGCACATTCTAAATCATATGCAACCAGAATGACAGAAGGATAAAAATGCACTGCTTAAAGAAGTCTCATGAACACAGGCACATGGATTTGCTTATAAGCTGTAGGAACACTTTTTTGCCTCTGGGCACAACACTTGGCACAAAACAACATTTGAAAAATAAGTCCATGAATGAATAACTCAGTAACAGCTCAGACCACTTTCTAAAGGTGTTACCAACTTAAATGTTAAAAATGATTAGACAATTTACATGAATTGCAGAATACACTGGGAAATATATATGTAAATAAATGCACTTGTGTACATAGAATTATCTTTCTTTTCCCATTTTATGAAAATATATTCCTAGCTTATTCCCAAAATAAGAAGTTTATGGCTAAAAATTAAATCCTGTAGTCAGTTCAAACCAGGCAGTTTTATCCCTGAGTCTCCACAAATCTCTTTTGATATAGAGAAAGAAAGGGGAAAAAACAACCCAAGAAAAATAATTTGATCTGTTTTAGACAAAACATTAACCAGCTCTTCAGTCTGGTTTGGAGAAGCTGGTAGGAAGTAAACACAGCATGAGCCACAAAGCCACATCCTTGTTCATTTGACAACTATGAAGCGGCTACTACATGCATGGCAATGCGCTAGTCATTTGAAATATTTTAGTGGACCCATTGAGATCCTTGTCTTGTAGACTTTGGATATAATATACAAGCAACTTACAAGAAATATCTGCAAAGTAAAGAATGAAATAGAAAAAAATGAGGATGAGCAACAGTTTAACATAGACCTGGGTATGACGTTAAGTAGGCTGTCAGAGGAGACTTAGATGAGAAGGTGGCATTTAGGAAAATTCTTGATGGAGAAAAGGAAATTAGCCACACAGTTGTTTGACACAATAAAGACTGGTGGATCAGCTCTGTGGTTCTAATGGAACCACCTGGACAGGACCAGATGAGACTCCGCACTCTTCTTCTCAGGAGATCTTTAACCACAGATCATGAACAACCAGAGAGTTTATATTCTTTCCTCCTTGGGTTGATTGATAGTCAGTGGTTCGCTTTTTTATATTATCACATCATTGCAACCTCTCTCGGGCTGTGTTTGTTCCTGCACTCTCCCTGTGAATGCGGGAGACAGAGGATGGCACCCTTACGTTAAATGACTCGGACTGCATGTTTCACATAGGAGTTTCACATATGACTCTGATGAGATCCAAGCATGTGGCCTCATTTAGATGCAAGAACTAGAAAATACAGTCTATTGTCAATCCTGAAGGATGAGAACATTTATACCACTGAGTATAGTGGGATACCTGCAATGGTGTTTGAAAGTTACAATCAGATCAATCATCACCATCATCACTTGCTAACATTTACTGAGTGTCATTATCCTGTGGAACTAATCTAATCTTAAATTCCTATTGATCTATTTGAGCCTCCCATTAGTCATATGGGATAGGTACTACTTTAACTTTAGTTTCAAAATGAGAAAACGTAGATGCAGAGGGCCTTAGATGCCACAGACACTTGCTGGGAATTTCATAGCCAGGATCTGATAAAGCAACATCTTATAGAATGATCTTTGACTTTCCCTTGGGCACCTCTGAAACCCTCAATAAAGGTGTATAACTCAATTTCCTGTCCACTGGCTGTCAGCAGGAAGAAACATCCATGCTAACTTAAGAAGATGGAAAAAGAAAAGTGGGAAAATAGAAACACTCAGATAGGTTGAACAACATAGATAGAAACAAAAGTATCATAGAGAAGCAAACCAAATGAAAGATTGACAAAATCAAAAACTGACATATTAAAGATAGGCCATGATAGATACTAATATAGACTATGGCAAAACTAATAAAGAGAAAACAATAAAAGGTACGAAAACAAAATATGGCACAAAAAAGAAAACATAATTACAGATACAAGAGATTAAAAATAATAACATGAGAATATTGTTATATTTGGAAAACAAATTGTGCCCTAGAAAAGTTCATGTATTGGCAATCTAAAAACATTTAGAGGTGAAATAATTGAATCAGGACTCTAATCTCATCAGCAGATAAATTCATTGAAGAATTAATAGTCAATAATTTCAATGAATTTACTGGGTGGAACTTAGGCAGCTGGGAAAACGTGTGTGTGTGTGTGTGTGTGTGTGTGTGTGTGTGTGTGTGTGTCCTTCACCCTTCCCCTTACTCTTTCTGCTCCCTGCCATGAAACTGTGAGGATCGACAGCCTGAGCTCCTGATAGAAGCCAGAGAACTGAAATCTCCAGCACTGTGAGCAAACAAATATTTCCTCCTCTACATTGTGACCATCAGATGTTTTGGGTCATGGCAGTGAGAATGCTGACTGAAACATATATTATCAGTAATTGTCCAATAATAAAGTTGAAAACCTAGTTATGTAGTAATAAACTTAAAAACTTCATTGACATAGATGCAATCCTAAAAATATATAAAATGTCAAATTGGTATTAGGATAGTATACAACTCATATAAATTCTAATATTAAATAATTTCCTCTTATAATAAATAAGGGCAGAACAACAAAACAAAATGCTCGCTTTCCAGGTGTTTTCTACCAAAGTTACAAGAAGCAGTCATTTGTTCCTCATGCAAGTTTTTTTCTGAAATGCAAAGTTTAAAATACATGACTTGTTTTATGAGATGTTGTAGTAGTCATTTCCAAACTAAGAAGACCAACATAAGGAATAAAACTTAAATCCCCATTCACTTATGATCATAGGTATAAAATACACTAATAAAATAGGAGCTAAGGAGCCAGACATGGTGGTGCATGCTTGTAATCCCAGCATTTGGGAGGCTGAGACCAGAGGATTGCGGTTCACAGACAGCTCCCGCCACTTAGTGAGGCGCTCCACAACTCAGTGAGACCCTGTTTCAAAAATAAAGAATAAAAAACAGGGCAGAGGATGTACCTTGGAAGCCGAATGCCCCTGGGTTCCATCCCCAGACCCACAAAAAAATAAAAATAAATAAAATAGTAGCTAAGAAACATCCAACAGTATACTATTAAAAATAAAACACAATGAGCAGGGAAAATTTATACTGATGATACAAGAATGGTTCACAATTTTAAAACTTGCTTATATATAACACTGATACATTAAAAGAAAAAAACATGAATACCTCAACTTATGCAGAAATCAATTACAACTAGGTGTTAAATTTTATCAAATTGAAAAAATGAATGGAAAAGTAAGCATAGAAGGGAAAGACCTACAGACTTTATCTCTATGACCAGAAAATAATCTCCCTATCACCTCTACTACTGAATACACTTTCTTATGGGAAGAAAAAGAAATAGTAGGTGTAAAAATAGGGAATAAATAGAAAAATCTGTTATTATTCACAAAGCCATAAACACCTACCTGGAGAAACCAACCTTATTAACAAGCTACATAAACTATTTAGAATGTTTAGAAACATTGCAAGATACGGCTTAAATCTAAATAACTACATAGCTCATTCCCATGCAAACAAAATATATCATTAAAAATAAGACACAATCACAAGCAACAAACTTTTAAAGTATCTTGAATTAGTAACTGATTCAGGAATTCGGTAGTAAAGAAAAATCATGAGCTAATTGTGCTAGTACAGCCAAAACAACCTAAGGAAGAGAAGAGGTACAGACTCTAGTATACAAAGAAATTTAATATCTGACTATAATGACACCACAAATCATGAAGAATAATTGTTAAATAGGGATCATTAAGGATGAACACATGGGAAAGTAAAGCAGAACCCTATCTTACACCACACATGGACTAAAGAAAGACCTACAGGCAGTAAGTGAAGTTAGAACAAAAGAGAGGAAGAACTTTTCAATCCAGGCATGAGAAAGGCAACTCAAACCTCCACTATCATCGCATGTAGTGATTACTAAAATGTTTACTTTAGCAATTATATTTTAGATGGAAATGCAGTTAAGTCTAAAGACTATGAAGGCCATATAGACAGATTGTTTTCATTTCTCTGTGGCTCAGTTTCCCCATCTTTGAAACATGATGAAAGAAACAGTATTTATTTCAGGAGGCTGTTGTGGGGATTAAATGCAAATACATAGATTATTAAGTAGACAGATAGGTGTAGATAAATAAATAGATAGCTTAGGTAGGCATAATATGCTTAGACAATACCTAGAACATAGTAAGCACTATATAAATTGCGCTATTATCACTTACTATTATTATTTTATACTCTAAAAGCCATTTACTATTCTGGGTCTTTCTGTGTTGAATCTTTTGTAGATATTTCTCTATTAAAATTTGAAAAAACTAATGAATATCAACCTTTTTCCACATTCTAAGCTATCTAGGAGGAAAAAAACAGAAGAAATTATTGGTATGAAATGGTGTTTGTATTATAGTTGACATTGAAGATATAACTTCAGGCATCTGCCATGTGGACACCATTGGCCTCAGCATGAGCTGGATTCACCTAGTCACCACCACTGGTACAGCTGCACCTTGAGCTTAGTCTACAGCTGAAAGAACAGAAGACATGAGTCCTTAACAGTCAGGTTGAGAAGGAGATGGGCCATGTCTGCTCCATATAGTCCCAAAACTCATCAAAATAAGGGTGATTACTATGCTCTAGGGTGGCTTAATATACCACTGTCTTCCTCTGCTTCCCACATTTCCCCTCCAAGTCCAGGCAGCCATCTAGCACAACCTCTACACAGATGCTCAGGGTCCTGATGGCATGGGGCTCCAACATCATGCACCCATTACTTGCAGCAGGCAGCTATACAGTGGACCCCACAAGACAAGTGGGCACTGAGGGTCTCACTATTAAGTAGCATGTCTTAATTCTGCTACAGACTACTAGCAAGAACTAGGTCTATGTTCTTCACTGGGTTGGATAGTGCCCCCCCCCCAAATTCATGTCTTCCTGAAATATAAATTTTATCTTATTTGGAAATAAGGTCTTGGTACAGTTGTAATTTTTGCTGAATGTGACCAAGAATCAAAAGATCTTTTGCATAATTTTTCTTGGAGTCCTAAAATTTCAGCTTACAACATGGGTTGAAGGGTAGGTGATGGTGACATATTGAGGGAACAAGATAAAATGTGGTCATACTGGAGTGGGAAAGGCCCATCCAATGACTTTTGCCCCGATAGGAAGAGGGGAATTTAGACCCACACTCATATAGGGAGAGCAGAATGTGAAGGCGCAGGCAGAGACTGGGAGTGTGCTGCTGTAAGTGAAGAGTGCCAAGCATCATCAGCCACCAAACGCCAGAAGAGGCAAGGAAGTTTTCACCAGAGGATTCAGAGGGATGGTGGACCTGACAACGCCTTGATTTCTGGTTTAGCCTCTAGTGCTGAGATTATTTTATTTCTGTTGCTTAAAGCTTCTGGGGTTAGGCTACCTTGTTATGGCAGCAACAGGAAACTAACTCATGGCCACATCCAACTTCAACAGTCTTGGATGGTCCACATTCATGGAAGAGCTTAACCAGGTAAAGTCCAACATGCTTTCCCGTAGTGGCTAGTGATCTGGCCAGCCCTCTTTCTTCTTGGCTCAATAAATAGCTCATCAAAACTCCCCTTTGTCCTCATTAGTACACAAGTATGCAGCTTGGATTAGGATTCTAGGGCTCAGACTACTGATAGTAGAAGACGCAGCATACTCCCAGAGAAAACCTAGGAGCTTGATGAGGGTGCCGTGGGAACTGCAGAGTCAAGTTAAAATGAATCACAGGCCTTCCATACACAGAACTCCAACACATGCGTGCACGCGCGCGCGCACACACACACACACACACACACACACACACACACTCATCCCCTATGCAAGCTGTCACACAGAGTTCAACTGCATAGTCATAGGACATGGTCATGGTCTGAGTGCAGAGCTCACTTTGTGGGTTAGCAGCCTAGCCCAAGGGCTACAGCCACCGGCGGGTTGTCTGGGATTGTGGGACTGAGGAAGGCTGGGTCCAGACAGTCTTCATTCATCCACGCTTTGATGCAGCAAACTGTTGGGAATTAATGTTTAGTATAAAGGCTTCTATAACCACAATCCATATCTCATCTCTTGCCATAAAATAATAATTTGAGAAATGCAGGGAAATACACTGCTAACAATTTAACATTTACTTTCAATAAATAGGAAGTGTTTTACAGAGAACTGCAGCCCATTATGGAAATCATAACTCGTGCTGGGTGCCAGGAAAATGTATTCTCAATTGCATTACACCCCGTGCCCAGCTACAAAACCCAAGACTTCTTTGCATTATAGATTCTCATTATGATAGGTTATCAAACATGGTATAAAAAAACTCCGTTGAAAACAGCATGCGCCACTTTAAAGAAGACTCCAAAGCATGTCAGCCTTTCTTGCAGGAATGGCAGATTTGAAATTGTCTCTCATTTATATGAGGCAGCTATAAATGCTGAAATACAGATTATTGTGCATTCAAAATGATTTTGCCTGTGTACTTCCCCTGATAATTTATGCATTCTGCAGTTCCCAGTGCAGCAAACATCTTATCTTCTCCTAAACTTTGCAGAAAATAGCAGTCTTTGAATCTAAAAATTAAATTGCATTTAAGCAATATCACAAATCCTGCACCTGTTTAGATCTTTCCAGGGCTTGTATGACTTGCATTTATGATAATCTGCACCAATCCACCATCTATACTAGAATATATACCTAGTCAAACATGAAGCATCGATGGCACAAAGACAGCACTATCATTCATCCTGGAGTAAGAGCAATGATAGAAAGATGTCATATGACAGAAATATCAGGAGTTCAACAACTTAGAATCAGAAGTGAGAAAGGAGTCAGCCGCCTATACTGCTAGTCAAAAAGTAAATACAATTTATTGGTTTTGTTTGGATCCCTCCCCCAACATCCAAGTAAGATGTGGCATTCAAATGCCAGATGGCCAGAAGGAGAAAAAGAAAATAAGTAAATTCAGCCTTTAAGTGTCTCATTGTGCCACAGAGAAGTATCCGGATCAAGTCAAAGCATTCTGATCAATGAGGGCTCTATAAAAGAACACATTTTCTTGTCTCTCTTCCATAGTATATTTTGCAGTTTTAAAGCGCGCGCGCGCACACACACACACACACACACACACACACACACACACACCAAAAATGAACCCCCTGTAAAGAAAAGAAAATCATTTCATACTACTTCTCAGTTCTGAGATTAAAAGAGTCTAGACATAAAATGAGGAAATCTTCATTGAATTCCCAAGTTAATATACACACAGTATTTCTATATTTTGATTTTATGATAGAAATATCACTTGGTTTGTCTTACAAATGTGAACTTGGCACTGGGCATTTAGTATATTTCCCACTAAAGTTCACGTGAGTTAAAGCAGTAAGTGTTCTTGTTTCCTTTGTAGGTTGGCTTCGGGAAGTATTCCCCACTGGGGAAGAAAGAGAACCAGCCATGGAACTCAGGGCTGGACCAAGTGGACAGAAGACTGGGGGAGGAGGGAACAAGGTCTTCCCACTGACTCTGAGTTTGCCTTTGCCAGACTGGATGCTCCTCTCTGTAGATACATAGACCACCACCCTCCAGTCCCATGATAAGATTGCATTGTAAGTGCTCCACCCAAATGCATGCAAAGGGATCTAATCTTGCCCATGTTCACCTGAGTTAGGATAAATTCAAGCTGAGTTAGGATAATTCTCTGGCCACAGCAGCACAGGAACATTAGCAGAAGATGCCTGACTCAGAGGCCTCTGGAACCCTGTTGACCAAAACTTTAAATTATTATTCTGTATGGTGATAAAAGTAGCACAGGCATCAGCAAGAGGAATCCAGAGGCAGACACATTTCAGCAGCCACAGAGGAGATTTCCTGATACCTAGGGGTACTAAAAACACAGTAGGTTTTTGAGGAATTGGGTTCTCTGGGACCAGAAATGGAGAACAGGTTCTGGGCAGTAGATTTCCTACATTGGGTATAAATTCCAAGCTTCTAGCCTGCTGAGGTGGAAGGGAGTGCTTCACGCTGACCGAAATCATTAGTAACCCTGGGATGTCCTAAACTGGACTTTGGCTTGCAGAGGTGGATATGCAGAGAGATGGAGCAGGCACTTTCACTGGGGACAGATGTAAGTGGCTGGAGTCCTTATTGTATTCGGCCAAACCATGCAGGGACATGGGAGAGTCACTAAGCCTCTCTAAGCTTTACCTGATCATCCATTCATAAGAGAAAGGGGTAAAAATACTTTCTCACAGTGTTCTGATAAATGTTAAATATCCCTGGTGGTTATGGGGCACCTGATAAATTACAGCCATTAGAATAAGGTTAATTGAGAAGGCTGTCGAGTGGATGTGACTAAAATCTTTGCACAGAAAAGTCTTCCTAAGCATATTCTAAGTGTCCCTGGGTTCGACTTCAGCCACTCAAGCCAATCACAGGAAAAACCATCCGCTAACCACAGAGCAGATTCCCCAAAGACCACATGGCAAAATACCCTCCTTTCCCAGAGTCTGCAGTTTTTACAATAATCTTTCTTTAAAATCCTGCTGACCAACAAGAACCCAAGAACATTTGAAAATCCTGTCATGATCTAGCCGGAGCACTCCATCAGCTTCTAATTTCCTAACAGCCTCACAAGAAGATGAAAAACGCTGGCTTCCCAATTCAGAACTCGACTCTACAGACATCCATCTCTTAAAATTATTCAAAACCTTGGTTAGCTCTCTGCAAAAAAAAAAAAAAAAAAATCTATAAGTATGTAGCTACACATAATTAAAGACAATTCCCCAGTGATCTTGAGATGTCCGGAGTCATTTTGCTTACTTAGGCTCCATCTGTTTTGGGTATTTTTAATTAATAAACATCATTTTCTTGAACAGCTTTAGAGTCACAGAAAAACTGTGCCTAAAGCCCAAAAAGTTGCCCTATGAGTCCTGGGCCCTCAGTGAGACAGCCTCCCCCACTGGCAATATCTTGTGCCAGAGTGGTATAGTTGTTTCAAATGAACCAATTAACCTAATGGACACATTATTATAGCCCAAAGTCCAGAGTTAACCTTAAGGTTCATCTCAGGGTTGCACCTTCTACAGGTTGGAACAGGTGAACAATGGCACATTTCTTCCATTAAAGTATCTTGTAGACTATTTTCATTGCCCTAAAATTCGTCTGTCCTCAGCCATTTCATCGCTGCCGTTCCTCTACGCTCTGACAATCATTGGTCATTTTCTTGTCTCCAGAGCTTCTCCCTCTACAGAATGTCATGAGTTGGAATCATATATTACACCACCTTTTCAGATTGTCTTCTTTCACTCAGTAGTATGCATTTACGTTTTAAGTACCAAATATTATTCTATTGCCTGGATGTACCAAATTCCAGTTACCCACTCAGCTACTGAAGGGCAACTTGCTTGCCTCAAAGTTCCATCAGTTCTGAACAAAGCTGCTAGAGACATCCAGGCTTACTTGGATAAATACTGAAGAGCCTGAGCCGGGCGTGGTGGCGCACGCTTGTCATCCCAGCATTCGGGAGGCTGAACCCAGGGGATCACGGTTTGCGGACAGCCTCAGCTACTTCGTGAGGCCCTTTGCAACTTAGTGAGACCCTGTTTCAAAATAAAGAATAAAAATAGGGCAGAAGGTGTAGTTCAGAGGTCAAATGCCCCAGGGTTCCATCCCCAAACCCTCAAAAAAAAATAAAATACTGAAGAGCATGATTGCTGAATTTTATGGCGAGAGTTAGGCTTAATTTTGTAAGAAACCGCCAGACTGTCTTCCCAGGTGGCTGCACCATCTTTCGTTCCCAGCAGCAGTGAATCAGGGCTCAGGGCGTGGGGGGTGCATATTCTCACCAGCATGAGGTGGCATCAGTGATCTGGGATCGGGCCGCCGTAGCTGGTAAGCATTGGTAGCTCATCATTGTTTTAATGTGCAATTGATGCAATTCCCTGGTGACCTCTGGTGCTGAACATCTTTCCATAAGCTTATTTTCCCTGGTGAGGTCCCTGTCGAAGTCTTTGGCTCACTGTCTAAACAGGTAGCTTCTTTTCTTATTGTTGAGCTCCATGTGTTCTTTATATATTTACATATATTACATATATCTTATATATATCACATATCTTGTTGGATATATATTTTGTAGGTAAATTCTCCCCATCTGTACTTGTCTTCTCATGCTCTTGATGGTGTCTTTGGAAGAGCACTTTTTCCATTTCATCTATACTTTCCTTTAAGCAATACTGGTGCACAGAGAATTTTAAAATAAGCTTTGGTTTTCTGTTTCCTGTGGCCTTAACCACTGAGTGCTTTGACTGTGGCATTCACTGTTGGAAACACTCCTGTTCCTATGTCCAGAGGCATGATGACACCAAAACTATCTAGATCCCCATCATCCCTGAAGATCCCTCACCCAGCCCATCTTCTTCTGGATTTAGAGGATTCACGGTGCTGTGGGAATGCAGCCCCCAGCTGTTAGACCACATCAGATGGAGAGGAAAAATGGTAGCATGTCATTACCAGCACAGGACCTCTGTGATTATGCCTGTTCGCCAAACGACAGTACTGATTAAATAGTAATTAATTCCTCAACAGGCTGAATTAAATAATCAAGTAAGCTGCAGGTAATGTAATTACAATAGTTATTTAACACTTAATGAAATACTCTTGTAAGTATAGACATGGCAAGTCTTCCCTTTCTTCTGAAGCAGCCCCAGTACTATTGAATGATCCTCACTTTCCTGCAAGGATTCAATGATCTGGTGGTCAGTCCACGGTCCCCTCAAGAGATTAGATCACATGGTGGAAGGAGTCAGCTCCATCGCCCTCTGGTCCATGTGTGGTCACTAGGCTAATGCTGAAGACCTGCATCAGTTGCGACCCAACCACACCTGAGCGTCCAGTGGGAAACCAAGACCCAGAAGACCAGGGCAGGAGAACTCAGCCATGTGCAGAAGCCTAACACCTGCAGGGCCAGCAGGGGGACACACAGGACCCTAAAACAAAGCTTCACACTCAGACACACTAGTGGAAAGGAGGAAGAAATGGGAGCCAAGGAGTTTCAGAAAGAACTGGTGTCCATGGCAACCATCCCTCAGGCTACTGAGCACCCCCAAGCTGGGGTGTCTGCAGTCAGACTCTAGGACACAGCTTGAGAGGCCACATTCAAGGTTGGCCTTGACTTTGTCTGTGGCCAGTCCCCACTTCTTCCTTCCAGAATTGTCTGATGGATGGACCCCAAGATGTCCACAGCACCTCCAAAGATAAACACCCTCTGGAGAGACACAGTACCTGATCTTAAACCTGTTCATCTTAACCATCTTCACAAGAGGTATACATGAGTTTATAAAACCAGAGATGTCAATACCCCTCAGAAAACTCTTAATCACCTGCTGTCTGAATCTCAGGCTTGTAATCCATTTCGTTGTGGTCTGGAATTGCTTAGCAAGGAACTGGGCTAGGTATCAATACCTGTTATCAAAAATTGCCCTGCATTCTTTCATCTCTATGGGAAAAATTGATGTTTATGAGGTCAGAATTCCATGTCTGAGGAGTCTTCCCAGATATATTTTTTGAGGAATGTGGTAACATTTCCTCTGTATTTTAACCTCGAGATAAACAAGCTTCTCTCCAGTGCCCCCCAGCACTGTGCAATGCGGACCGTGAATCAAGAAGCCAGGCAACAGCGCTGTTTTTAACCTCACTGTCTCATTGTGAATATTTACTCTCTGGCTGGGAGCTGGTGCAGGGCTAGCTCTTCTGTGCTTCTCTCCCCCTGCTGCCCCATAAATCCATTGTTAGGAGACCGTTGCCATAGCAATGGAGGGCAGCAGAAGGCAGAGAAACTGACAGTCACCCACACAAAGCAAGCTAGATCTGTGGGCTAATTAAAAGGTTCCATAACGAGAAAGGCTCATCGGAAACCCTTGGGCACACACTGATCCGCCCACTGGAGCACCCAGCCGTGCCAGCAAGTCAGCAAGTGCTGGGGGTTCCCAGAAGTCTGACCTGCAATCCCAGGGAAAGGCGCTTACCAGGCCACCGTCCCTCCTTGGCCGGTCTGTCTTATTAAATGGACTGAATCTACTTTCTGCCAGGTGGTTTATAAAGCAGTAAACTGGGGAGACTGATAAACAGCTGTGGCTTTCCTCAGATCCTGATCTAAATCTGACATGATTTATAATTTGAATTGTGTTCGAAAGCTTCTGTGTTCGGTACAGCTGGCTTTCTGGCTCTTACAATGTGGTAGAATATCCCCTACCACCCGGTCTGAACCAAACTGGCGTCTTCTACTGCTGAGCAGTAGGGGCATTTCCTTGAGCCTTAATTAGGAGTTTTCTTCCAGATTGGAAGTTCTTGAAACATGCTAACTCTGAGCATATTCAGTACACCAAGTAGTTCCAAAAGTGTGCAGTCAGGATGTCACTCAAGATGTCCTTGCTGCCCACTGGCGTTTTGGCATGCCATGATCAGCTCTGGTCAGAGCCCTAGCTATGCCTTCTAATGTGTACCCACCTCCCAACAAACAGCTCCCCTGAAAACACGGGAGGGCTGGGATGTCTGAATGGCAAGCAGATGAACTCTGGCCCTCCAGAAATCTCTAAAAGTCAAGCAGGTACAGAAACTGAAGTCCACAGAAATAAAGGATGCATGCACAAAAAGAGACGAGGATGTCATCCACGACGGTACACTTAGGAAAGAGACCCGACACACGAGGAGATGCGAGAGCTCAAGTCTTCGCCAAAACCCATCTGGGGGTCTCCACAAGCTGGACAGTGAGCTCCTGAGCCAGCCAGCTAGGTCTGCATCCTGAGCCTGCTCGCTTTCACATCCTCAAGGTGCCCCCACTGGACTGCAGAAAAGCAGCCTCTGTGGTAGAGTTCACAAGCTGCCGGATGCAGTTCTTTAGCCCAGCAAAGGAAAGGGCCTTTCTGCACAAAGCTCGAGGCTCCACATTATTTCCCTAGATAAATGGCGCCTGGAACGCTCTAGCTGAACAGGCTAGAGCTTCTCAGGACTCCAGGGCTCTCTCTTAGAGAACTAGACCTTCCAGCGACTGGTTCAATTGCTCCTCGTGGCCTATGCTACCTAAATTTTCATTTCTTTGGCTGCCTCAAGGTTTGGCTCATCTGTCTGCCTGCTTTATTAGCATCTTTTTTCTACTCATAACTGGAAGATGAATAGGCAAGCATTTCAAAATTCACATAAGTCTCTTTGTTAAAATTAGCCACTCATTACTAACTGCTTTAGCGATGCAAGCCAGACCCCGCACCTCCTGAAGCTGCTCAGAACATGGAAATGCAACTGTTTATCAATTAATTTAGACCTAAGGGAGGCTTTTGCTTACACAGGAACTTTAGGACTTGGTCTAATGGATTGAATTTAGACGACTCCACAAATGAATTCGAGATCCTGGCTATATATATATATATATATATATATATATATATATATATATATATATTCACAAACTGTGACTTCCTGAAGTTTTCTTGGCAAAGCGAAAGAATATATTAAGATCTGGACTCGGGTGTGTTTCCCGAGAGAAATCAGCACTCGGTTTCCTCTGCCATCAAAATTAATCCAGAAAGTAAATGCACATACTCTCAGAAATAATTCTGCTGGGGCACGCAGGTCCTTTCATGCCAACAATATCCAACCAAGTTCCTGTCTTTTCATTTGGAGGCCTTTTGAAAAAGATACCAACTCTTATCGAATTGAATTTAAGACACACACAAAAGATTTCCAGGAAGTTCTTGCAGTAATTCAAATTTAGATTTACAGCAATGGGAAAAAAATTGATTTCCAAAATGACTCCCGATAATATCACATTAATGACCTTTCGTGCAAATATTCTCAGGAGAAGCACTGGGCCACAGGTGTTCACCCAGCAAAGAAGGGTGAAGCAGGGAACTTGCAAATTAAAGATAGCACAGCTTGTCTTAAATCAATAAGCAGCGAGATTACGGGAACAAGGTTCCCAGATATAAAGCAGAAAATCAAACCTGATTTGACCTGATTGAAGTCACCCAGCCCTGGATGACGCAAATACCACAGGACTTCATTCCAAAGATTCTGTGCATGAATAACTGGCCAGAGATGCAGAAAAAAATTCTATATCAGGAGGAGGAGGAGCAAGAAAAGGATGAGGAGCAAGAGAAGGAAGAAGGGAAATATATATATTTTTTTCATATGTATGTGAAAATGGAGTGAAATTCCTAATTTTATTTTTTTGATAATCATGGTAAAGAAATATTCCCAACGACTTGGACATTATGTTTAGATAAGGACCAGAAATCCTCCATCTTATAATCATTTGTAATTCAAAAATCTGGTCCTGGACCAAAAAGGGCACTAAGCAGGGGCCTTGGCCAGGTCCTGAGTCTTCCAAAGATCAAAGAGCACCTTTAGCAGTCACGTGTCACCTGGGCGACAGGGTCCAGGCCCAGGGCTCAGAAGAGCTGATAGGTCTTCTCTCTGTGGTGCCAAGGCCAGGTCTTCCCTCTCTCAGCTTTCCTCTCCTCATCGGGTCTTGGCAGCAGGAAGGAGTCTAGCAGGATTAGTAGAAACACTTGGGTCTCCATTGGTGTTCATCTTAACCTTAATTTATCTGAATAATCCTCTGTGCAAGGAGCAAGGATGGAAGAGAGAGAGAACTACACTCTAAAACGCACCTTCTCCTCTCCCTGTCCTGGAGATATTTGAAATAGAAACTGGGCTAGATATAGCAATGATAATCTCAATTCCTTACTGCAGACCTCACTTCCTGGTCCTGGGTTGGTACAGGTCCCTATCCTTCATCCTCAGCAACAGATTCCCAAAGATGACCCTCTCTTTGGCACCTCCATTTGGATGTCTAGTGGGCATCTCAAACATAGCACCGCCCTCCCTAAGAAACCTGCCCCTAGCCAAGCTCCCCCATCTCTGAAGAGTGCGACACTCGTCCTTGATGCTCAGGCAAGACATTTAATTGTACTTCTTGGTTTATAAATTTCTCTTGCATCCTGCCTACAGGCTTCAACAAATTCTATTAACTCTCCTGCAAAAGACAAGCAGAACCAAGAGTTCAAACCTCCATCTCTTGCCTGGATGGTCAAGATAATGTCATATCCAACATATGACATACCCAATGCCATTTCTTACCTCAACTCCTCTGGCACCAACTCTAACTCTGATTTATTAACGACAGAGCAGTCAGAGGGGTTCTGAACATACACCAGATCCTGTTGCTCTCCTCCTTAGGCCCTCATTCATAAAAATTCTGAGTCCAGTGGAGCAGGTAACTTTAAAAATCAATACGGTGGTGATAAAGCAAGGCAGACGCTCTCCACAGGCAACTTCATATACTCCATGCAGATGTTCCAGGTGTATCCCCAGGGACAGGTTTCCCTGCAGATCTCTGGATGCTCAGATCCTCACGCAGACGTCACAACATAGTCAAGAGCTTCATACATTAAATGCTAAACTTGTCATCTCTACATACCCCATCTCACCACAAGCATGGTCCCCAAATGTGCCCGTCCTCTGTGCATTCACTGCACCCACCCAGCTGTACATCATAGCCTTTCATGGTCCCTGCATCTCCTTCTTCTCTCTACCACCTCAGCATCCACACTGGCCTGCAGCACCTAAACACCTCTTGAATGATGAACCCACCTCTCACTATTTCACATCTCCCCACTGGCACACACACGATCATCCCCCACATAATCAGTCTCTCTGTCCACTGTGGCCTCCCGGGCAGACTATTTCAAAAGAGCATTCATCTCAACAAAGGGGACCTCCCCTTTTCCTGGGAATCCCTGTGTGTGCACTCACTGCAATGTCTTCCGCTTCTTCAAAGAACTCACCGAACATCTTCTTTGATGTGATTTTATTAACAACTCACCAAAGTGAGAGCTCAGAAAGGCAGGGGACCACCTCTGATTCGTTTCATGTTAGGTTCCAAGGGAGCAGAGCAGTCTCAGTTTCAATATCCGCGCACGCGCGCTCAAGTGTGTGTGTGTGTGTGTGTGTGTGTGTGTGTGTGTGTGTGCGCATGCACATGTGCGTGTTACTAGAGATTGAACCCAGGGACGGTCTATACCCCCTCCCTTATTTCATTTTTTATTTTGAAATAGTTTCACTAAGATTTGAAGAACCTCACAAAGTTGCAGAGGCCAACCTCAAACCTCAAGCCTGCAATCCTCCTGTCTCAGTTTCCCAAGTACTAGGACTAAAGATGCATGCCGTCACACTTGGCTCCAATGTCCAGTTTTTGAATAAAGTCTCCTCCGTGGGAATGCATTTTCACATAGAACCAAAGGTCTGAACCCAAGAACATTTGCTAAACCTGGAGGCCTGGAGCACTTTGGTAGATCAGAGCCTAGGAACTTTGGTGTAGGTAAGCCTCTCTTTACAAGGAAGAGACATTGACTTTGACATCCTTGGAATCTCACAAACTGCCAATGGATGTGTGCAGATGCCCAGAATCAATTAAAGTGATAATTAGAGTTGTTATTTGTGTTTGTACAGGGTTCTGGACTTCCTGAGACATTTTGCCTGCAATATCAAATGCTGCAAAAATGTCTGAAAAAACTCAGAGGTAGCAAGCAGAGCCAACGCAGCCCTCCTCTCCAAGCTACTCACCATCTTGATTGGACAAGTGGTGGAAATGGACACACAATTCCCCGAGTTGGCAGAGGCTCCAAGCATCCCCAGAGAGGCACAGAAAGAAATGGAAGCATTCTAAGGTTCAGTGAGAGATGATGCTACTATCAAAAGACAAAGTAGAACTCGTGCACAGGATGGAATGCCGCTCCTCGTGCACTCACACTAACTGTTCATGCTTTGCATTTTTAGTATCGAGATGGCCCTTAGGGACCTTCTCTGCACTGCTGCTCAGTCTTGACTGCATTCCCTCTACAAATAGACTCTGGATCGAACATGCACGATAGATTGCACGTGCATCACGTACTGGTGAAGAAGCAGCCCCAGCGAGGACACTGAGCAATACCTTATGCAGCGTGTGTCATGAACAACTCTCTCTGTATCCTAAACAGCCCTCACACAAATGCCCTGCCTGAACAGGAGAAGCGCCTGTGTGTGCTACATGCCCAGCTGTCCACACGATGTTGCCATTCCACCAGCAGGAGAGCACTTTGTATCTCTCCGAGCAAACAGAAAATAGAAGAGGGCTTGGAAGAGGGATTTGCATGCCTGCTTTCACTTTGGTGTGCCTTACATTAGCCTTGCAGAGATGTCCATCCCAACACTTTATGCTTCTGATGGCTTTGTTTGAGCCATGTCGTTTCATTTCTATTTCTTCTCCCAAAGAGGTAGTCTTGTTTTCATGTAGTACATCCTCAAGAACTTCATAGAAAACAGTCTTAGGCATGCACAAACTCACACGCATGCATACACATACACACTACCAACACATACACATTTCACACCCAACACGTCATACACACTTATTCAACACACACACACACACACACACACACACACACACTCACGCGCACTTTCTATAGCTACTGATTACAGAATAAAACTGAAACAATCCAGCCTCATAGAGCAATCGAGATGCTGCTCCACTTAGAAGGTGAAAAGGAGAGTCGTGGGGAAGAGTCTGGCAGCGGCATCAGAGCGATACTCCCACAGATGCCGGATCAATGGTTCCTAATCTCCAGTGTGCCTCAGAATTGCTTGGAAAGCTTGTTAAAAATGTAGGCTCCTTTCTCCCACCCCAGGAAGTCTGATTTAGCAATGCTTGTATGCAGCCATAAATCCGGTCTTTCAGCCAGCACCCTGCTTGATCCAGAAGCTGTTCATCCAAGGAACAGACAGATCCAGGGCTGAACCTCTTGTTCTCATGCTAAGCACCCTTCGGCACCTCCTCCGGGGTTAGGCAATGCCTGCTATGGACCTTGTGTGCTCCAGCCTCACCCCTGGCTCCTGCAGTGCGCCCTAATCACGGGGGCCATCTCCTTTACAGCCTGCGCTGACTCACTCTGGCTCTCAGCTCACGGTGAAGTGGTCCTCCTGCAGGAAAACATCCCAGCCTCTCGCGGCACCTGTTTCAATCCACTCAGAGCTCTCCTCATCTTCGGACCTTCCTCTCTTTCCCAGACAGCCCTCCCCATCCATTCTCATGGCCTCCGAGCTGACCTTCTGTTGCTCCAGCAGCATACTGAGACTGGTTGTTTTATAAAGAAACAGAGGCCCATTTTGGCCTGAGGTTTGGGAAGCTAGACGGCCGAGAGCATGGTGCCAGCACACACCCAGCTTCTGAGGAGGGCATCACACTGAGCCAAGAGCAGAAGGGCAAACGGGAACATGGGTGGCCTTGCTTTAGACCAGTCCTTTCTGAGGTAACTGGAAGAGAGAGGGGAAAAAAAAAGCATTGGTCCCTCTCAAGGGCCTCCTCGCCTCTCAGAAGCCCCCCTCCTCATACCCCAGTGCTGTGGTCAAACTTTGGCATGAGCTCAGAGGAGACACACCAGGGCACGTGGCCACTCCCGCATGGCCTGACCCCTCACTACCAGTGTGGCTCGTCCAGAGCTGCCCTGACCTCGCTGAGCCTACTCAAGCCCTGCCCCCACAGAAGTCCAAAACGTAAACAGGTAAAACTATATTCATTTTCTCCCTAGTTAGCTAAAGAAAGTGCCAGCCCGAGCTTAGGACCCTTGTGCTAAGCACCCCTCAGCACCTCCTCCGGGGTTAGGCAATGCCTGCGATGTACCTTGTGTGCTCCGGCCTCACCCCTGGCTCCTGCAGTGCGCCCTAATCACAGGGGCCAGCTGGGAGCTTCCAGGGGACCTGTTTCTGCATGTGGACTAGAGGACAGGAGGCTGGGAGTGGGCAGAACAGTGAGGGAGTGGGGCATGGACTCTCTCCTTACACACCTGCTCTGCTCTTGGAGTTTGTCCTGAGGACATTCTATTCTCAGTCCCCTCTCAGGAAACTGAAACAGAAATTCTTGTCTTCCTCCCAGCCCTGGAGGCTGAGCACTGGATCAAGGTGCCACAGGGCTCATTCCTCCCCAGGCCTCTCGCCAGGGCTTGTGGATGGTAGATGGTGCTGTCCTTGTGTCCTCACAGTCTTCCTCTGTGACATCTCCATCTCTCCTAAGGGCATGAGTCAAGTTGGATGAGAACCCACTCTTTGTGCCTTAAGGCCTCTGTATAAGCCCTATCTTCAAATAATGGCCACACTTTGAGGCACGCCAGGTTTGGTCTAGCTTATGAACTTTGGAGAGATGCATTCAAACCATAACACATCTCAGTGTTGCCATGGTTAATTCTTCTGGTTGAAGCTCCTCTGAGATGGAGGAGTATTATAAACCACGCCCTTTCTGCTTCAGCTTGGGGATGCCTTATTTGGTGTGTTTTGCCTCCGGTGCATGGACTGAGTGTCCTCCCGGAGCGCAGCACTAGCCAAGGCTCAGTCACATCTGTATCGAATGTGAGTGGTCAGCACAGGTCCATCACAGGACACTGGACAGGGGAGAGCTAAGGAAAACCCCGCAGAAGTCTGCAAAGCACCTGCCTTTGTGCCCAGCCCCACTGCTAGGGTTCTGCAGCCAGGAGAAAGTACTGCTGAGAATTATTTCTGAGAGATTCACAGTGTTTACTGGAGTTATAAGAAGTCAGGGATTTCTGAGTAGTGTATGAATCACAGGAAAGAAACCTGATTATTTTTTACCCAGGATTTGGCAGCATTTAATGATGGATAAATGCAATAGCTCATATAACACAACTTCCTATTTCAGAGTTACTTGAGATTTCAATGCTATTTCAGAGTTACTTGAGACCACCTTTGCCAGATATGGGCATTTTTAAGGAGAAGCAGTCCCTGTCCTCTCTCTCCTGTCTGGCCTCAAGCCTGCATACATATGCCCAGGAGCTCTCAGTCCTTGCAAGGAAGCTTATTTCCCAAGCACATGTAAATCTTAAAAATTATTTTCTCTCAGGCCGGGCGTGGTGGCGCACACTTGTAATCCCCGCGCTTGGGAGGCTGAGACAGGAGGATCGCGCAGGTTCGAAGCCAGCCGTGCGCGCTGGCTTAGGAGACCCTGTTTCCAAATAAAAATGTAAAAAAATAGGTCTGGGAGTGTAGCCCAGAAGTAGAAGGGCTTCCAGGAACCCCAGTACCACCAAAAAAAAATTATTTTCTCTCTCTTTCTCTTTTCTCTCTCTCTCTCTCTCTCTCTCTCTCTCTCTCTCTCTCTCTCTCTCTCGTGTGTGTGTGTGTGTGTGTGTGTGTGTGTGTGTGTGTGTGTGTTTTGCTGGGATTGAACCCAGGAGCATTCTACCTCTGAGCTATACACCAGCCCTATTTTTTATTTTTTATTTTAAAACAGGGTCTTGTTAAGTTGCTGACAGCCTCACGAAGTCACTGAGGCTGGCTTTTGACCTGCAATCAATCCTCCTGTCTCAGCCTCCCCAGTACTGGGATTACAGGTGTGCACCACTAATCCCAGCTGAAGGTTCCTGATTCCAAAGAAATCACTAAAAATGAAAGTCTGATAGTGTCAAGCAGTGGTTAAGAGGTAAAGTAAGTGCCCTCCACTCCTGGTGGGGTTATAAGGTAGGCTTTATTAGGAAAGCATGTCAATTGTGTCTGGTAAAGAGGAAATGTGCAGACCCAATGTCCAGAGAAACTTGTACACATTTCCAGAGTACTCAGAAGAATAGTCGTTGTTCTGTTATTGGCAATGGTGAAAAACAAGAAACAACCTAATGTTTATTGTAAGAATGTGATGAGTGAATGAGGCAGATATAAGTGTATCAGACACAACAATATTAAAATTACAACGTTGAGTAAACAAGGCAAATTCCAATATACATATTGTGCAGAAAAGAATCAATGCATCAGGCAGACAATGCTCTATTTTATAAAGCTGCTTGCAAGAGGAGCCCTTGGCTGACACCCAGGAATGTGGGTGCTGAGAGGGTGCCCACCACTGCCAAGCTGATACACGTGGCTCACAGTGTCCAACCTGTGCAGACAATGTGGTTTATGCTGTTGACTTCAGGAGACTGGAATCTGAGTACATGTTGAGCAGTGGATACGTATGTGTCCAGTCCCAAAAAACACGTGTCCCTCCTGAGCATCTCTGGCCAACAGCATTTAACACGTGTTGCACCAACACATTGCTAGAGAAATTAAGTGGTCCCTGCAATCCCCTGGGAGAGACATTTGGAAGCTCCTACCTGGCCTCCCACACTTCACCCAGGGTCCTTTCTCTCTGCTGATTTTTCTCTACCTCCTTCCTTTGTAATAAACCATGCCCATGGGTATAACTATGAGCTGCATCTCCCCATTACTCCTGGGGAGTCACTGAATCTGAGAGCAGGCGGTGGACCCCACTCACAGATACAACCAAAATATGAAGCATTCTAAGTTTGAGAACACACAAGACAATTCATTGTTCGTGAAGACATCCATATGATATCAAAACATAAAACATGGCCAGGAGTGATGGAAGTAGGGGCACGGTGAGAGCGTTTGTGATCGTGTGTACTCTTGAAGGAACGAGGCAGACATACAAAGCTGGTGATTCAGTGTTCTCATACTGTTCTCTGTGTCATTCTAGGTTTTAACTGTTTTCATAACAAAAAACTTTGAAAGGGGACAAACTGAAAATACCAGGAAGGTGCCCCTGAAGTGAACCCAATGAGAATATTTCCAACATTTCTGAGCTCCCCATCTTTGGTCATGGAGCTTCCTCCAACTGCAATAGAAAGCTGGAGAACTGAGCACCCAGAAGAGGCACAAGAGTGGTGCTCAGGCCTTCCCTGAGCTGGGCTTTGATTGAAGGAGAAGGGAGCAGGGCTCAGTGCCCTTCCCACCAGAGAGCTGGAGGGAGAGTGATAGGAATGAATCAAAGGACTCAGGTCTCCAAGACATGGAGCTCCAAGGACATACGCAAGACTAGTACTTTATTCCCTTCCCCACACAAGCCATCATCTTGCAGCTCACACTGGGCTGTGAGGAGCCCTCACACACAGGAGAGTGGTCACTTTCCCCCAGAAGGATGTGTAAGGAAAAATAATATGGAATAACTTGGGCTTGAGATCAACTGTAGTGGCAATACCAATAATAATGCTTTATGACATCTCAACATTGTTTATATGCATAAGAACGAATGCCTGTTAAGTTCCCACAAGGCTCTGTGCATGAGGAACACAGAGAAACCAAACATGAGCTCTTCCTTCTCGGCCCATGGCTCAGTGAAGAAGGCATGCATGTACAGATTCACAGGACTCTGAGTTGTGCAAGGGAGGGTAGTGCTTCTGGTCTCATCTTAGCTGGCTCAGCTCATCCCTCCACGCTTCTCCCCCAGGGTTGGGACACCGTGTGTGCCCCCTGGGTGTATGCTGAATGAACAAAAGCACTTGATCTGGGGCATGACAGGTGCCATTGTATCTAAGTAAGTCTTCATAGAACGACTTAGAGAAGGAAGGATTATTTGGCTCTTGGTTCCAGAGCTGAGTCCATGGTCATCCAGCTCTAAGGCAGACGCATCAAGGCAGCGGGGCTTGGCAGAGGGAAACCGCTCACTCACGGCAGATGGGAAAGAGAAAATATGCAAAAAAGGGACCAGGAATACATGTAGTCAATAGGCCTCATCCACAGTGACCTACTCCCCGCAGACATGCCCATCCTGTCTACCATTACCACCTAGTAAACTCATTCAGATTATTAATTCATAAATGGCCTTACCCACCGATGATGTTCAAGCCCTCATGACTCAATTCTTTTACCTCTGTCTCTGAACATTTCTTTGTTTCCAACGCATGGGCTTTTATGGGGGACCATGAGCATATGTAAGCATAACAGACCTGTATGGCTGCATAAAGCTTTCCACACAACCCTTCCTCCCTCCTCTGCTCACAGGTGTCAGACCTGATGTAAGGTCCGAGTGCTTCCCTGTGTTCTCATGCCCACCCCTTTCCCATTCTTTGTGAATTTCCCTGACAATCTCTGACAGGTCTGATCCTACAGTGTCTGCTTCTCAGAAGATCCAGGGTACCACAGCTATATCTTCAGTGCTAGTCAAGTGTGGAAATAGAGCAGGAACTAAACAATCATTTTTCAATGAATAAATGGCTTCTTGGGAAAATAATAAATTTTAATAAAAATTAAGCAGTGTTATACAAGGAAATTATACACTATTTCCCGGTACCTGTAGCTGAGAAGCTACTGTACTGTAAAATATTTTGCCTGATGTGTGCACTGTGTGTTACCTACTTTAATTTTCTTTTCAGCATTTCTTTATTGGTGAGTGATTAGCAATAAGTAAAAGTCACACTAGATAAAACTATCAAATCATAGAAATAATTGACAACAATTTCTGCCTTGTTTATGTAGTCTCACTGGCTGCTCTGGAGTCCCTGTGCCAGTGTACAGGAGTGTCAACACTGAGAAAAAGAGAGAGGTGACCCAAATCTTTGTTAGCTTGAGCTCAGAGGCATCATGTGGGCTAAATTTGTGTGTATTTGCAAATGTAGGCATCAGTGATGCACGTCAAAACCTAGTTTCAATGTTGACCGTGAGAGCCCAATATGTGAGGTTTCCACTCTCAGAGACTTGTAGAAAATAGCAAGGATGCTGAGTCAGTCCAGAGTACATGATGCTGTGATGCAACTTGAGGACAGGAATTAAGCCTTGCTTCCTGGGAGATCTCCAGGGAAGAGCCTCCAATCACAGGTAGCTCCTGGCCACTTAGCAAACCTATCAGTGTGGTTCTGACTTTGCACTCGGCCAGCTTACTATTGTACACTATGCAACAAATCAACAGCACTGAATATGTTGACTCGGTGACCTTCAATGTTTTTGCCCCTTGACCATCATTATTTTTTAGATATAAGATTTTCTTATCTACCTTAAGGACAATAACTACCAAAAATATTTATGAGTATATATCACATGCTGATGCTTATTTTTCTACTTCTCACAACAACCTCGTGAGCTAGGAGCTATCATTACCACCATTTTCAAAGAAGGAAATAAAGACTCAGAGATATTAAGCATCTTGTCCATGGTCACATAGCAAAAACAAGGTGTAAAGCTAAGAATTCATACTACAAGTATCTGCTTTGAACAACCTTTCTGCATTTCAATTTTATTTTTGAAAAAGCCAACAGCCTAAAATAAATATTTTAACTTTAATGTCATAATTTTATGAAGAGAAGAAGATTTTGCTATAATTCTAATTGAATGATGTCATCACAAAAATAGCTGCCAACATACACCCTTCAGGGCCATTCAGTGCCTTTGTAGTAATATTTTCTCCCACTGATAAAAATATATTTTCCTACAAGCAGCCTCATGCTCAAAATTTGTTAAAAAAAACATGTTGAATATCTTGCTCAAATCCTTCTCCAAATCTAAATGTGAAAAAGAAAAGCAACTTAAAGGGAAAGAGTTTTATTTCAGCTCTCCACTTCAGCCCTTGTTGGCAGGCTCATTTGCTTTGGTCCTGAGCTGAGGCAGAACATCAGGGAGGAAGGCCATGGCATAAGAAATTTGCTCAGCTCAGGCAGGTGAGAATCAGAGAGAGGAAGGAGCCAGAGGAAGAAATACCTTCCCAGGACACACCCCCAGTGACCTGCTTCTTCCTACCAGATTCCGCCACCTACAGTTTACCCCTTCTCCCAGGAGTGTCTTCAGCTATCAGTAGATAATCCCACTGGTGAGACTGAATCATTCATGGTCTTTCACATCCTAAGAGCCCCACCTTTGGACGCTGCTGCCCTGGTAATCAAGTCTTCAACACATGAGCCCTTAGGTACATTCCAGATCTAAACTATTACAGAACAGTTAAAATTTTTAAGCATTTAAGTTTTTAACTAAATTATTTAACTATTCAACTATTGGCCATGGCATACCTTATCAGCATGCTGAAGACTCTTGAATCTATCTAATGCTTTTCCTACCCTGGATAAAGGGCAGTTACAGGCAAGAGACAATGGGTAGCGGTGAATGCACCACTTGAAGTGCTACAGGTTCAATTAACATTGGGTTTCAGTACATTTCTCAATTATACCAATCAGGATTTAAAAATTATGCCAGCAGACAGCAGATAAACAGAAACAACTCAAAATACTCCCTGAGCACCAAGTATTAGTCTGTACCCTGAATCCTCTAGATTCTGTTACACTCTCAGAACATCAATTTCCTATTCTAAAAAATGGAAGGACTGATTCCTGAATGTTAAAATAAATAATAGTTTTGAAGTGTCTTGCAGGGATCCTGAGAAATATCACATGTTTAAAAGACATTGGTTGTGCCAATTAGACAGCTAAAGAGAAATTAGGTAATAAAAGATACTTCAGATGAAGAATGGGAGACTCCAGTGGAATGAAGGTGGGGTTTTGGGAGAGAGTTAGCAGAAGGATATTTTATGAAGACGACAATACAAACAAATGCTATGTGCATATTCAAAATCATCAATACAATTTCAGCAACAGGTATAGGAAAGGGGAAGGAAAAGGGTGGAGTTCAGAGGAAAACACACAAGGCGCTGTGTGGGTATACATTCCTATCGCTCTGAACCTCATTATGATGCATAATTACAATGCACCAATAAAAGTATATTAAAAATTAGGAAGCTTACTGTAATGAGAACTTTTCATTTTCTATTTCTGAGTTCCTTGGCATTTCACACTTCATTACTGTCCACTGATGATTATTCTACTTTCAGTATTTTCAAGGAAGAGTTTCCGCATAAGTAAGTTTATGGCTTTCTCAACATTCTTTCTAAAAGCAAGGGGGATAACTTGATTAGAGAAATAAGTATCAGCAGAGCTATGGAAGGGGATGTTCACTGGCCCAGGCTGAGGGTGTTTCTGATGGTCCTTGACGGGCCTGGAGCTATTGGTTAAGGAAGATGCTTAGATCTCAGCATTCACAGAAAAGATGTTAGAATCACTGCATTTTGTGCTGAAAGGATCATGAGTTGTGAAGCACTATTCTTTTACAGATAAAGAAGCCAAAAGCCAGAAATGGAAAAACACTGTCCAAGCTCATGCAGCCAGTCAAAGAGAAAGATTCTAATCTCCTGACTCCTATCCAAGGCCTCCCCTCTAAACACTAGCAGGGTAGGTTGGACAAAAAAAAATTCTGAGCCAGATCCTACAGCTCAAATGTATTTTTATTAATCCTATATAAATCCAATAGAAGGGTTAAAATTATTATTATAACCAACAAAAATAATTATGTAAAATGAAAGTATTTTCCTGCTAAGCTCACTAACCTATATTAGATGTAGAACTATGTAAATATTTAACTTTATTGGCCACCTTTGTATGAGATATTAAAGCTGAGTCCAAGGGCTGCATTCAAAATATAGTGTCAGGAAAAATTGTGAAAGACTTTGAAGTGAGCAAAAGCAATTACTGTGCGGGGCACCTTCCTGGAGCTCTCTGCCCTTGATTGTCTTCAAGCTATGGTACAACTGAGGAGGTGACAGCGTGCTGACAGTAATGCAAGTCATTTTTGCCTGTAGAAAAGCAACTGTGGACTGCTGAGATGGACTTGAGTAATGCCCTGTTTATATTAGCCAAATTTGTATGTATTTGCAAATTCACTTTTATATTCCTAATGGTCTTTGTGTGTTCCTGTGAGTGTGTGTGTGTGTGTGTGTGTGTGTGTGTGTGTGTTCTTGTTCTAATTTTCTTTTCAAACAGTTACAACATCATACTAGTCCCCTCACTAACCAAAGAGTTAATAAAATGTTTAAGGCATGCTTATTGCATATTCCTATGAGAGACCTTATTTTACTGTTTCTTAAAATTATCATTCAATAGCACATACAAATGACAATGGCCACCTTTCATCCAAAAATCTAGAATCCAAGCCCTCTTTCTAAATAATGAATGAAATGTCATTTCTGTTCATTGCCTCTCCAGCTTTGAGCTATTTCAGGTCCGGATGTATCCCCCACACATGCAACCACGAAACTTGGCCAGGACCTATCAGCAAGAAGGTATCTTTGCAAAAAGGTGGCAAGTGAGAGCTCCTCTCCAGCACTGTGATTGGGAGAATCTGTGCCTCGATGCAAATAAATAACATCCAGGGCAGAATGATGAAGGCAAGTCTGTCACTGGGCCACACAGGCTGACGCCAGGGAAGCCTGACACCTTAACTGGCCCACGTCCTATTTGCTATCATCTCCTTCACGCCCAACACAAAATGTCATTCTCCATCCTAGAGAGGGATCAGTCACACACGCGATGCTTTAGGAAAATGACAAAAACGTAATTGCAACATCAATTGTTTGACCTCTCATGCTTTTCTTTCTTGCATTTGTTAAAATAATCTCAAGTGAAATGTTTCACAGGCGCCTCACCACTCTAACCACTCAGAGAGAATCTCGTGGTTATATATGAACCACGATGGATGTGCACATTTTGCTCTGTTTTCTAAATCTACCAAAAAAGGTATCTATTGGATATAAACAAGGATTAATCCAACTTCATTGTAACAGATAGGGAAATTCTTTCGATTAAAATTTTCACCTCTGCATGAAAACGCCATGAAAGTTGTCAATCTGAAGTTAATTTTAGAGTCCTCTCAACAGAAATGGAAGGTTAGGCTAGAATAAGAAAATTCAGAGGCTGGGAGTAATCATACTTCTGATTGGCATTTCCATCGTGCCTGGCATCACCCTGGGAGGCAGGAGCTGTTCCTCCTTCATCTCTGCATTTAAAGGTTGTAAATGTCACTCATTTGAAGGGAAGCAACAGGAAGTTGACAGCTCACACTCCTGGAGAACTGGCAAAGGTAATGATTGTCTCAAACTGTGTTTATATATAGTGTCAGCTCTGTGTTGCAAAACTCAGGAGTCCTTTGCCCTTCTTGGAATTGTACTGATAAGTTTTACTTAGAGTATGAACAACTTTCTGGTTTTACCTTAGTCTCTCTGTACGTGACTTGACATGCTAAGCAGAAGTAATAAAATCTAACAGTAAATTACCTATTTGAGTCAAGGAGGCTGGAGGCTTCAGCCCCTCAAAGAGGAATCTCAAGGACATAGCTTCCAAGATATTTGCTTTGGGGTTTCTGACTTGGGATGTTTTGGCATAGGAAAGGACTCTAAGACTATGCTATCTCTGAATATCTGCAGTCCTTTCCTGGGAACTTGAAATGTTAGAAAGAGCTCCCTGCCAAGGTCATTCTTGAGCAAGTGAGGGTCAAACCAGGCCAAAAACTCCAAGAATCCCACAGAGGAGCTTCCTTTACTCAGGGTAGAACTTCTCATTAGCAAAGGCTTGCGGGGCACATAGGCTACCAGAACTGAATCAGGGGATTTCCATTCCTTTACATAAACTATCCTTAGTAGCAGCAAGACTTTGAAGTATCAGGAATTTTTACCTTAATGTGCTCTTTTTTTTTTTTTTACAAACTTTCAACTGTGGAACTTCTACTGGATTGAACTATGCCTTCCCATACACACACACACCTACACATACACATACACACACACTATACACACACCCGTGAATATGACTTTACTCAACAGTAGACTCTGTCCAGATGCAACCCAGGAAAGATGGGGCCAGAAGGGTAGCCCTCATCCCGCAGCACTGGTGCCCCCATGAAAGGGGAGTGTCACACACAGCTGATGCCTTGGGATGATGGAGGAGGAGATGGAGTGATAGATCTACAGCCAAAGATGGACCGCAGCCACCAGGAGAAGAAAGAGTCTAGCAAATACTCTCCCCTGGAGCTTGCAAGAGATCATGACCCGGAAGACACCTTGGCTTGAAATTCTGAGATTCCAAAGCCAAGGAATCCATCGCAGGAGAATAGACTTCTATTGTGTTAAGCCACCCAGTTTTTTGGTAGTTTTTACAGCAGCCCTAGCAAAATTATGCACACCTATTGGAGGTCTGTGAGATCAGTCGATTGGTCACAGCCAGAAACTTGGGGGAAGAAAGGGAGGGAAAAACATTAGAGTGCCCCTGTAGCAAGGGCAAGCTTTGTTATGTGACGAGTTTGTTTCTGTTTTTGTGTACACAAAGTGGTCATGGAAAAAGCACTTCTTGCTAGAAATCGCAATCAGAAAACCACCAAAGGCCTTGTGTGAGGGGAGAGAGGCTGCAGAAGATAGAGAATCAGAGAAGACATTAGCCAGCCACTGCCAGGCTCCTCCCTCTGGTGGAATTCTGCCTGTGCTTCCTGGACAGCCTGGCCCTCAGCTGAAACTGCTGTGGTTAGCCTCCCACGTTCAGGAGGGAAACAGAATTTAAATCACAGGCTGCTTTGGCACCATGGCCAATTTCTACAGCTCCTCGGGGGGGCTGTGTACTTTCTGTGAAGTCCTGTTCAGCAACCAGTGCCAGTCCCCACTTACCCTCCTGCACTGGGAGACCTAATCCACTGCCCTGACTCCCAGAGGTACTGCAGACTACAATACTGTAAAGTTCATCACAGCCCTCCTTCCTGTACCCATTCTAGGAGAGGATTATTCTTCTTGCCTCCAAAGGGCAGGCCTGACCATGTGACTTGCTTTGGCCAATGAAATTCTGGCAAAAGTGGAATAGTTCCTTCTGAACAAAAGCCTTCCACGACATGCCACACCTCTGTGGGCTCTCTGCCTGAAGCCAAGCCATGTCCAGGGGTGGCTGTTGACAGGTTGAGTAAAGAGTCCATAGACCAGAGACACAGATGGTCTTATTTGGATTCTGAACATAAGCAAAAAAAGTAATCCTTGAGTCAGCCATTGAGATGGGATACTTTGTAACTGCAGCATAATGTTGTCTAAGTGGACTACTGCCCTTTATTCCTGAAGTAGGTGGAAAAACATACCATACCAAGTGAATGGTATGGTGGGTCTTTGGAAAACATGCAGTAGACCTAATGCTACATAGCTCAGGTGTCCCTTCCAAAAAGGACTTGTTGCCATGGGTGTAGAAATAGCTCCAGCTACCAAGATCCTCCTCAACGGAGCTCATACTCTTCCCAAGGAGACTCTGAGCCAGTGCTTAATTGGAGCAGGGGTGTGAAAGGCCAGCTAACTCCAGACAACTCTGCTGGCTCATTCAGCTGCAGAGCAATCTTGAGGCTGATCACAGTTTTCATCAGGTCTGGATCAGAGCCCAGCCACTCCTTCCGCCTGGTCCTGCTTCCTTCTCTTCTCTTCCTCAGCTGTTATCCAAAAGGCCTTCCAAAACACACATCCCACACACTGAACTCTACCTCTGGGTCTGCTTCCTGAGAACTTGGCCTTCAAAGGAGCAGGTATAGGGCACACATGTTCTAACCTTGGGTGTCAGGACACAGGGAGTCAAACCAAGCAAATCCCTTGCAGCCATCAAACCTGTCCCCACCCTACCTCATAAAAGTGGCTAGACATCACTTTCTACCCAGCAAAGCACAAAGCACATGGAGACTATTTTTGGAAGAAAACCACTTTACATCACAGTTTCAGCCACTTGCAGTAACAGTGCCAGGCTAGAAGAGTTCATTCTCCAAACCCGTAACCTAAAGAATGGGTGAGGACCATGGTGGCTGGAAATAGGCTCTCCTAGACTTCTGACATGCTCCCCAACACATGTCCCTCAGTGATAATGCAGGCAGATTGCTCTGGGTATATTTTTTGATCTTCATAAAACAGAGATTTGGAAAAGAAGAATTAAATCTTTAAGCCCCATAATATTAGTTGACCACATAAGAGAAAACCAGTCTCTCATTAGTTAAATATCGGTTTCTTCCATCTCAATTGCAAAGAGCTAAGGTGTGTGCATCTTTATGTGGCACTTAAAGATTTTTGTATTTGTACAGACTGGTAACACTTTATCCATGTTTACAAAGAAACAAGTGATAATCCTTGGTGATACTGAAGTGTCTTATCCTATTAATGATGCATGATGAGAAAGATCTTCTATGCCAATTAATACTTAGGATGTAGAAATTCTCCAAAACAAACAAATCCTATTTCTACATACTGTTTATACCATACAGCTCCCGCCAGGTAGTTAATAAGAGTGTCAAGTCAGGTGGCTCATGCTGAAACACCTTAGGCTCTGCAAAGCAGGCAGCTGATGTGGGCTCCATTAGAGGAAATGTGCAAGTGCGGAAGGCCCCCAGCTTTGCGTGAGAATGCACAACATGACTGTAATTTGGCACAGTGAGGGTAGCACTAACATTTGAATATATTAATCTCTTTATTTCTTGTAGGTCTCACATCCTAGTTTTGAAGCCCCCAAAAAGAAAAGAAGCTTTCATATACTGAGCAATACATAACATTCACAGACCTATGGGCACCACACAAATCCAGTCTACCAAGTGCTTTTTAAATAATGCACAGGACACACCTGGAGTGCTACCTGTGGAAACGAGCCAGCCCAGAAACAACACAGAGGAGGGAGGCCTCCCCCACCTCAACGGGGGAAAACTGTATATTCATAGGAATGTTTCCTTCTTCCAATTTTTTATTGTGATAAAATATACATAATATGCAATTTATCATCTTAGCCATTTTTAGTATAGTTTAGTGGGATCAAATACATTTATAATATTGTACAACTATCTCCAGAATGCTTTTTTAAGTACTTTTATTTAGAGCATTGTAATTATATATCATACTAAGATATAAAATGATAGAAACTTACATACACACACCTTTTGGGGTACTTCTCTCAGGGTTCTAACCCTTCCCTCCCCCCCATACATGTCTTTGAGACTGGAATTGGTGATTTTGGACACATATGTAACATTATTTCAACCATCACTCTTTACCTCTCTGCCCCCCTTTACCCTCCCCAAGTCCTCTCTATCACTCCACTGGAGTTTCTGTTTTCTACCTGATGTTAGCCTTATTTCCTAATTTCAATCTTGTCCCCACATGTAAAAGAAACATAACTATTCATCTTTGAGACTGCTAATCTTGCTGAGCATAATATTTTTGAGTTCCCTCCATTTTTCTGCGAATGGCATGATTTTGTTCTTCTTTATGGCTGAGTAAATTCCATTGTGTATATACCACCAATTTGTGGTCCATTCATTGTTGATGGACACCTAAACTGGCTCCATAATTTGGCTGTTGTGAATTGTGGTGCTATGAACAATTCCTTTGGAAAGATGCCCAGGACTGGTATCTGGGTCATATGGTAGTTTCATTTTCAACCTTCTGAAAAACTTCCACATTGATTTTCATAGTAGCTGTACTAGTTTGCAATCCAACTGAAAATGTAAGAGTTTCTATTTTCCCAAATCCTCACCAGCTTTATTATTTTTGTGTTATTGTTTCTGGTTTCTATTCTAACTGGAGTTACATGGAACCTCAGTGTAGTTTTAATTTTCACTTCCCTGATTGCTACTGTTTTCATACATTTATTGGCTATTTGTATTTCTTCTTTTGAGAAGTATCCATTGAGTAAAGTGTACCTTCTACTTCCGGGCTACACTCTAAGACCTATTTTATTTTTTATTTGGAAACAGGGTCTCGCTAAGTTGCTGAGGGCCTCACTAAGTAGCTGAGGCTGGCTTCAAACCTGTGCGATCCTCCTGTCTCAGCCTCACAGGCGCGGGGATTACAAGCATGTGCCACTATGCCTGGCTAATTCTTGTTTTAATGTCCTGAATGTTGGGGTTTATTGAGGACATTTCTACCAGTACCTAAGTGTTACAGTGTTTGTTCTCTGTCCTCTTCTAGCAGTTTCAAAATTTCTGATATAATTTCTAAGTCCTTGATCCATCTTTAATTGACTCGTGCAGGGTGAGAGGTTGGGGTTTAATTTCATTCTTCCACAAATGGATAGCCAGGCTGTCTTTTCCCCAATATATGCTTTAGCAAAAATCAACTGGTTATAAATAAGAGGGTTTGTATCCATATCTTCCATCTGTTTCATTGTTCTATGTGTCTGGGGGATTCTTTGTTTTTGTTTTTGCTAATACTGTGCTGTTTTTATTACTATCACTTTGTAGTATAATTTGAAATCAGGTATTGAGATACCCCCTGGCATGATTCTTATTGATGATAATTATTTTGGCTATTCTGAAACTTTTATTTTTCCATATGAATTTTATGATTAATTTATCTAGATCTGTGAAGAATCATCATGGTATCTTAAAAGGTATTGCATTCAATCTGCAGATCACTTTTGGTATGATAGCCATTTTGATTATATTTATTTTGTCCATACAAAAGCATGGAAGGTCTATTCATCTGCTAATATCTTCTTCATTTTTTTTTTAGTGTTTTATAATTTTTGTTGTAGGGGTCTCTTATCTCCTGGGTTAAATTTATTCCCATATATTTTATCCTTTTGGAGAATTATTATGAATGAAATTGCTTTCTAGATTTCTTTTTCAGTGAATATATGATTGATGTGTAGGAATGCTATTACTTTTGGGGCATTGATATTTTTATCCAACTACTTTGCTGAAGCCATTTATCAACTCTAGAAGGCTTCTGGTTGAGTTTGCTTGGATCTTCTAATAAAGGATCATGTAATCGGTAAACAAAGATAATTTCAGTTCTTCTTTTTCTATTTGTATTTCTTTCACTTCCTTGAAAGAAAATGTCAGGTAATATTAAGAGATAAATCAATGAGAATCATTCCAGATTTTTTAATTCAGAACTATTTTCATCTCCTGAAACTGATACTCTGTACTCATCAAACACCAACTTCCCATTTCCCCTCTCTCAGACCCTGGTGACTACCATTCTACTCTTTCAGAATCATCAAGATTCTGACTGCCCTTAGAACCTCATAAGTGAAATCATACAGTATTTTGTCTTTGTGTAACTAGTTTATAACCCTTGGCATAATGTCCTCAAGACTCATCCATATTGTAGCATATGTCAGTATGCTACCTTTTGAAGGCTGAATGCTATCCTGTTGTTTTGTAATAAATTTCATTTATTTATCCATCAAAGAATGCTTGACTTTCCCCAAAATTTTAGCAACTGTCAGTAATGCTGCTATTAACAGAGGTGTACAAATATCTCTTCAAGAATTTGCTTCCAATTTTTAGTTTAGTGAATAACAAAGTATTTAGCAAGGTGCTTGCTATGGTCAGATATAGAATGTTCCCCCTGAGAGCTCAAGGTAAATATAATTAAGTCATAATAGATTTATCTAATGGCAACCTAGGTCAGTGGCTGGAGAGGTGGGTCCCAGGGGTGTGGCCTTAAAGGTCTGTGGTTGTGTCTTTGAAACCTTTTGCCTGCTTGCTCTCTTGCTTACAGCCTCTCTGAAGTCAAGGAAGAACCTTGCCCTCCCCTTCTCTTTGCTTCTCACCACCATGCCTTGAGATCTGGAGACCCTGGCCTCATATGGACCGAACCTTGAAATCTCAAAAAAAAAAAGTAAATGCATCTTCCTTCCTCTAATATGTGTGCTTAGGTCTTTTGTATTATAGCAGTGAGAATTTTGATGGCAACAGAGTGCCATTTCAAAGGGCAGAGTCAAGGGTGTGTTTAAAAAAAGACAAGGATTACACACAGTAAAGAAGAAGGAAAGCAGGGAGAAGCTGATCTTTCTGGCAGTGGACTGAAGGTTGAGTGTATAGGACCTGATGAGTGCTCTGGACTTACATCAGAGAGGACTGGGTCTTCTTGTTAAGGATTGTGTACCAAGAAACGCACTAGAGAAGTATTGAAGGGTTTTGATCAATAACATGAAGTGATTACTTGAGAATGTCAGAATGAACAATTATGTGGAACAAGCTGATCCAGGAGAGAGAAATTAAACCATTAAGTCAACTCTTAATAAGCAAGTGGCAATTAGGATGATGCCTGGCCCACAGTGTAAGGTTAGGAAATAGCTGTTGGTCAACTGGGTTGTGAAGTGACGGTGGATAAAGAGACACAGATTTGAGAGAGTCTGAGAAAGTCGGATCTTCAGGATTCATTAATACAATGAACTTGGAGTGCCCCCCAAGCTGAAGTCATAGCTGCTGTGGCTGGGGTGCAGCCAGCATGTCCAGGCACCACATCCATCTTTAGGACTCAAGAGCAGTAGTGAGGAGTGCAGCCCTTCTTGAAAATTCATGAGGAAACTGTTCTAAAATACTGACCCTTTCACAGCCTCAGCCCTAAATCTGTTATTAATGTCACTTCTGGACATTTGTCCCCTCAAAGTTCCCAAAGCTCATTTATACTTTATCTAAAAATAGCCACCTCACCAAAAAACAGAAAAAGTTATTGCCTTAAACATGAACTGGAGGAGTCTCCTGGGAGCTGCAGGACTCTGAGAGTAGCTCAGTAAACAGAAACCTGATTTATGGTATTAGACTCTCTCCTGAAAAACCACATGAGCAGAAAAATCACCATATAGGACCTTCATACATCACAGAAGAGTTCCCGGCACCCTTAACCCGAGACTACACAATGCCAGTGGCTCCATCAGTGACAATGGAAGTAAAAAACATCCCATTTCCCTTCTAATTCCTCTTAGTGATCAATAAGTCTCCAGGTAAGAATTCTGGGAACGCATAAAAACTAGAACAAATATTCAGGATATATCTGGTTTTGTCCAGAATTGCCCGAGAGAAAGACCCAGAATCTAGAGAACAGATGGTGGTCCACTGGGGTTTATTGAGCTGGGTGGGAAGAACTTTAAAAAAAATCCATCAATGGCTCACACACACCCTTATAGAATTTCCTGCTCTTCTATGTGGACAGGACTTTGTCCTGATGACAGGACCTTACTCTACTGATGAGGTTATGCTCTAGGGTACAGCTGACTTAAGAAAGATAAACACCTCCACTGACTTCAGCCAATCAGGGGAGCTTTAAAAGGGATGTGGATCTATTTCATTCAGCATTCTCACCAACACAACCAAATGCCTAAAACATACAAAAAAAAAAAAAAAACTTGGAGAAAAAAACCTTTATTGCGCATCTCTTATTTTTTAAAAATCTCTCATATGGAGATTTCAGCCCTTGTTAGAATGACTTCCAAGCAGGATATGGAGCTTCAGTTCCTCAGGGCATTATGGTAGGGAGCAAAAAGGAAGAAAGAGCTTTTTATCAGCTCATGGTAATAGGTAAGAAAGAAGAACAAGAAGTTGTTACTTGCCTAGGGATCCCTCCCAGCAACAAGTCCTGATTCCAACATGGCTACCTTATCTACTGAATGAGTTCTACAGATATTTTAAATCCAAACCATAGCAGGATCTTTCTGGGGGAAAAAAAAGATGCTTGATGGCTAGAAGGGTCTTCAAAAAGAAAAATTTCTCCATTGATGGTTTTGAGGATGTTAGAAACCATGTAACGTTAAATGAGGACCATTCCAAGTTGCTGAGAACTAACTCCACTTGACTGCCTAAAGAGACAGATACATCAGTCTTGCAACCACAAGGATCAAATTCTATCATCAATCTGAAAGAACTGGGAAGCAGGTTCCTGAACAGGGCCTCTCATAAGGAGGTATCCAAGCCAACACCTGGATTTCAGTCTTAAAAGTCCCAAGCAGAGAGCCCAGCTGTGTCATGCCTGGGTTTCTGACTTACAGAACAATTAGATAATCCACAGCTGCTGTTGTAAACTGCCAAATTGGTGGTGATTCACTACACAGCAATTGAGAACTAAAACAAAAGGCTATGTTGATAATTCCTCAAGACAACTGAACTTTTTGCTGAAATTTTTGTTGTTGTTGCTGTTGTTACTGTTATTATTATTATTGTTATTATTATCATTATTATTATTATTATTATTATTATTAATTATCTTGTTTCTCACATACCTCAGCCAGGACTCTAGTGAGAAACAACATGACCAGTAAGACAACTAAGGAAAGGTTTTATTTACAGAGTTGTGGACTGGTGGGAGGGAGCAGGGTACAGCACCAGATCCAACTGAAAAGGTAGTACATAATTTCTAGGACTCAGAGAGAGCAGGTGTATAGAGAGCTACTGGCTTTCGGTGCAGAAATTAGTCAAGACATGGGGCCCTCTTAGCGGGAGCTAGCAGGTCATCTTCCTGTTCTCTGGATAAACTCAGAAAGAAGACAGGATGACAGACTGGGGAAAAGATCCACATGAGTCAGTCTTGTGCAGATTACAACAGGTGGAGGAGGGCGGGAAGAGAAGGCAGGCAAGCACTGAAAATCTTTGGCACTGTGGAGTTGATACCAAAGCTGCCTGAATTGAAGCAGATGGAGCTTATGAGACATCTGGCCTCCAGAGAAAAATTGCCCATCACAAAAGCTCAGGAACCAGCAGCAATATTGTTAATTCTTTTTTAGTTTGAGGAGAACAGGGTGGAGATGCAGGCTCTGGCCACATCTGGCAATGAAAAGCTGAGAAGACATGCTACAGTCTCTGGGTAGCAGACACACTGCAGCTCAGCCCCCTTTTCTCTTTATAAAGGATGTGTGTGAGCCAGGCACAGTGGTGCACACCTGTAATCCCAGTACTTGGGAGACAGTGATGGGAGGATTTCTTGTGTGAGGACAATCTCAACAACTTAGCAAGATTCTCAGCAACTTATGAAATCTTGTTTCAAAATAAAAATACGGATGGAGGTGTAGCTCAGAGGTAGGATACCTTTGTTCAATCCCCAGTACCAAAAAATTAAAAAAAAAATAGGAAGGCTGAGAGAGGAGATGAGGAGGAGGAGCAACATAGCAACTCTCCATGAGTGAATCATAAGAAAGGAGTGCCTTGTAGGTGGCCCTAAACTTCAAGACAGAAGAAAAGAGAAAGATACTCCCGAGAGGGGGCAGCGTGTGTGAAGGAATGAAGTAGGTGTGTTCAGTCCATGAGGTCCAGCCTGACTTGAGCCAAGAGCATGCTCCAGATCATGTTCACAGCTGTGCACTGCACTGGGAAAGGACACTAAGCTTAGATTTGGGTGGCACTGGTGGTGCAGTATCTTAAAGGAGAACATTTAAAAAATCTAATCGTAAAATGCCTGCAGTAAAAGCTGCCTCGAGTGTACACCTGAACCCTCTCACCTCACAGGACTGGGATCAGCAAACTGGCTGGCGACTCCCCACGGTGCTGTGGGTGGATATCGTCATCCCATGAAGGTTCATGTGCTATATGCTTGGCCCCAGATGTGGTGACGCTGAGGTAGTAGAAACTTTAAGAGCTAGAACCAGAGGAGAGTAACTAGGTCAGGGGACTCCACCCTCATAAGTGCTGCTTCTTGGGAGTAGACATGTTCTCAGGCTCATCTATCTTGCGATAAAGAAAACTCAATGGACAGCTCATCCTCTTGCACACAGGCTCCTTCTTGTGGGAACAACTTTCTTCCTGTTTCTCTTCCACATTGTGATGGAGCCAAAGGGGGTCCTCACCAGAACACTCGTGCCTGCTCTTTGGACCTGCTAGCCCCCAGAACTGTGAGCCAAATAAACCTCTTGTTTTATAAAGTACTCAGCCTTAGGTATTTTGTTATAGCAACACAAAATGGGCTAAGATGCATGGCCTTTTGCTTCTTTATAAAAGTATTTTATAAAGACCTTGATGAAAGGCCTCCTTTCTAATGGAAATTCCAATAATCACCTCATCAAAATCAGTCCTTCCTCCCTCCGTGGTCCTTTTCCATCACATGGCCCTATCTTATCCCACTTTTTGGAATAAGCTGGCATATTTATGCACTTGTTTACTACCTACCCTGGAATCATCAGCTTCCCGAGAGCAGTCACCCCACTGCGATGTGTGTCTCTGCTCCCGTAACAGCACCTGGCAGAGCCAAATGGAATGCCAGCCTCACAGGTCTCAAACGAAAAAGAAAGGGCTTCCCAAGCAGAGCCCTGCTTTCATGAAGCAAGACGATTCAGTTTAATGCTGATAAGAAAGGAAGAGCCAGAGGACTGAAGAGACAACACAGAAAGAACCCCTTGGAAGAAGGAAGGGAAGAGGACTGAGAGCTCCCATGATACAATTTTTGCTGGAAGCCAAGAAAGCAAAGCAAGCCCCCTTCTGTATCTCAGTCCCAGGAAGCAGATGGCATGTGCCTGTCCTTAGGAAACCTACAGATGTCACCCTAACCACCCTTCTCTCCAAACAGCAGAGAAGCCCACTGGTCCCACCCTTTTACACCCACCAGCACCATCCTTGTTCTACCAAGGACGTCTTCCTCTGGCTTAGTGAATGACTTAATGCTGCCTCTTGGGAGTGAGTGAGTTCTGCCATGGCCTTAGTTCCAGCTTGGTCATGTTCAGCACTCCCCTCATGTACACACCCACTATTCTCTACAAAGTGGTCTTTGTGGACACATCTTTCATCATGCCATTCCCTGTTCTAAAATGCTTAGCAGTGACTGAGGTAGCAACAGAGAAAATACAGATTAGCCTGGAACATTTTGTGGTCCATAAAATAATAAAGTGCTTAAAATAAGTACATAGGTGAAATAGGTAAATGGATGGGTGGGTGAGTGGGAGGGTAAACAGAAAGCAGGATGGATGGATAGATAGATGGTGGCATGTCAAAGGGAAACAGAACCCCCTTGAATCAAATAAGTACCAAGCAAATTAAGTTGTGAGTTGAACTGATAGAAAAATCCCAGTTATCAAACTGAAGAAATGAGGGAATTAGAAAACCCCAATTGGATGTCATAATCGAAGATGTTGTGGCAGGATCCACCAATGAATGATAAAATCAATGGGCAAAAAATTAAGGAGCAAAACGATATTTGCATCACCTCAAAGTATCTGCCCCCAGATTAAGAAGAGAAGCATCATAACTTTAGCAGAAACCTACAACACCAAACGACCTCAGTGAAATACCCCAGTGGTGAGGCACATTGATATCAGGAACCCCCTGGTATGTGCTGAGGAGGTTCTCTTCCTGAAACCCAAAACCTCTCTCTGATCATGAGAAAGCATTGCTCTAGCCCAAACTGAGAGACCTTCTACAAAATAGCAGTCCTCAAACGCATCAGAGTAAAGGTAGTTGGAGGGTATGCTGAGGAGCTGTCACACACCGGATGGAGAGGCATGAGAACCAAATGCCTAGCAGGGTCTTGGACTGGATCCTGGTGCAGAAAGGACCTTGGTGGACCAACTGATAAAATCTTAATAAAGCAGTTCAGTTACCAACATTATGTCAGTGCCAGCATCTGAGTTTCAACGAAAATACTATGGTAATGTAAGAAGGGATCAAAAATTGGATGAAGGATACAGGAAACTCTGTCTTCACAACTGTTGTGTAAATCAAAAATGATTTCAAAATATGATAATCATTCAAAATGGTAATTCAGGCATAGTGGTACAATCCCAGTGCTTGAGAGACTGAGACAGGAGGATAGCAGATTTGAGGACAGACTCAGCAGTTTAGTGAGGCCCTCCACAGCTTATACCCTGTTTCAAATTTTTAAAAAATAATAAAATTGGGCTGGAGATGTTTTTGGATATTTTCTGCACTTTACTGAAGTATCAGCTTTGGTTTTTCCACCCTGGCACTACAGTTAAGAATGGCCTTTACATTCCTCCCCAAGAGGCAGAGGAGGAGGAGGAAGAGGAAGAGGAGGAGGAAGAGGGGGAAGAGGAGGAAGAGGAGGAAGAAATAAACTTGCCTTCTTTCATAAAAGTCTAAACTTCAGTTTTCAAGATTCTGCTTTGCTAGACCTGCTTCTCAGTGCCCCATGAACCTGCAGGACTGTACGGTGGAGGTGGCTGCCCCATCTTCTGTACTGTGCTTAGCAGGTCTGGAAGAAAGACGTTTCTCTCGTGACTTTTCGTCTTGACTCTCCACTGACATCAGCAACTTTCTCAAAGCAACAGGATGCAAGCACTTTGGGTATTGCTTCTTGGTCAGTGAACATGGTTTTTAAAGTTGCCCCTGGCAACTTTATATGCTTTTTTATATTGATTTCTTGCCTTTCTAAAAGAGAGTCCAAAGAGTTCTGCTTTGGGGATAAGATTTCCAAGTCTGCTCCTGCTTTGTGGCACTGAATGTTTCATTCACATGGCACTTACATAAGTCTATGCCTCCACCTTGTCATTGATTTTCTCATTTTCACCTTCAATACTTGATTACAAGGAGAGAACAACCAAAAACGTAACACAGCTTTAGATTCAAACCTAATCTGTTTTCCAGTTACCACAAAAAGTCATAAAATACAATCAAATAAAAGAGAAGGAGGGAGATAAGAGAGAAAGGGAACAAGAATCATATCTCAGAAGAGAAGCCTGCTATTTTTGAAAATTATGGTTTTATTGAGTTCCTTTTCACAACAAAAGCTGGAAGGAGAGCTACTGAATCACCCCACATCTTCTTCTCTGCTGAGGACCAGGCGGAGAGGTCAGCAGTGCCTCCACCATCCCTGGTTCTCAGAGAAACATGGACTGAAGGAAGTCTGATGCGTACCTGTCACCAGAACATGTCCAGTGACCTGTCCGAGGACTCATATTATACTTTGAAAGTAAAATGACCCTCAGATGGGCTCATGCTCTGGAGCAGCCAAGCAGGGTGGTTAGTCCCGGGACGTGACTGCAGGGACTGTGTGTGCCTCTCCATCTTTCCTCTGTCTCTGCTCCTGCCCACTCAGAAGCCCTGAGGAAGGGCAGCGACAGAAGAAGCATGCCCAAACGGTCTATGACCTCAGAACCTCTCCAGAGCTGCCAGAAAGTAACCCTTCCTTCCTCTAACAGTGTGCACCTGAAGTGCTTGGTTCTCAGTGGCGAGGATGAGGACTAAACCAAGCCCTTCCCCACCCTCCTGAGCCAGCTCCTGCAAAGCTGAGGTGTGATCGCAAAGACACCTCTATTTTAGCCACATGGTTCTCTTTAACTTCTTTCCACTGCAGAAACATTTCTGGACATGTTCCAGCACATTCAACTGATAGCTAATCCACTCGCCATCTAAGCTAAACACATGAAGTCTCTTCTCCCTTTGCTTAAACCTCTCACCCTCACTAACCCTACTAGTCCCAAGTCCTGCGATCCCCCCTCTGAAAGACCTGGTTAGCAGCCCCCTGCGTGTTCATCTGCACTTTACTGAAGTATCAGCTTTGGTGTTTCCACCCTGGCACTACAGTTATGAATGGCCTTTATGCTCCTCCCCAAGAGGCGGCAAGGGAAAAGGGACTGGGGAGAGAGGAGAGAGGAGACCTCCAGCCCCAGCAGCAAAAAAGTCTAGAAGATGCACACAAAGGGAGAATGGGAGTTAAGAAGATAGGGATGACATCCTATTCCGTCTGCATGCCCATCCCACCTAAGACCCCAGTAGAGACTACACAAAATTAGGTGTATGTGCGGCTTTCTTCATTGTTGGCTTTTAAGCAATCCTTTTTGTTTCTTTATACTGGAAATTAATTGGCCCTTAGAACATCTTGAAAGACTTCATATTAGAGTGCCTGTGTTTGCATGGGGCCGGAGAATGTAGAATGTAGAATGTAAATGGAAGAGAGGGGAAGAGAGGAGAAGAGAGGAGAGGAGAGGAGAGGGGAGGAGAGGAGAGGAGAGGAGAGGAGAGGAGAGGAGAGGAGAGGAGAGGAGAGGAGAAGGGAGGGAAGGGGAGGCAGGAGATGCAAGTAAGGAACTTTGTATCCACACCTTTCTCTGCACTGGAATAGGTAGCAAAAATCCTTACAAGGGGATGGTGACTTCAGAAGAGAATAGAGGGACTATTCTGTTTTCATCTTTCAGACTCTGGCCTCTGCTACAGATTTACCACCTCCTGTCACCACACTAGCTTTTTCCACATCTCCAGCAACAGGATTTCTGCTACTTTCTTCTCCAGTCAAGGTCCCAACAGGAGACACAGCAACACCAAGGAGGTGCTAAGAAGTTATTAAGATCAATAACCCAATCCCTTCCCAGACAGGTTACAGAAATAGTTGAGTTCATTTCCTAGAAATTTTGAGTAGACTCGGCTACCTGAAGTATCCCAAAACTTAGCTCTCCCATGACAACTGTAAAAGACTTTTTGGAATTATGGCTTTACATTCAACCATGAAGTTTAGTGCCTTTGTTTCATTTAGTAGTGTTACCTGAGTGGATTTTTTCCAGGTGATGTTTAATTCAGGTTGGCACAGAGGTATAAAAGTACAGCTCATAACTTAAAACATAAGACAGAAAATATTCTTGAGGCTATGTTTTAAAGCTCTTACGGCACAGGCAATTCAGACAAGCTTGCTAATATGTGCACCACTTTAAATTAAAACATTTTCATAGGCTCCTAGTGGAAATGTGATTTTAGTATAATCATACTTAAGAATGTAGAAACATTAATAAAAGTAAATGTGAAATGTTTATGTTTATAGATTTTATATGCTTATAAAACTGAAACAAGTTGAAAAATTAAGGGTGTATTCATTCCAGTCACCTCTCCATGCCACTCTGGCATGGGGCTGTAACTATCTTCTGTATTTCTATCTTTTTCCTCTTTTTCTGTTTTTCTGTATTTCTCTGTTTTTCTGCTTTTTTGTGTGTGGGTTTTTTTTTTGTTGTTTCTTTGGGGAGTTTTCGGGAAATTATTCCCAGGGGTTTAACAAAGATCCTTGGGGACAGTTTCCCAAACTGCAACATATTTGGCGCCCACACGGGGCTAACTTTATTTTGGGTCATCCCACTATGTCACTATGTGGCATGGTGCTTTACTCTAAGCTCTAGCTTTCCCTCTTTCTAAGGGCGCCAAACCATATCATATTTGGTGCCCAACATCTTGGGGCAACATGGGGCACATGGCTCTGTATTTTTTCATGGGACTTTTTGGTGGGCAGCAGCAGCTTTACTTCCAGCTGTTGAGCTGTTGAGCTTTAAAACAGCTATAGAGCAGCCTTTGCATCACTGCATCTCTGAAAGTGACTTCCAGGGCATCTCGTCGGAGGTCCTAGTACCACTGCACCCCAAAAGGGTTAAAGCTTTCCGACAGACAGAACCTGACAGACATCTATCGAGGCCCTTTGGATCGGCATAGACGCACACGGCATGAACCCATCTGATTCCCCCATGCCAACTACATGCATGAATGTTACCCTAAAGCTGGGGCACCCAACTTCACCCCTGTACAGCTCGAAGCAGTTTATGACCAACTCGACGTCCTTATTCCTTTGCTGAGCTCGTGTTAAATGTTTGTAAAATTGTAAATGTCAAAATGTATTTTCTGTATCTACCTTTGGCCTGACAGGCCTGTCAGGAAGTTACTAGACAGAGGGGGAAATGTACCAGTATTGGGAATGGCCTAGGAAGATTTGAGAAAGCAATGATTATTAATATGTTTCAAAAATTGGGGACTTCCGGGAAGATGGCGACCGAGAAAAGCGGGGCTTAAGAGCCCCGCTAACAACAAATCTACATTACCACAAAATCAGAGCCTTTCATAGCCAGAAAACACCATCACCAGATAAACAAAAAAATCACCAGGCTCCAGAGAAAAAGCGGACTGAGAACAGAGCTCAGAGCCACAGAGGAGATACACCGGCCTCATGCCCGAGGACGCGGCAGCAGCACCATACTGCCGGCGGCAGCGGCGAGTTCACCGGACGGCTACAGCAAGCCGAGGTGAGCCGCTGTGGAACAGCCAGGCGGGATTTCTCGGCGCAGGGAGCTTCTAAAGCTCCCAGTGGCTGAGCTCAGCACACGCTGCAGGGATTCAGAGTAGAACTCAAAACCAAGAAGAAACACGCCAGCCTCACAGCCGAGGGCATAGCAGCGGCGCCATATTGCCACCAGCGGCAGCAGCAGAGAATTCACCGAATCCAGTACAGCTATATCTGCGTACTCAAGAACAGTGAGTCAAATTGCGGGCCACAGAGGAGAAATCCCAGTACTGTACTCCCTGGGACTTGACCCAGTGGGGGAGTGGCGGTAGAAGATATCACACCATAGGAGAATGTGCAACCTGGCACCCCCCACCCCAGTCTAAAGCAGCCTCTATCGACTCTCTGGGTCGGAGACTCTGTGATACAACCCAGTAAAGGAGTAGTGGGGTCTGAGATACTACAGACTTGAGATCCAGAGCACCTTAAGTGAAGCCGTAGTGACCCAGGGAAGAACCCAGAGAAGGCACAAACTTCCAAAATCATGGAAAAGAGGAATAATACTGGAGCAATGAATGCCCAAACCCCACAACATCAGAACCCGATAAAACAGAAAATCAGAGATTTCTAGAAGATCAAATCAGGAAAATAACTGTAGAAATAATAGAGGTGCTTCGAAAAGAACTCAGAGAGAGCCAAAAAGAGATAAAGGATGCAATTAATGAAGTAAAGGCCTCAATTCAAAGCACAAACCACTGATTAGACCACATGGAGAACAGAATCTCGCTCTTAGAAGATAAGCAATCCAAAAATGAACGCATAGTTTCTAATCTAGGAAAAAATATCCGACAGCAGGAATCTGATATTGAAGAAATATGGGCCCATTTTAAGAGAGCTAACCTAAGAATAATTGGAATAGAGGAGGGAAAAGAAAGTGAAACTAAAGGGATCAACAATCTCTTCAAGGAAGTAATAGCAGAAAATTTTCCAAACATAGAGCAAGAGGTTGATACACAGGTCCAGGAAACTTATAGAACTCCCGTTAGAGAGGATCAGAGAAGAGGATCCCCACGCCACATAATTGTCAAAATGACCAATGTGGAAGCCAAGCAGAGAATCTTAAAGGCAACAAAAACAAAGGGCCAAGTGACATTCAGAGGCAAACCAATTAGAATCACTCCAGACTTCCCAAACCAAGTCATGAGAGCCAGAAGGCCTTGGAGTAACATATTCCAAACTCTGAAAGAAAACAACTTCCAGCCAAAAATTTCCTACCCAGAAAAACTTTCTATCAAATTAGATGGAGAAATAAGAAGCTTCCATGACAAACAGAAACTGAAGGAATTTATGTCTTCAAAACCACCACTAGAGAAAATACTCAAAGAGATTAACTACAAAGAAGAAATAGGTAACACTCACCAGAACCAGAGAAACAAGAGTTTCCATCCAACAGTCAACTAAGATTGGTTATCTGTGGAGATTCATTACTTATGTTAGTCTTTTACCTATCTCTAAATGGTATTGTTTGCCTTTATTGTTGTTAATTTTTAGGATTTCTAGTTGGAATATTAATATACCTTCAGATTTAGCATTTGGAAATATTTTATCCCATTCTATTAGTAACTGTTAACTCTGTTTACATTGTCTTGGGATATACAATTTTTTTTTTAGGGAGTTTGTATACTCTTCTGTTGCCTGTGCCATTGAAATCATATCCAAGAAATCACTGCCAATTTCAATGTAGTGAGGTTTTATGACCCAGATTTTCTCCTAAAAGTTTATAGTGTTAAGATTTATAGTTAGGTCTTTTATCTATTTTGAGTTAATATTTGTATATGGGATTAGGTAAGGGTCCAACTTTATTCTTTTCCATGTAATTATTATGTTTCAACAATATTTAGTTAAAAGATTATTATTTCTACCACCAAATGTTCGTGGAAACCTTGTCAAAAATAACTTGACAATATAGGGAAGAATTTAGCTCTAGGCTTTTATTTAACTCCAATGGTTTATATATCTGCCTTTATAACAGTACTACACTGTTTCAATTATTGTAGCTTTATATGGTTTGAAATCAGAAAATATATATATTCTAGCTTTGTTCTTTTTCAAGATCATTTTGGGTATCTAGAGTCCATATTCCATATTAGGATAGATTTTTTTTTCTGAAAAATAAATATATAAATATATGATAGTTTCACCTAAAAAAAAAATAGAAAAAAAATATGCTCTGGTAAGAAAGAAAGCAAAAAGAAATATTGAAATGTTATCTTTAAGTCATTGAAAGCTTGCTATCAGACAAATGAAACTGTTATGTGAGATTATAATTTTTAATTTTGGATAAATTGCTATAATACTAGATGTCAACCACTAAGCCAAGCATGGGAGGGAGGGATGGGGAGATAATGGGGTAGGGATCGGGTGGGGGCTGACTGGGTGATGTGTGCATGTATGTCTACAAAAGTTTGTATCCCACTATGATGTATGAATACAGTGCACCAATAAATTAAAAAAAAAAATTCTAAAAAAAAAAATTGGGTGAGGGGCAAATCTGTACAAGGACTTGGTTTCTGCCTAAAAGCAGGAAACTATTCCAATGTAAATTAACCTAGCTAAAAGTAATTAACAAGTCAATAGGAAAGGAGAACTAGGACTTTATCTAAAGAGAGATCTACATGATAATCTAGGGAGGATGAAGCAGGGTTTGACCTTCATCCTTCAATGAAAGGAGACACCTTGCCACACTTTGCTGGGGGAGGTACCTTACAGGGATGTTCACTGCGTCAGAATGACGTAAGCAAGATGGAGGTCATGGGAATAAAAAGGTCGAGTCCACATGTGATCCCTTTGGTGTATTCATTCGACCCACCCCTCCATGCCACTCTGGCATGGGGCTGTATTTCTATTTTTTGTATTTCTATCTTTTTAATAAACTTCTTTAAATCTTCAAAAAAAGAAAAAGAAAAATTAAATTGTCATATTTAGCCTTAAGTTATGTTATATATTTTGGTTGAATTTAATATTATTAATTATGTTAAGTTACCAAAAGCTAACTGGCATTCTTAATAGGAAGAGAGTATAGACAGACCGTTACCATCCAGGTTCTACTTGACTTGGCAAGTCCCGTGGTGTAGCTCACCATGTGGAATGACCCGTATCTCCTTTCACCACCTTTCATTCTAATGACTCTCAAGTTGTTATCCATTTAGCAGTTCATATCATCACTTATCGTTCAATCTACTCAAACATATCAGTCTTAAATTAACAATGTTGATGGAATTAAACTAATTTGGATTCTTTTCCTACAAAATTAGAGACAAAATTTAAAAATTAATTAAATAATTTAACACTTAATTAAAAATTAAACAATTAATTACAATTCACAATGAAATCAGTTCCTCAGGTACTAGACACATAAAGGGAACCCAAAGTCAGAAGAGAACATTCAAGCTGTTACTGTCACCCAGGATAACATGAGGAAAGAGATAAGAGGCTCTGTGTCTAGGAGCAGGACAAAACAAAGATGTGGCCATGTCCTCTCAACTAGAAAAGCTAGAGTCTAGAGTCCCACAGAGATCCAACACCATAGAAGTGTTTTCTCCCAGTAGCAGATCTACAAAAACAAGACCCATAATTCTATGAAACCAGTAAGGAGGTCTGTAACTCACTAGGCCTGGTCGTTAGAAAAATAAAAGATCAAACATGATTAGAACCAGGCTTCGATAATGAGTCAAAAAGTCTTTCATACGGTAAAGAAATAACCAAGTCAATATAGTAACCTTTAAAAAGTCCCAAATTGCCAAGAGTTTTGGTTTTTAATCAAATCAATTGCAAATGCTGGCACAGTGTCATTTTTAGAACTTGGGGAACTGGTTTTCATAAGGAACAGTGGGAAAAAGGAAAAGAAAATTAGCTCACAATCAAACATTAAACACACACAAAAGAAGAAGTGCTTATGATAAGTCAACAGTAGATACCTTGAACAGAATAAATACTTAACGAAACAATTTGACCAAGACCACAAGAGAAGAATGTAAATCACTAGTTATCAAAGAACTAAGGCTAGATTAGTTTTAAAGTAACAAGAGGGTTCTGTATTCAACAGTGATGAACTTGATAATCGGGAACCACTCTCTCACTGAGAAACTGTACAAAATATAAAATAGATAAAATCTAAAAAATAGTGAAGAATTACCATGATCAAATATGACTAATATGGTAACGGAGTCATTCATTTGGGATTACTTTTTCTTTAAGAAGAAGAGAAAAATCAGGAAGCCTAGTTAGCAGAAGGGAAAGTGGTTAGTAGAATGTACATGGAGAGATGATCTAGGCTTTGGAATAAACAGAAATGAATTTGTAGAATAAATCAATTAACTTCCTGAAAGAAAGAATAGTGTGTGTGTGTGTGTGTGTGTGTGAGTGAGAGAGAGAGAGAGAGAGAGAGAGAGAGAGAGAGAGAGAGAGAGAAGAGAAGAGAAGAGAGAGAGAAAGAGAGAGAGGAGAGAGAAAGAGAGAGAGAAAGAGAGGAGGGGGGGGAGAGAGAGAGAGAGAGAGAGAGAGAGAGAGAGAGAGAGAGAGACTGCAGATTGAAGCCAGGAGCACCCTACCTCTGACCTACACACTCAGCTTGTGTAATTTTTATTTTTGAATAAGGTCTCCAAAAGTTACCAGACAGTGGATTCCTCCTGTCTCAGCCTCCCAAGTACTCCAAGGAAGTGATTATAGGTGTGTGCCACAGCACCTGACAAAATTTTTGAAAAAATGGATCATAATTTTCTAAGTTGAGTAAAATAAGTAAATTTACAATTCTAGTTATGTGCAAGAAGGAAAAGAGAAGGCACATGCGCAGCACAGCCCCTGACCGGGAGAAGCACTCAGAATGGTCCTTTGAGTTCCTGGAGGCCTACCAAGAGACTAAGACATTTCTGGACACACGAGGGGTGGAGGAGAAGGAAGGCCACACATTCCTGGACATCACTACTAGAACCTAGCAGGTTTTCATGGCAAAGATCTGAGAAAGATCTGTGAATATGAGAAGGGAAGACATTTTATCAAGAAAAATCACAGACCTTCTTAACAATAGTGGCTCACTCCCCAGGGAAAACATGACCAGAAACTTGTTCTGGGTGGGCTAAGGGCATGAGTACCAACCACTCCTGTCCTTCCCTTGAGAGAAAATAGTCAATAGGGGGCCCAGACGTCAAGGAACAGCCTCAGCACACCAGAGAAGGGAGCAGGGATTGAGGGGGAAGACCTGAACCAAGGAGAATCCCTGATCAAGGTCACAGCCAAGAACACCAGCCCGCTAAGATGCTGGGATCCAATCACAACATTATGGAATTCTCTTCCTCTCCTGCTTCTTCCAACCCACACCCACCATGACCCTGGTGTATCAGTGGATTGCAGAGAAAAAAAATGCCACAGTCACAGACTAAGGAGAGTTCTTAGGAGAGTTCAGGATAACAGGGAGATAACAAAAAGAACAGCTGAGTAACTTGAAGCCTCTAGAACTTAGAACAAGCAAATGTTAAAAATAGCTGAGTCTTAGATGACCATAAATCCTCACAATGAAGGGCTATGATAATAATAAGGCCCCAGTTCTTGTTGCCCAAACGTTGAAAAAAATTACAAGTCATATAAAGAGGCAAGAAAAATTACAGTCTGGGAGGCAAAATAAGCATCGAAAGCAGACTTGGTATGACACAGATGTTGAAATTAGCAGCTATTGAATTGAAAACAACTATGATTAGTATGTTAAAAGATGTAGTGGGGAAAGTAGTCAGCTTGGAAAAGTGTTTGGGTAGTGTAAGCAGAGGGATGGAAATTCTAAGGAAGAATTAAAAGGGAGGGTAGGCATCAGAAGCAGGACAGCAAAAATAAAAATGCTTTGGTAGGCTTGGGCAGATGACACATAACCAAGGAGAGTCGGTGAGCTTGAAGATACATCCACAGAACCTTCCCAGACATCAAACGTGTGGGACAATTCAGAACACATGTGTAATTGGAATGGCGGAAGGAAAATTTTAAAAACTGAGCAGAAGAAACATTTGAAGTAACAATGGCCAAGATCTTTCCAAAATCAGTGACACAAAAGACACACATCTAGGATCAGAGATCAGGCAGGGTTGATTTCAAATCTCTCTCTCTCTCTCTCTCTCTCTCTCTCTCTCTCTCTCTCTCTCTCTTTCTCTCTCTCTCTCCCCTCTCTCTCCCTCTCTATCTCTACCTATTCTCTACCTATCTCTCTCCCTCTCTCTCTCCCACACACACTCACACAGAGACATAACACAAACTATAGATCAAAGAGAAAATCCTTGAAAAAAAGGAAAACAAGAAAAACAAGAATAATAATTTCAAGGTTTCTACCAAGAATGCAAGTACAGAATAAAAGAATAGAAAGAAATCCATCAAGTGTTGGAAACAAATAAAAATTCTAGAAAAAAATTTTGTTTGTGCTACTGAGAATTTAACCCAGAGTCATTCTACCTCTATTTTACACGCTCAGTCTTATTTTATTATTTTTTGAAACAGGGTCTCACTAAGTTGCTGAGGGCCTGTTATACTGCTGAGACTGATCTGGAACCTGTGTTCTTCCTGTCTCAGCCCCCCAGGTACTGAGGTTAAAGGCATGTGTCACCATGCCCAGCTAAAACTAGAAATTTATATGCAGTGAAATCATTCTTCAAAAATGAATGACATATAGACGATCTCAGACAAACCAAGTGAGGGAATTCACCAACAGCTGATTAGTGAACCCGCCACATTGCAAAAGTGTTCAAAGTTCCCTATCCAAGGGAGAAGATGACAGTAAGTCAGAAATCTGGGTCTACATTTTTAAAAATCAAGAGTATCAGAGACAAAATAACGAATCTTCTCAAGCTCACCTGGAATATTTAACAAGATAGTCTACACTCTAGGCTATGAAAATTCTTTAACAAGCTTAAAAGAAAATAAATCATACAAAGTGTGTTCTCAAGCTATGAGAGAAATAAATTAGAAATCAACAACAAAAATAGCTGAAAACCTTCCAATATTTGAAAATTAAACAATATGTTCCTAATTAAAACAGATTTTAAAAGTAGTCTCAAAATGTAAAAGTATTGTGAATATGAAATACAACTTAGCAAAAATTCTGGAATTCAGAGTAAGCATCAAAGAATCAAAATCATGGAATCAAAAAGTTAATTACTGGGGACTCTGGGCCCCGGGCCGGACTGCGCATAGCACACCAGACCCCTGGAGAAACCGGGCTCAGTAAGACCCTGGGTCCCAGGCAGGGGTCACGCGGGGCACGCTGGAACCCAAAACAGCCGGGGCCCGGGTCATGGGACTCTGGGCCCTGGGCCGGACCACGCATACCACTCCAGACCCCTGGAGAAACCGGGCCCAGTAAGACCCTGGGTCCTGGACTGGGGTTGTGTGGGGCACGCTGGACCCCAGAACAGTCGGGGGCCAGGTCGCAGGACTCTGGGCCCCAGGTGGAGTAGTGCGGAGCACGCTGGACCCATGGGGAAACCAGGCCGGGTCACAGTGCTACTGAGTGCCTGATCCCACTACCTCCTCAAACCACACATACTGTCTTCTCTTATTAAAAAAAAAAAAAAGGAAAATAAAAAGAAAAATGAAAAATATTGGAGAGGAGTTAAGAAGGCCGTGGCAGATTCCAGGATACTGGAGATGCAGACAAAACTTATCCAAATGCACTGGAACTTATGGAAAAATTCCCCATGAAGGAGGACTGCTGTTTCTCTATATTGTTAAGAATCTTGGACATCACCTGTAAGGAGAGAGTTTAGTGGAGACCAAGGAGAAAGGCGGTGTTGAAAGTGGTCTCCGTGATGGCAATGGAGACTTGTATTCAGGAGAAGCAGAAATCGGATCCTACCAACCTTATTTTTTTGGAGAAATTACACCAAATGTCGAATGCTACCATCACACATGCTTAGGAACAATGGACAACATTCAGAGTGGAAAAGAGCTTGAGAAATATTTGAAATGGTGGAGGCAGTGGCAATGGCAGTGGCCAGTACTCAGGGGAGGCAGAGATCTGATGCATTACACCTGGAACCTTTGAAATAATAACCCCAGAGGCAGAATGCTACCACCACGCACCCTCGAGAACATGGGACAATTGGTTGGGCGAAGAGGGTGCTCGGATTGGAGCCTGCCGAGGGGTGAAGCTGGCAACGGACACAGCAAAGCTGAGATTGGAGCCTGCTGTGAGGCAAGGCCAGTGCTGGAGCCTCTGAGGCCGGGATCAGAGCCTGCCAAGGGGTTAGGCCAGTGCCAGGGCCAGCGGCCAGCATCTGAGCCTGCCGTGAGGCAAGGACACTACTGGGGCCTCCGAGGCCTGGATCAGAGCCTGCCGAGGGGTAAAGCCGGTGCCAGGGCCAGCGGCTGGCATCGGAGCCTTCCGTGAGGCAAGGCCGCTACTGAGGCCTCCGAGGCCGGGATCGGAGCCTGCCGAGGGGTTGGGCTGGTGCTGGGGCCAGTGAAGCAGGGATAGGAACCTGCCATGAGGCAAGGCCGGTGCTGGGGCCTTCGAGGCCAGGATCAGAGCCTGCCAAGGGCTTAGGCCGGTGCAGGGGCCAGTGGCCAGCATCTGAGCCTGCTGTGAGGCAAGACCACTACTGGGGCCTCCGAGGCCGGGATTAGAGCCTGCCGAGGGGTTGGGCCAGTGCTGGGGCCAGCAAGACTGGCATTGGAGCCTGCCATGAGGCAAAGCCACTACTGGGGCCTCCGAGGCTGAGATAAGAGCCTGCCAAGGGGTTAGGCCAGTGCTGGGGCCTCTGAGGCCAGGATTGGAGCCTGCTGAGGGGTTAGGCTGGTGCTGGGGCCAGCGAGGCCAGGATCAGAGCCTGCTGTGAGGCTAGGGCAGTGCTGGGGCCTCCGAGGCCAGGATCGGAGACTGCTGAGGGGTTAGGCTTATGCCAGGGCCAATGGCCAGCATCGGAGCCTGCCAGGAGGCAAGGTCACTACTAGGTCCTCTGAGGTCAGGATTGGAGCCTGCCAAGGGGTTAGGCTGATGCAGGGGCCAGTAGCCAGCAGTGGAGCCTGCCGTGAAGTCAGGCCAGTGCCGGGGCCTCCAAGGCCGGGATCGGAGCCTGCCGAGGGGTTAGGCCGATGTTTGGGCCAACAGCCAGTGTTGGAGCCTGCCGTGAGGCAAGGATGTTACTGGGGCCTCTGAAGCTGGGATTGGAGCCTGTTAAGCGGTTAGGCCGATGCCGGGGCCAGCGGCCGGCATTGGAGCCTGCCGTGAGGCAAGACCAGTGCTGGGGCCTCTGAGGCCAGGATAAGAGCCTGCCATGAGGCAAGGCCAGAGCTGGGGCCTCCGAGGCCGAGATCAGAGCCTGACGAGTGGTTAGGCCAATGCCGGGGCCAGCAGCCGACATCGGAGCCTTCCATGAGGCAAGGCTGCTACTGAGGCTGCTGAGGCTGGTATCAGAGCCTGCCTTGAGGCTAGGCCGGTGCTGGGGCCAGTGAGGCCAGAATCAGAGCCAGCTGAGGGGTTAGGCCAGTGTTGGGGCCAGCGAGACCAGAATTGGGGCCTCCCATGAGGCAAGGCTGCTACTTGAGCCAGTGAGGTTTGGATCAGTCCACCGGGTAACCATGCCACTACTGGGGCCATCAAGAGTGGGATCGGTACTTGCAACGCGGCATGCACAGAGAAATATCTCAGAAAATAAAAACCAGATGCTTCCCCTAATCAGCAATAACTAGGAGGAAAGGGGCAACAGGAAGAGGTCGAGCTATAGAAAGGGCCCTATAGTGAAGTAATTAAGGTGACCAATCAGAGGGTATGGAATAGGGGAGGATGGAGCCTCTTTAAAAAGCAGGAGGTACATAAACACATGTATCAAGGTTAATCACCAAACAAGCATGGGATTGAGGAAGGGGGAGGGAATGGGATGGGGGCTGGATGAGGGCTAATTGGATGATGTGTGCTTGTATATCCTCTCAAGTCTTGTATTCCAATGTGATATATGATTAGAATGCACCAATAAAAAATAAATAAATTTTTTTAAAAAGTAATTACTTGGAAATATTGATAAAATTCATATATATATATATATATATATATATATATATATATATATAGAGAGAGAGAGAGAGAGAGAGAGAGAGAGATGGAGGGAGGGAGAGGGAGAGGGAGAGGGAGAGGGAGAGGGAGAGGGAGAGGGAGAGGGAGAGTCAGGACAACCATGAAAGGAAGGAATAGAATACAAATAGCCAATATAATAAATAAAAACCAGTACAATTTTGCCATTAAATGACAAAAAAGTATAAACAATTTATGTTCCCAAAATTGGTAACTCTGATGAAATGACATATTGATGTGTTGATTATAAGAGATTTTAAAATTGAAAAATATCAGAACTCTCTGGATCTCCTTCCCAACCTCTCCACAAATTTAAAATTATTTTTAAATAAAATTTTTAGTTTTTGGACTTTGGGAAGATGGCAACCAAGGAAGCAGCACATACCAGACCTGCTGGCACCTAATCTCCATTGCCTTAAAAACAGCATTCTACAAAGCCATGAGATACTATCAGTAGAGGAATAACATGATACATACAAGGCAGCAGGTAAAAGAAGGTTAAAAGACCTATCAGAGAGCAGAAAAGAAACTCACCCACCTTGCAGCTGTGGGCACCCCAATAGCACCACCTTGCCTCACTGTGCCCGACTCCAGAAACAAACAGGAAAACAACCAAGGACCTGAAGTAAGCAGTCGCAGATCATCAGAATTATAAGTCATCAGTTCCTCCTGTGCAAACACTGGCTACTACTCCCAGCAGTGGAGGCTGAGCTCACCACATCCTCCAGAGATCTACACAGGCACACAACATGCCTGAAGTGAAGCCACAGTCTCTGCAGGAGAAAGCCCAGTGCAGTGCCTCAAGGGACTCGCACAACCACAATAAATGCCCTGGATCTGAGATTTTGTGGTTCAACCAGATGCAGGTGGGGTTGGAGTCTGGTGTTGGACATAGCAGAGGCTCAGACAGACTCAGGCTCTGCATTAGTGGAAAGTGTGAGGAGAGACCTACGCTTAATACTAGAACCAACTAGTAGGATTTCCAGGATCACTACAGACTACCCAATTATGGTGAACAGGGAGAAGTCAGACCAGCCCAGCCCTAGCTGTGGAGAACAGAGACTCTTACATTGACCCAACAGAATGGGAGAAGACTTTTACCAACTACGTCTCTGATAGAGGACTAATATCTAGAATATACAGAGAACTCAAACTCAGAACTAAGAAAACAAACACCCCAGTCAAAAAGTGGGCAGGTATCAGACAAATGAAACTGTTATGTGAGATTATCATTTTTAATTTTAGATAAATTGCCATAATACTAGATGTCAACTACTAAGCCAAGCATGGGAGGGAGGGATAGGGAGAGAATGGGGTGGGGATTGGGTGGGGGCTGACTGGGAAAAGTGTGCATGTATGTCTACAAAAGTATGTATCCTACTATGATGTATGAATACAGTGCACCAATAAAAAAAAAGTGGTCAGGTGAACTAAATAGACACATGAAGAAATTCAAATGACAAAAAACTGCATGAAAAAATGCTCAACATAATTATCAGAGAGATGCAAATCAAAACTACACTGAGATTTCACTTAACTCCAACTAGAATGGCAATCATTCAAAATACAAACAACAACAAAAGCTAGTGAGCATATGGAGAAGTGGGAACTCTAATACATTGTTGATGGGATTGCAAATTAGTATGACCACTTTGGAAAATAGTAAGGAGAATCCTCAGAAGAATGGGAACAAACTTACCATATGATCCAGCAATATCACTTCTGGGTATCTACCCCAAAGAAAGGAAACCGAACTACCAAACTAATGTATATGTATATATGTTCATAGCTGCACAATTCACCATAGCGTAACTATGGAACCAGCCAAGATGTCCATCTCCAGATGAATGGATTACAAAACTATGGGATATGTACACAATGGAATTTTACTTAGCCATAAAGAAAAACACAATAATGTCATTTACAGGGAAATGAATGGAGCTGGGGGACATTATGGTAAAATTCTTAACTTTTCATTTACCTAATGTACTTAATTCTTATCTTCATTTCTTAGATTTTTATTTTAAAACATCCACTTCTGGGACATGACAAAGAAAACCCAAACTAGCAGAATACACTCAAGGAATTTAAAGCTGTCTTTGAAGGGGATGGATCTTGGTTCATAACAAACAAAGTTGCTTTCAGCATTGTGTACGGTCTTCTTCATAGTCTTAAAAACATGCCTATTTCCTGTTTCTAATTTTTCATACTAGAATGTCATTTCCAGTCCCCATGAGCAAAATCTACTTTCCTAAAACAGTTTTTCAGACCTTGTTAATCCTTTAAAGAAAAATTCTCACATTTTGAATTCGCTTCTTTGTCAGCTTTTTTTATGTTATCATTTCAAGAAACAGTACATTCCAAATAGCTGTAGATGTTACAAACATAACCTTCATTTCATTTGTCTACAAAGACCAAAATAACTTTTTTATTTGAGCATCATCTCTTGCTTTACTGAACTCTTTAGAACATATATTTTCATGTCTAAATTAACTTTAATTTATATAATAGAATGTATTTGGCAATCCCAATTGTATGTTGGAGAATGGTTGCAAAGTCAAATTCAATAAGAGATCCCATATTTGGAACAATGCAGAAAAGAATATACATATAATTATGCTGGGCGTGGTGATGCATGCTTGTAATCCCCACTCTTATGAGGCTGAGACAGGAGGATTGCACAGGTTCAAAGCCAGCCTCAGCTACTTAGTGAGGCTCTCAGCAACTTAGTGAGACTCTGTTTCCAAATAAAATATGAAATAGGTCTGGGAGTATAGCCCAGAGGTAGAAAGCCCCTGGATTCCACCCCTAGTACCACCAATATATATATATATATTTGAAATTTATCCAAAAATTTTATTACTTTGTGTTACCGATGGGCTCAGTCCTTGTGGGGGGGGGGCAAGTCCACTCGTGGCCGGGAGCCTCAGAAAGATGGGGCAAAAGGCAGGTGATGTCCTGCAGAAACTTATCTGCAGCGATTCTTTCCCCTCTATGAATTCCCTAAGTTTTTAGGTACGACGTTTGGGAAAGAATCTGAGGTGGACAAAGGCTTCTTGAGCCAATGACACTTTATTACAAAAACCCCGAAAAATTTATACCCTTCACCAGTGAGATTAATAATAGGAGAAAAAAGAAAGGGAAGGGGGGCAATCACAGCAAAACAATAGTGAATTACATATAAACAAAGTAAATGACTAGTCCAGCATTTAGGAGATAAGCTCCGGATCTTTGATATTGCCGCAGGGCAGGTCCAAGGGTAAATTCCAAAGGCAATACAGGCACTCCCAAGGCCCAGGGCTTGGAGAATACGCCTTCTCATGGAATCTTCTTTTGCTTTCTTTTTTGAAGTTTCCATCTATATCCATATGACAAGCATGGGGAGATGTGGCGGTCCAGGGAGATGCGATGGGAGTCTCTCAGATCTCATCCGCTTTGCCTTCTGAAGTCTGAAAGCTTACAAAAACTCACAACACAGCTTGGCAAATAAGACACCACAAACAACACCATGAAGTTCTTGGATTTAGTTGTCAGATGTATTTCCTTAACTGCTGAACACTCTTCTTTAGACAACAAGCCTATTAAAGTTCTATCCATTTTTAATAATCCATTTCCCTGTCACAAACCCTCTGTAACCTGCTTTTAACCTTCTAATTCCTTCCTTTCCCAGTTGGGACTTTCTTATGATAAGCTCTTCTTCGTGCAAAAATGCTTTTCTTACTCTTACGGTATTTCCTTTCCTTCATACATATATACTTAAAACGTCTGTCCTTTATTTTGTCATATTCATTAACCATGCGGTCAGCCTCTCTGTCTTCAGGAATATTTACACTGGGCATAAAAGTCACCAATCTTTTTCCCTGAGTCTATTGTATTTGGGCAACTAAGTTGTTTATCAACTAAATTGCTTTAAGGTCACACACAAGGTTTTTATCTTTTCTGTCTCTAGGCAGGATCTCAAGGGTAAACAAAGTTACCTTAAACTGAGCTACCTTACCGGAGTTAATAGCTTAACCTAAGTTAGTGATAGTGAGGGTCGGAGACCCTTTGTGATTGCTCAGCTGGAATGCTTATCACAGCATCTGAATTCTGGCCAGTTTTTATTATTATTGAGCAGAGCCAAGGACGTTTAGGCAAATTATTAGAGATTTTATTTCCACAGACTCAATTTCATCATAGTCCTGATTTCACATCATTGGAGCAATTCGTGTAGAGAGTTAAAAGAATAATAGTAAAAGTGGGGGGTACTTTGGCCAGAGACAACACCTCCTTCTCGGGGCTTTTTGCCGAATTAACTATGTGGAGTGGGGTCTCAACACATAGATGCCGAGGCAGCAGGATGTCTTGGCAACTTTGAGTATGAGTCACTGCTCTTAGGAATAAATGTTTTTTTCTACTAGAATTCTGGCTTGCGTACTTTCCTCTTTGTCAACATTATTAATGTCTTTACCATCAGGTACTCTAATCTCTTATTCCCCAGCTATACTGTAGTATAATAACAAATAAAAATTGTATGTATTGAAGGTATGCAATTTAATGTTTTGCTGAGTCTATGTTTTGCGAAATAACTTGTACAGGCATGTTGCTTAACATATCCATCACATAGTTTCCATTTTGTTTTATTTATTCATTTTTATTATTTTGGTGCAGTTGTGAGAATACTCAAATACTCTAAACTGAACATTGTTAGGTCCATTTTTTTATGTCAAAACTTATACATTTTACCATAGATTTAAAACTAATGACAATCACTAACTTTGATGTCCCTTTTTTATTTGATACTTAGGAATAAATGTTAATTGGTCAATGTAACTTGTCATTAACAGTCTAGCTGAAATGAGCAACATTTAAGTGTTTATGATTTCTTCTCTCATTTCATTATTTTTATTTTTTTTCTGTAAGCTTAAAAAATTTTGTTATTACAAAGACAGAAAGATAGGACAGAGTTAATAAAGCCCTATACCAGAGAGGGTATAGGGGAGTAACTTGAAAATAAGTTACTGAAGATTTTAGATACAGAACAGTTTTTTTTTATATACAGAAAAGTTTTAGATACAGAACAGGTTTTTATACAGAAAAGATACATTATAGGCCATCATCGGAGAAAAACTATAACAGAATGAGATGTAACCGTGGGTTCTTGTTCTTAGCTATCTTAGAAAATAATAGCCTGAACTCTTTTTTTTGCTGTAATGTTAAGCAATTTTATTATTACAAAGACAGAAAGAAAGGACAGAGTTAATAAAGCCCTATACCAGAGGGAGTATAAGGGAGTAACTTGAAAACAAGTTACTCTCAGTTTATTATTTAAAAACATGAGTCTCACGTGAATTTTGCATCCTGAATAATGTTCACATGCTTTACTTTTCATCTACATTCCAATATCAGTAATTTTGTCCTCTAATTTTGAAATAATTTCTACTGGATTAGAAAATTGTGTTGCTTTCTGAACATATTGTAGTAATGTTACCATAAATGCACACTGCTCCCCTCATTGTCCTCATCAAGCTTGCTAAATACAGGCATAAAGTGTTATACTTAACCATCACATCAATGAGCTTCAGTGTTCAGATGTTTTTCTTGACACTCTTGATTTATATGTGGTCATTCAGACTTTTGCCCATGGTAATAATTGCACCTGTGTTATTTTTATGTCCTGTTGCTGTTTTATGTTCTTAAAGTTAAAGTGTTTCTAGTCACAGATACCATCTTAGCTAAACCAACTATAAAATATAAAGAGGGAGTTACAAAATACTTTAAGCACTTTATCTTTAACTTAAAAACAGAAGAGTTGGTTTCACCACTTTTTTCTCCACTTCAAAGAATTTTGATGTAAAATACAAAACTTTCTGCCACACTTTCCAAAGAAAAGTCAAAACCACCAATTCAAATCAGATTGTGTTTTCTAGAAACTCAGACGCTATCAAACGATGTGATGACGTTTTATCTTTCTTGCCCAATTTACCAATTCTATGAGTATTATTCTTCTCATCATAGAATAGAAGGTTGAAACTATCCTTGGGGCTTCCAGTCACAGATGTGGTAAGAATTATTCCTGCCCACTCTCAATAACTGAGAAAAATCCAATCTTCTTCAACAACAAATATGAAGAGATTTCATCAGAATTGTTTAAGCTTTATCTTTCGCAGAAATAATTTCTTACTCATTTTTATTAATTTTCAATAATTAAGTCTGATAATTAATGTTTTGTTTGCAAATTTCATGCAAGTCATATTTAACAGAGGTCAGCTCAGTTTCTTAGTTTCTAGATATTTAAATTAAAGCATAGGGGCACGCCAGATGGGGCCCGGGTCGCGGGACTCTGGGCCCCGGCCGAACTGCGCGTAGCACGCCAGGCCCCTGGAGAAACCAGGCCCAGTAAGACGCTGGGTTCTGGGCAGGGGTCACGCGCGGCGCACAAAAGCCGGGGCCCGGGTCGCAGGACCCTGGGCCCCGGGCCGAACTGCGCGTAGCACGCCAGACCCCTGGAGAAACCGGGCCCAGTAAGACGCTGGGTTCTGGGCGGGGGTCGCGGGCGGGGCACGCCAGATGGGGCCCGGATCGCGGGTCTCTGGGCCCCAGGACAAACTGTGAGTAGCACGCCAGACCCCTGGAGAAACCAGGCCCAGTAAGACGCTGGGTTCTGGGTGGGGGTCGAGCGCAGGGCACGACAGCTGGGGCCCGGGTCGCGGGACTCTGGGTCCCGGCCTAACTGCGCATAGCACGCCAGAACCCTGGAGAAACCAGGCCCAGTAAGATGCTGGGTTCTGGGCAGGGGTCGCGCGCGGGGCACGCCAGATGGGGCCCGGGTCGTGGAACTCTGGGCCCCAGGCAGAACTGCGAGTAGCACGCCAGACCCCTGGAGAAACCGGGCCCAGAACAGAAAAAGATAAAGAAAAATATCGGAGAGGAGGTAAGAAAGCCGTTATGGATGCCAGGACACTGGAGATGCAGACAAAACTTATCTAAATGCACTGGAACTTATGGAAAAATTCGCCGTGAAAGAGGACTGCTATTTCTCTATATTGTTAAGAATCTCAGACATCACATATAAGGAGAGAGTTTAGCGGAGACCAAGGAGAAATGCGGTGTTGAAAGAGTTCTCCGCGATGGTGGTGGAGACTTGTATTCAGGAGAAGCAGAAACCGGATCTTACCAACTTTATTTTTTTGAAGAAATTACACCAAATGTCGAATGCTACCATCACGCATGCTTAGGAACACTGGACAACATTCAGAGTGGAAAAAGAGCCTGGGAAGGATTTGAAACGGTGGAGGCAGTGGCAATGCCAGTGGCCAATATTCGGGGGAGGCAGAGATCTGATACATTACAACTGGAACCTTTGAAATAATAACCAAAGAGACAGTGATCGGAACCTGCTGAGGGGTTAGGCGGGCGCCGGGTCCAGTGGCCGACATCGGAGCTTGCTATGAGGCAAGGCCACTACTGAGGCCTCCGTAGCCGGGATTGGAACCTGCAGAGGGGTTAGACCGATGCTGGGGCCAGCGAGGCCGGCATTGGAACCTGCCATGAGGCAAGGCTTTTGCTAGGGCCTACGAGGTCGGGTCCGGAACTTTCTGAGTGGTTAGGCCGGTGCTGGGATCAGCAAGGCCGGCATCGGAGCCTGCCATGAGGCAAGGCCAGTGTTGGGGCCCCCGAGGACGGGACCGGAGCCTGCTGAGGGGTTAGGCCGGTGCTGGAGCCAGCGAGGCTGGCATCGGAGCCTGCCGTGAGGCAAGGCCAGTTCTGGGGCTTCTGAGGCCAGCATAAGAGCCTGCCGAGGGGTTAGGCCGGTGCTGGGGCCAGTGAGGCCGGCATCGGAGCCTGCCTTGAGGCAAGGCCGGTACTGGGGCCTCGAGGCCAGGATAAGAGCCTGCCGTGGGGTTAGGCCGGAGCTGGGACCAGTGAGGCCGGCATCGGAGCCTGCCATGAGGCAAGGCCAGTACTGGGGCCTCGAGGCCAGGATAAGGGCCTGCAGAGGGGTTAGGCCGGTGCTGGGGCCAGCGAGGCCGGCATCGGAGCCTGCCTTGAGGCATGACCAGTGCTGGGGCCTCCGAGGCCAGGATAAGAGCCTGCCGAGGGGTTAGGCCGGTGCTGGGGCCAGTGAGGCTGGCATAGGAGCCTACCGTGAGGCAAAGCCGGTACTGGGGCCTCGAGGCCAGGATTAGAGCCTGCCGAGGGGTTAGGCCGGTGCTGGAACCAGCGAGGCCAGCATTGGAGCCTGCCTTGAAGCATGACCAGTGCTGGGGCCTCCGAGGCCAGGATAAGAGCCTGCCAAGGGGTTAGGCCAGTGCTGGGGCCAGCGAGGCTGGCATCGGAGCCTACCGTGAGGCAAGGCCGGTACTGGGGCCTCGAGGCCAGGATAAGAGCCTGCCGAGGGGTTAGGCCGGTGCTGGGGCCAGCGAGGCCGGCATCGGAGCCTGCCGTGAGGCAAGGCCGGTACTGGGGCCTCCAAGGCCAGGATAAGAGCCTGCCGAGGGGTTAGGCCGATGCTGGAGCCAGCGAGGCCGGCATCGGAGCCTGCCTTGAGGAATGACCGGTGCTGGGGCCTCCGAGGCCAGGATAAGATTCTGCCGAGGGGTTAGGCCGGTGCTGGAACCAGTGAGGCCGGCATCGGAGCCTGCCTTGAGGCAAGGCCAGTACTGGGGCCTCTGAGGTCAGGATAAGAGCCTGCCGCGGGGTTAGGCCGGTGCTGGGGCCAGCGAGGCCGGCATCAGAGCCTGCCGTGAGGCAAGGCCGGTACTGGGGCCTCCGAGGCCAGGATAAGAGCCTGCCGAGGGGTTAGGCCGGTGCTGGGGCCAGCGAGGCCGGCATCGGAGCCTGCCTTGAGGCATGACCAGTGCTGGGGCCTCCGAGGCCAGGATAAGAGCCTGCCGAGGGGTTAGGCCGGTGCTGGGGCCAGTGAGGCCGGCATCGGATCCTGCCTTGAGGCAAGGCTGGTACTGGGGCCTCCGAGGCCAGGATAAGAGCCTGCCGAGGGGTTAGGCCGGTGCTGGGGCCAGCGAGGCCGGCATCAGAGCCTGCCTTGAGGCATGACCAGTGCTGGGGTCTCCGAGACCGGGATCGGAGCCTGCCGAGGGGTTAGGCCGGTGCTGGGGCCAGCGAGGCCGGCATCGGAGCCTGCCGTGAGGCAAGGCCGGTACTGGGGCCTCCGAGGCCAGGATAAGAGCCTGCCGCGGGGTTAGGCCGGTGCTGGGGCCAGCGAGGCCGGCATCGGAGCCTGCCGTGAGGCAAGGCCAGTACTGGGGCCTCGAGGCCAGGATAAGAGCCTGCAGAGGGGTTAGGCCGGTGCTGGGGCCAGCGAGGCCGGCATCGGAGCCTGCCTTGAGGCAAGGCCGGTACTGGGGCCTCCGAGGCCAGGATAAGAGCCTGCCGAGGGCTTAGGCCGGTGCTGGGGCCAGCGAGGCCGGCATCGGAGCCTGCCTTGAGGCATGACCAGTGCTGGGGTCTCCGAGGCCGGGATCGGAGCCTGCCGAGGGGTTAGGCCGGTGCTGGGGCCAGCGAGGCCGGCATCGGAGCCTGCCTTGAGGCATGACCAGTGCTGGGGCCTCCGAGGCCAGGATAAGAGCCTGCCGAGGGGTTAGGCCGGTGCTGAGGCCAGTGAGGCCGGCATCGGAGCCTGCCTTGAGGCAAGGCCGGTACTGGGGCCTCCGAGGCCAGGATAAGAGCCTGCCGAGGGGTTAGGCCGGTGCTGGGGCCAGCGAGGCCAGCATCGAATCCTGCCGTGAGGCATGACCAGTGCTGGGGTCTCCGAGGCCGGGATAAGAGCCTGCCGAGGGGTTAGGCCGGTGCTGGGGCCAGTGAGGCCGGCATCGGAGCCTGCCTTGAGGCAAGGCCGGTACTGGGGCCTCCGAGGCCAGGATAAGAGCCTGCCGAGGGGTTAGGCCGGTGCTGGGGCCAGCGAGCCCGGCATCGGAGCCTGCTGTGAGGCAAGGCCGGTACTGGGGCCTCCGAGGCCAGGATAAGAGCCTGCCGAGGGGTTAGGCCGGTGCTGGAGCCAGCGAGGCCGGCATCGGAGCCTGCCGTGAGGCAAGGCCGGTACTGGGGCCTCCGAGGCCAGGATAAGAGCCTGCCGAGGGGTTAGGCCGGTGCTGGGGCCAGCGAGGCCGGCAGCAGAGCCTGCCGTGAGGCATGACCAGTGCTGGGGCCTCCGAGGCTGGGATCGGAGCCTGCCGAGGGGTTAGGCCGGCATAGGAGCCTACCGTGAGGCAAAGCCGGTACTGGGGCCTCGAGGCCAGGATTAGAGCCTGCCGAGGGGTTAGGCCGGTGCTGGAACCAGCGAGGCAGGCACTGGAGCCTGCCGTGAGGCAAGGCTGGTACTGGGGCCTCCGAGGCCAGGATAAGAGCCTGCCAAGGGGTTAACCCAGTGCTGGGGCCAGTGAGGCCGGCATCGGAGCCTACCTTAAGGCATGACCAGTGCTGGGGCCTCCGAGGCCGGGATCGGAGCCTGCTGAGGGGTTAGGCTGGTGCTGGGGCCAACGAGGCTGGCATTGGAGCCTGCCCTGAGGCTAGGCCGGTGCTGGGGCCTCCGAGGCCAGGATTGGAATCTTGCCAAGGGGTTAGACCGGTGCAGGGGCCAATGGCCAGCATCAGAGCCTGGTGTGAGGCAAGTTCACTCCTGCGGCCTCCAAGGCCGGGACCAAAGCCAGCTTAGGGGTTAGACCGGTTCAGGGGCCAGCGAGACCAGAACTGGGGCCTCCCATGAGCAAGGCCGCTGCTTGAGCCAGCGAGGTCTGGATCAGTCCACTGAGTAGCCAGACCACTACTGGGACCATCAAGAGTGGGATTGGTACTTGCAACGCAGCATGCACAGAGAAATATCGCAGAAAATATAAATCAGACGCTTCTTTTAATCAGCAATAACTAGGAGGAAAAGGGCAACAGGAAGATGTTGAGCTATAGAAAGGGCCCTATAGTGAAGCAACTAATGTGACCAATCAGAGGGTATGTAATACTGGAGGACGGAGCCTCTTTAAAACGCAGGAGGTACATAAACAAATGTTTCAAAGTAAATCACCAAAGAAGTGTGGGATGGAGGGAGGGGGAGGGAATGGGATGGGGGCTGGAGGAGGGCTAAATGGGTGATGTGTGTTTGTATATCCTCTCAAGTCTTGTACTCCAATGTGATTGATATATGACTACAATGCACCAATTTAAAAAATAAATTAATTAAAAAAATAAAAATAAAATAAATAAATAAATAAATTGAAGCATAATCTCTTTTAAGGCTTTCCTAGTTCCTTTTTACATTTTTAGTCCTGAACTTTGCATTCATATTTTCTATAAAAATATATTTTGACTTATATTTACTCTTCATGGTTAGAGTAACTCTTGAGTTTATAACATGCAATATTTCAGATTAAAATATACAATGTACTCTTTGAAAGGCATAACATTTGACTATATGACATCAAAATATCCATTAAATATATGAAATATTTAAGTACAAGAGTATACAAATTAAAATATTAGTGTTGAAGATGTAAAATACTTTTGTGTATCTTATAAAAAATGTCATTTTTCTAAGATACTTAAACCACTTTTTTAAAATGATAGTTCAAAAACAGGCAATTGACTTCAGATTCCATCAGGGTGTCTTTCCACCCCCAAATAGCCTATTCGAGTGGCTTTTTCCCTGAGAGTGTGACCCTTCCCCCTCCTCACGACCTTTCTCTTATAGTGCCTTCACTTCTGTAAGTAAACCTCCTGTACCTTTCCCAACCCCCAGAAAATAAACAATTGAACTGAATAGATACTTCTCAAAAGGAGAAATCCAAATGGCCATTAAATCTATGAAAAAATGTTCAACATCATCAGCAATCAGGGAAAGGCAAGTCAAAACTACACTGAGATTCTATCTAATATCAGAGTGATGATCGTTGAGAATACAAACAATAAATACTAGTGAGGATAGAGGGGGAAAGGAACTCTTACACAATGATGATGGGATTACAAATTAGCACAGCTACTACTGAGATCAGTATGAAGGTCTATCTAAAGACGAGGAATGGAACCACCCATGAGCCAGCTATACCACTCTTCTTTGGTATCTTTCCAAAAGAAAATTAGGATACTATAGTGATACATGCATACTCATGTTTATGGTACCAACCCAGGTGTCCATTGATGAGTGAATGAATAAACGAAATGTATCTACACACAATGAGGTTTTACGCAGGCATAAATAATAAAATTATATCATTTACAAGAAAATGGGTAGAACAAGAGAGCATTAAGCTGAATGAAATCATCCAATCTCAGGAAGTCAAAGGCAGTACATTTTGTCTTATATGTGGAAGCTAGAGAGAAAATAGAAAACAAAAGGGACCTTGTAAAAATTAAAAGACACACCAGTAGAACTACAGAAGGGGATCAAGGGAGGGAGAAAGAGAGGGGAAAGGAGGCTTGAGCAGGAAAACAGACCAAATAATGTGCTCATCTACAAAGGTATCACTGCCAGTCTGACGAGTGTGAACCAGAAAGGAGAAGGAATGTCACGGGGTGAGGTCTGGAGGGGAGCCCATTAAGGGATATTGTGTGCATATATAAATCCACCCCTTTGAATCTCACCAAGATGTATAAATACATTGCACCAATAAAGCTCTAAAAAGTATACATCGCATAAAATTATAATTAGTAATCTCAAAAATTGTATGAGCATGGCGTTACACCCAAGAGGCTGAAGCAGAAGAATCACTCATCCAAGTCCAGTCTGGGCAATTCATAAAGATCTTGGCTCAAAGTAAAAATTAAGAAGCCTGGGGATGTAGCTCAGTGGTAGAGAACTTGCCAAGGACATGTAAGACGCTGGTTAGATTCACAGTATTGAAAATTTTAAATCAAAATTATGTAAATAAAGTTAAAATTATGTATGGGGGAGTTGTCCTGGGATTGAACTCAGGGTCATTCTACCTCTGAGCTACATCCCAGCCCTATTTTACTTTTTTATTTTGAAACAGGGTCTCACTAAGTTGCTGAGAATCTCGCTAAATAGCTGAAACTGGCCTCTAATCTGCAATCCTCCTGTCTAAATCTTAATTGTGTAATTTTTAAACCTTATTTCAATCTAATAAAATTAATTTTGCATGGATAAAGCTACTTGCAATTCTTGTTGAAGGACTCTAGCTACCAACTTAAAGAGCTGGCATCATGCTTTTTCGTGGCACATCTAGAGACACCCCCGGCCCTCTGCTCACAGTTCCCCACACCCAAGTGCAGCAGCTCTGACAGCTGCACAGGTTGACTCTCCAGCTCTCAGAGCCATCTCCTTTGCTCTGAAAACATGTACCAAGAGAAGTAAAAACATTGACCTTGGGGTCAGCCATGAGGTTGTAGGTTTCGGGATAAGGGCCTGCAGTGCTGGACCTGTTAGGTAGTTAGAGAAGCAGGGAGGCTGAATTGGAATGGACTGAAGCACTTCAGGGAAGAGGTTAAAGAAGCCCTTTTAAATGAAAATATCTGTGGTTAGAAAACTGCAGAGATGCTTAAACCCCCTGCAGAGTCTCACTTAGATTTGCAGAAGAAAATTTCCAACAGAGCAAAAACAGCACAGACTCACCACATTATGGCTGAAGAGAAGATAGGGAACTCTTCAAATGCAGATACGTTAGAGGGAAAGGGTTCCAGGCCAAATAACACTTGCCTCGAGGAAGACTCCATCCGTGGTTCACTCCTGGAGACAGAGCGCACCAGACCCTCTCTGATGAGTGTAGCTCCCTTGTCTCAAGCTCTTCCTCACCCAAGCAAGTGGCCCTTTGCAGACTTTCTCTTGGCATCACCCTTCCCTTTCTTCAGAATGCATTCCCCTTTATCACAGCCTTCTTTTATTTCTGTGCCCCCACTTCCCTACATAAACCTCTGATATTCCTCTATTCCTGATTTCTATTCGAAATTGTTTTCTTAGGAAGCAAGGACTGAGGTACTGCCATATAATGTTTATTTCTAGGCAGAAATTATTACCCAGTAACAGAATCATATGGCAGGTCCTATGTGGGCGAAGTGTCCATATGTCCCTGAACAAGTGGAGGAGTGACCTGTTGCTGTATGACAGGCCTCTCAGAGCAGGTCCAGCATGGGGCCTTGCGGCTGGCCCAGTCCCTCACCCCACTCCAGGCAGGCCCAGCATGGCCACATGCTCACGCATCAGGGGGCTATGCACACAGTTGCTCCGGGAAGCAGAACATTGAGCCTTCCTATGTCTGATGACAATGGAATGGACGAGTAGTGATGCATTCACACAGCAGAATAGCAAGGGCTGTGGCTGTGTGCGTCAGTGAGAGCCAGCATCACACACACACACACAAAGAAATGAAAGAAGCCAGGCATAAAAGAAAACACTGATTGATTCTGCTCACAAAAACCAACTACTGAGTTTAGGGATGGCACCTCTGGATACAATTGTCAGGAGAAGGCCAAGATGGGAAGAGGCTGAGGTAGCGTCAGGATGCCGGCAGCCCATAAGGGGATGGGAGAAAGAATCAGGTCAGAGGGAAGGGTGTCAGAATGTTCTTTCACTGGAATTATTAGGGGTGCTACAATCTGTTAACTATTACATTTATGCTCATGTACTTTTCTGTGTATGCATTATATACTTAAAAATTAAAGAAGGGGTTAAAGAGGAGAGTGAGAAAATTATAGACCATGCATTTAATTATTTATCAAGCCAATATTTGTCTACACTATGTATTGGGCTTGGCACAATTGTTCAGAAGCAAATTCACTTGCTGGGGCCCCTCTCTATCCTATAAGCAGGTTTCTGTAATTGGTCCCCTCCACTCCACTTGTGGCTGGACACATAATGTAGATCCAGCACTCTTCTCTACTGAAAACCCTGAGCAGAAAATCCGGGCATCCTTAGAATTTTTTGCTATGTAATTATCAAGCCTCCTTTCCCACTTTGGGAGGGGCAAGACGAGCCTGGGACTGAGCTTCCAGCTCCTTGGAACTGGCCTTGGTGCTGAAATTTCTTCAGACTCACAGGACCTCGCAGATCTCCCCTGGGGGTTGAACCCGGAGCATTCTACCTCTGAGGCACACCCTCAGTCTTATTTTATTTTTATTTTTTAAATTTTAGAACATAGTCTCATTAAGTTGTTGAGGCTGACCACAAATTCAGGAATCCTCCTGTCTCGGCCTCCCAAGTACTGAGATTACAAGTGTATGCCACCACTCTGAGCTCAAATCTCCCTGTTCTTAAAACTTTATTAGCTTTAGATGGTTTTCAACTAAATCTATAATTTATTTATTTTATTTTATAAAATTATCATGGTTTTCAAGCTCAAAACACAAGTGTAAGAAATTATTTCTCATATTTTCAGTAGAAATAACACCATATATCAAGAGAATTATGTTTCTAAATCAAACTGTTATGGACAGCTTATTTTATAATGGGTCAAATGTCTTAATAATCCCAGTGGATATCAATAGCCAGGTTCAATGAGCTATTTAGCTCATAATCCTCACAATTCTATTGTACACAAAAAGATCATCTGGAGCCAGGCTTGGTAGCACATGCTTGTAATCCTAGCATTTGAGAGGCTGAGACAGTAGGATCAACATCTCCAGACAGCCTCAGCTACTTAGTGAGGCCCTTTGCAACTCAGTAAGACTTGTTTCAAAATAAAGAATAAAAAACAGAGCTGGGAGTGTAGCTCAGAGGTAGAATGCCCCTGGGCTCCATCCCCAGTACCAAAAAAAAAAAAAAATTGGTTCCTAACTTAATATATGAGACGTGTGTAGCTTAAATTTGCAGATCAACATCCCAGCAGAGGTGGCCAGAATGACTCCTGTCAGGGAAGGAGATGAGGTGAATTTAAATCCTCTAGAATGCCACAGATAAGCCATTCCATGCTCTCCTGCAAAGCAAACCCAGGGAAAAACACTCTCACTTTTGATTTTAGCAGTGAAACATCATGTACAGTACTTTAGCTCAAAATAGTCCAAACTAGTAGAAAACAATATAAATTGCACTTGAAAATCTTAGTAGACTATGTGATATTATTAATTTGTCTTGTAATTCTCAATATCTTTCTTGATTTTGCAATATCTTTTTTAATGCATCTGGAGAACACTTTTAAAGTCCCCTTGGAGTTAATTTAATACCTATGAATTCCCCATGGATATTAAAGAAAGACATTGCAGCTTAGGGGATTAAGTACTTTACATTTTATTACAAAGGTACTAGCTCAAATATATAAAGAAAGGCTTTATTATCTGAAGAATGCTTTCCCTGTTTAAAGCTCAGCACATATAATGGGTTATTTTAGAAGAGAAAATTATTACGTTAGAACATGTCACCATCAATAAAATAATGTATTTAAATGCAATTCAAAGATTAAAAATTCAAGAAAATTAAAAGGAAGTTCTAATTTTTATAAAATACCACACTGTCTTTAAAGAAAACCTGTTTTAACTGAATTGGTATCCATGTGGTCTTAGATTTATTACACTGTTGTTCATTAATGCTATTTCAGTTAGATATACTGTTCTTGCCTTTTTGTATAAGTTGAAACCACTTCTCAGAGGAACTCAAAGTAATAAGTCTAATTAAAGCTAATCTTGACACTCTCAGTGAGGTAAAAGGAAGTAGCACCCAGCTTTGTTGTCAAGGAGGAATGCGCTTCCAGAAGAGCCAGGTGAAGATGTGGCCTTGGGAAGGTGCTGGGTGCTCCTGGGGCAGCACCAGTGTTTGTGGAGGAGATGCAGCTGGGTGCTCACCAACACTGAGGCCATGAGCTACCAACTGCTCCCTGTGACCTGTCTGCATCTCATTGCCTGACAAGTTCCAACATCAGAGGTAACATAAGATCTCTAGTGAGGGGACATTCTGGGCAAGGTCTCCCCGGAGCGTGCAAATCACCCCCAGGTGCACATATGGCTGGTCATACCCTCTACCCCCAGGGAAGTTCAATTGTGGTTCTGGAGGACTTGGCTTCTGCTCTCTTCATAGGTACTGTCTTCTCACTGTATCTCACCTGGTAGAAGTAGCAAGGTTCCTCTCTGGGATCTTTACTACAAGGGTGCTAATCCCATTCATGAAGGTTCCCATGCATAACCTAATAACTTCCCAAAGGGCCTGCATCCTAGAGGATCATCTTAAGGTTAAGGTTTCAGCACATGATTTATTTTGGGGGGAAGCATAAACATTCAGACTATCACAGGAAGAGGACGGATGGATGAGAAGGTGAAAGAGAAAGGGAATGAAGAGAGAAAGAAGAGGAAGAGGAGGAGACAGGGGATGTGGAAAGGTTTTCATTCCACCCTACCCACATGCAGCACAGTTCCCAGTACAGAATCCAAGAAAACAGCCACCTAATGACTGTCTTTGTGTCAATAAAACTAGCGAAGGTATCCGTATCAGTGATTTTTGTTTCTTTAAGTCATCATTCACTTAAAAAGCAAAAGACATTAAAAGTTAATAACCAGGAACACTTAGGGCTTTCAGAGAAAATGCAAACATTGTTGATATCTTATATCATTTTATTTAAAAATCCTTTTTATGATACTCTGCACCCAAACAGTTCAAAAACAAAAAATATTCAACTTTGTAAAGTATTACATAGTAAAGACCAATGTACCCACCAACTGAGTCAAGGAATTCTCCGAAGTCCAGGCACCCCTCATAGCTTATATAACATCAGATATTCAAAAGGAAACATGCCCACACCATCTTCCTCTTTTTTAGAACTGTCTTGACATAGCAATTCCATATAAAGTTAGAAGCAGCCCAACAGGTTAAATACACATGCACACAAAGGGTTGGATTTTGATAGGAATTATATTAAGCCACAACTTCATTTTGAATACCTGAGATTCCTTTCAATGCTGATCTTTATGTCCATAAACATGATATATTCATCCATTTATTGAATTTTACATTTTTCCATTCACAATATTCTCTACAAGGTATTACATATTTTGTGTCCTTTATTCTCAGATGCTTGATGTTACAAATTAGATATATATGATCTGTTTTAAATAATTTTTCATTTCATTTTTTCCCATGAGTTTTTATTAAGTCTTGATTTAGGGTTTCAGGATAGGGATTACCATGTACCAGAATTCGTTTTACCACCCTGGGGGAAGGACAGAGGACAGAGAAGGGGCAGAGTAGGGCTGGTTCAGATCTTCCCAGGAAATATACCTTCTGCTGGTGGTTATCCCAGGTAGAGACCCAGGATATAGGGCAGAGGGACTTGTACATACACAGGTACCACTAACACTAGGACATCATCCTCTTTTGTGGTCATTGCCTTCTGACAGTGGCCGAAGTTCTGCCAGCATTTCCTGGTCTCATTTTGGTTGGGGAAATGGCTGTCCAAAGGGACAATCTTACAATTTGTTATTTTAATCTCGATGCCTTCTGCCATAACACTGACTCCTAAAGGGGCCTCTGCAGCAGCACACAGCTCAATGTGTCCCTTCATCTTGAGTTTTATGTTTTAACTGAATATTACTTACATACATGTAGCATTTTTTACATTTCATACATTAATATTGCAACCAAGCCATACTTATTATTCATTTCCATAATTTGTGTATGTATGCAATCACATCATCTGTGAGTAAAAAGATCTTCACACTACTAAAAATTATCACTATTTTTATAATCATTGCTATGAAAATTCAAATTCATTAGTGTACACAAAGTCCCTGACACATGGGCTTGGATAGATAAGAAGTGTTCAATCCTATTTATTAATTGCTAGCTCTCTTATTGATTCCAAGGGCAGGCACTGTACCATCCACATGATGCCCAAAAAGTTCCATGATGCTCTGCAATTATCAGATGTTCTAACAACCCTAGAAAGTTACAAAACTGATTGTAAGAGGACCAGATAATAGAGGATATTATTATTATGGGAATGCTCACCCAGCATAGTATGTTTCCTGGTATGTTAGTATTGGAGAGGGTTCTTCAAAAGTTCCCTCTCTAGTCATGCAAAGGAAATGCACTAAATGGGGTTTTTTGAGCAACCTGAAAGGCAGGTCAGTGGCAGAGTGTGCATGGTCCTATGAGCTCTCATTACCTGGGAGAGCTATACACTTGCCTTCCAACAGAGACCTTACCCTAGACTGCCCTGTGTATTTGCAAGACAGAGGTTAGAAGATATCTAAGCCACTCTAAATTAGAAGCAACCTTGTGGAGAAAGGTGAGCATCCAGGATGGCTTGCCTGTACATTAAGCTGACTGGTGCCTGTTAGGCCAACTCTCTTCTAAAAGGGTGAGGAGATGAGGCACTAGGGTTTTCAGATTAGACAATAGAAGGTTTCAAGGGGAGACAAAGGTTTTTCATCAGCCAAGCCTTCTGTTAACTAGAGTTTCTCAAGGCGTAATGTCTCTTGATTATTTTGCTTTGAAAAATAACTCCCCTTAAAAGCACTGTCATAGTGACCAGGAGCAGAGCTGCCTTTTGGAAACACTTTGAACAGATATTTTCTAGGATTCTATCCCAAGAACACAGTCAAAAGTGCAGACAAGTGTTTATGTACAAAGATGATCACAATGGGTTGCCTCTAAAAGACAGAAATTGAAAAAGGCTTAAATGAATAATCCCAGTATGAAGCATTACAATTTATCCTCCAAACAGAGTACCACACAGCCACAGCTTTTCCGAGTAGTATTAAAGAACATAACAAAATTCTCCTGATGGATTATGTACAAAAGTGATCTGAAATAAATTTTATACGAAATGACCCCACATATGCTTTGGAAAGGTATAAGACACATAGGAGGAAATAAGAAATACCCAGATAATAATATTTTTTTATTTTTCCTATTTATATAATAGCTGGTTCTTTTCTAAAATTTTTTATTGGTGCATTGTAGTCATACATCTTAATGTGGAACAAGATGGTGGAGGCATACATGCACACATCACCCAATTAGCCCTGACCCAACTCCCGTCCCATTCTCTTCCCCTCCCTCATTCTCATGTTTGGCTTACTGATTGACATTAATATGTTTGTTAAAGTACATTATGGACTTCTGGGAAGATGGCAACCAAGAAAAGCGGGGCTTAAGAGCCCCCGCTAACAACCAATCTCTATTACCACGAAATCGGCGCCTTTCATAGCCAGAAAACACCATCACCAGAGAAACAAAAAAATCACCAGCCCCAGAGAGGAGGGGGTCTCAGAACAGAGCTCAGAACCACAGAGGAGATACGCCGGCCTGATGGCCGAGGACACGGCAGCAGCGCCTTACTGCCAGCAGCAGCAGCAAGTTCACTGGACGGCTAAGGCTACAGACCAACACACTCAACAGCCCACCAGGCTCCAGAGAGGAGCGGCAGACAGTGAGCCAAGGGACTCAGAGCAGAGCTCAAAACCAGAGAAGAAATATGCCAGCCTCACGGCTGAGGGCGTGACAGCAGCGCCATATTGCCACCAGCAGCAGCAGCAGCAGCGAATTCACCGAGTTCACTACAGCTCCATCTGCTTACTCAACAACAGTGAGTCAAATTGTGGGCCCCAGAGGAGAAATCCCAGTACTGACTCCCAGGGACTTGACCCAGTGGGGGAGTGGCGGTGGCAGAGATATCATCACACCATAGGAGAATGCACAACCTGGCACCCCCCCTAGTCTAAAGCAGCCTCGATTGACTCCCTGGGTCTGAGACTCTGCAATACAACCCAGTAAAGGAGTAGTGAGGTCAGAGATACCACAGACTCGAGATCCAGAGCACCTTAAGTGAAGTCGTAGTGACCCAAGGGAAGAACCCAGAGAAGGCACAAACTTCCGAAATCATGGGAAAGAGGAATAATACTGGAGCAATGAATGCCCACAACCCCACAACATCAGAACCCGATAAAACAGAAAATCAGAGATTTCTAGAAGATCAGATGAGGAAAATAACTGTAGACAAAATAGAGGTGCTTCGAAAAGAACTCAGAGAGAGCCAAAAAGAGATAAAGGATGTAATTAATGAAGTAAAGTCCTCAATTCAATGTACAAACAACCAATTAGACCACATGGAGAATAGAATCTCGCTCTTAGAAGATGAGCAATCCAAAAATGAACACATAGTTTCTAATCTAGAAAAAAATATCCAACAGCAGGAATCTGACATTGAAGAAATATGGGCCCATTTTAAGAGAGCTAACCTAAGAATAATTGGAATAGAGGAGGGAAAAGAAAGTGAAACCAAAGGGATCAACAATCTCTTCAAGGAAGTAATAGCAGAAAATTTTCCAAACGTAGAGCAAGAGGTCGATACACAGGTCCAGGAAACTTATAGAACTCCCTTTACACAGGATTGAAGAAGAGGAGCCCCACGCCACATAATTGTCAAAATGACCAATGTGGAAGCCAAGCAGAGAATCTTAAAGGCAACAAAAACAAAGAGCCAAGTGACATTCAGAGGCAAACCAATTAGAATCACTCCAGACTTCCCAAATCAAGTCATGAGAGCCAGAAGGGCTTGGAGTTTCATATTCCAAACTCTGAAAGAAAACAACTTCCAGCCAAAAATTTTCTACCCAGCAAAACTTTCTATCAAATTAGATAAGGAAATAAAAAGCTTCCATGACAAACAGAAACTGAAGGAATTTATGTCTTCAAAACCAGCGCTAGAGAAAATACTCAAAGAGATGAACTACAAAGAAGAAATAGGTAACACACACCAGAACCAGAGAAACAAGATTTTCCATCCAACAGACAACTAAGATTAGTTATCTGTGGAGATTCATTATTTATGTTAGTCTTATACCTATCTCTAAATTGTATTGTTTGCTTTTATTGTTCTTAATTTTTAGGATTTCTAGTTGGAATATTAATATACCTTCAGATATAGCATTTGGAAATATTTTACCCCTTCTATCAGTAACTTCTCTGTTTACATTGTCTTTGGATATACAATATTTTATTTTTTAGGGAGTTTGTTTACCCTTCTGTTGCCTGTGCCATTGAAATCATATCCAAGAAATCACTGTCAATTTCAGTGTTGTGAGGTTTTATGACCCAGATTTTCTTCTAAAAGTTTATTGTCTTAAGATTTATATTTAGGTCTTTTATCTATTTTGAGTTAATATTTGTATATGGGATTAGGTAAGGGTCCAATATTTTTCTTTTTCATGTAATTATTATTTTTCAACAATATTTAGTTAAAATATTTATTTCCTCCACCAAATGTTCGTGGAAACCTTGTCAAAAATAGCTTGACAATATAGGGAAGAATTTAGCTCTAGGCTTTTATTTAACTCCAATGGTTTATATATCTGCCTTTATAACAGTACTACACTGTTTCAATTATTGTAGCTTTATATGGTTTGAAATCAGAAAATATATATCGTCTAGCTTTGTTCTTTTTCGAGATCGTTGTGGGTATCTAGAGTTCATATTTCATATTAGGATAGATTTTTTCTGAAAAATAAATATATAAATATATGATAGTTTCACCTAAAAAAAAGAAAAAAATTCTCTGGTAAGAAAGAAAGCAAAAAGAAATATTGAAATGTTATCTTTAAGTTATCAAAAGCTTGGTATCAGACAAATGAAACTGTTACATGAGATTATCATTTTTAATTTTGAATAAATTGCTATAATACTATATGTCAACCACTAAGCCAAGCATGGGAAGGAGGGATGGGGAGGGAATGGGGTGGGGATCGGGTGGGGGCTGACTGGGCGATGTGTGCATGTATGTCTACAAAAGTTTTTTTGTATCCCACTATGATGTATGAATACAGTGCACCAATAAAAAATTAAAGTACATTATGTTCATTAGAGAATTTTTTCTTTGTAATAGGAAAATAGTTGGATTCTATTTTTTTGTACTCTTACATTTTTTCCTAGTTTTCAACAATAAGCATTTATAATTTTATCTCCAAGAATGTAATGTGGTGTGTGTGTGTGTGTGTGTGTGTGTGTGTGTGTATGTGTGTGTGTGTTACTGGGAATTGAACCCAGGGACATTATGCCTCTTAGCTACACCCCAGTCCTTATTTCTTTTCTTCCTTCCTTTCACCTTTTTTTAAATTTTCGTTGTTGTTGTTGTTGTTGTTGTTGTTGTTGTTGTTGTTGATGATGATGATGATGAAACAGAATCTTGCTAGGTGCTGATAACTCACTAAATTTCTCAGACTGGTCTCAAATATGCGATCTTCCTGTCTTAGCCTCCAAAGTACTGAAATTGCAGGCATGTGCCACCAGGCTCTGTAGAATAATGAACTGCTTTGTGTGAAGGGGAGAATGCCTGGCTGGACTCCGCCCTGCAGAGCTGGCCTCAAGCCCGGCTCCACTCCTCTCTGGGTATCTTGGTCACACCTTTGTCCCACTGTACTGTCAGCTCGTATTTCTGCCTCATGGGATGCACAGGAAGACAGAAAGCCAGATCACTGAAAGTAGGGGGCAATTGGTGGACCCAACTCTTCCTTGGACATTAGTAAATCATTTTAACTGACATGAACACATCATTCTTCCAGCAAGACCTTGATAATTAAATCAAATCTACAGTTTGTTTTGCCACGTATCTGTTTTTCCAGTGTCCTTACAACCATCAGGGTGTCCTAAAGACAGGCAGAGGGACTGAGGCAGCTCAGATGGGGAGTGCTCTGGGGTCTTGGGAACTTCTTGGGAAGAAGAGAAAAAAGGGATGTTACAGAAAGAGGGGTGGAGAGAGACAAACTCAAACTGCAATTTTCTTTGAGCCAGACTCACAAGGGGACTCGGAGCCCTTTCAGGGCCACACCGAGTATCCAAAGGCACTCTGTTCTGAGGAAGGCCTGCAAGCTGGCTTCTCCCATCCCTTGGTGCCCCACAGAGATGGTCATGTGTTCTGATGTTGGAACCAGAGAGGCTGTGGAGAGGGGGAATGTCACCCCATCCCCAGCAACTGACACCTGGGCCCTGTGCTTTCCACTTTGAGAAGCTGATGTGTTCTGCAGGTCCTATGACTTCTGTGCAGATCTGTCCCTGGTATGGCTAGAGACTCCTTAGCTTAGAAGACCACAGTGCACTAGATCTAATTAACAGAGATTACAGAGTGCTCAAGCATTCAGTCAGCTTGTAGATACTTTATCCAGCCCAGGCGGGAACAAAGCAAGCAATTATACCTGTGTTCTGTAAACAATGCTCTGGGGAGAGGCAGGTGTGTGCTCTATACTCAAGGGTGGAGAAGAAAAGAGACTGGCTGCTGTGTAGCTACCCAGGAACAGGTGCAAAACCCAAAAATGAAGGATGGGCAATGGATAAGGGGAGGAGCAGGAGCCAGGAGTCAAGGGGTGTCTGCACCCACCAGTACCAGCTTCTTCCCCAGATCCACCTGGCACAGGGCGCAAGAACTGTCCCTCTAAACCTGCACCTGCTCACACCTCCCACACACTGGGAACTTTGCATGTCCTCCAACCTGGGGAGGACCTCTCATCCTCAAGGATACAGGGGTGAACTGCTTCTTCTTTGTCATGCCCAGTGTTTATGCAAAAAATGAAGCCGTTTCTCAAGCACAGAATCTCCTCTTCCCAAGCCTGGATGCACTCCACTGGGGCTCACCTGTAGACATTCATCCCCAAGATGACCACACTCTGAGGTTCTGGTTAGCCATGACTTTGGGGGGATCCACCAAGCAACCCACTATTCCTGATGTGTATCAGGGCTTCAAAGGGGGCAGAGAAGTACCAGCCAAGAGGTCTCACCCCTCTTCTCCTGGGCTCAGTGGTTCCATAACCTCCCTCCTGCCGATCCCTACCATTTAAGATCAGCCTGCAGGAAAACTCTGTTGCAAATGCTCCCCAAAAGAAGATTTCAGACACTAAGAACTTCACCCCAGATTCCATAAATCGACATGGAGGAGGAGATATGAAGCCCCCAAGAAGTCAGGAGGGTGGAGCATACAGAACTCTCTAGCTTCATGGCAGAGCTGCTCACAGTCCTTCTGTCTCACCCCGTGCCTGTGTGTGCACAGGCTGACCAGCTCTGCCTGCAGCTCCTGCCAGGTAGACTCTTCAGGTGGTGCTGAGTATCCATGCAAAGCCATGGTGGATTCACACTGAGTGGAGAGCTCCTCCTGTAACTCTGTCTCCTGTGCTGCAGATTTGGGAATCAGCTAGCTTCCCCCAATTAAAGGTAACTCCCCTGCAAAGCCCTTATTTGGAACTTTACTAGAGACCCTTGGCATTAACCCCAGAAGGCAATATTAGAATCCAATAATTCAAGCTGGGAATGGTGGCACACACTTGTAATCCCAGCATCTGGGAGGCTGAGACAGGAGAATCATGGTTCGTGGGCAGCCTCAGCTACTTAGTGAGGCCCTTTGCAACTCAGTGAGACCCTGTTTCAAAATGAAGAATAAAAAATAGGGCTGGGGGTGTATATCAGAGGTAGAATGTCCCTGGGTTTCATCCCCAGTACCACAAAAAAATATCATAGAATCCAGCACATCAGTGTCAAAATATTAGAGTAATAATGAAGTTTGAAAACTTCTGCTGACCTAAAATTGCATTTCTTCTAAGTGTGAAATTTTTTTCTTTTTTTCTTTCTTTATTTTTTTCCTGGATCCATTTCTACCAGTAGGGCTGGCTCTGAGGTGTTAAAATGAACCAGGTCCAATGCTGGAGCCCCAAGTTCAGCCCTTGACGTGCAGGGTTTTTGCATGGGGAGGCTGAAGTCATCTGAATGAAAGGATCCTAAAAACCAGCATCCTAAAAACTCACTCTCCCTCATTCCCTCAGAAGCATACCCAGCCTCCAACAATAATGCAGAGACTAACTTCAGCCTGGATTCCCAGCCAGCAAGTATTTAAACCTTTTGCTTTCCCCAGCTATTCCTTGAACCTGGGATCCTCCTATCTCCGCCTCCAAGTACTGGGATGACAGGCTTATACCACCACCACTCCTGGCTGTCAAGAAGGACTTTTTAAGTAAGACTCTTCTGCCATTGCTAGCTATGTATGTATGTATGGTTGTATGTATGTATGGTTGTATGTATGTTTTTGGTTTTGGTGGTACTGGGGTTTCTGGAAGTCCTTCTACCTCCGGTATACACTCCCAGACCTATTTTATATTTTTATTTGGAAATAGGGTCTCTTAAGCCAGTGTGTCTGGCTTCTAACCTGCTCAATCCTCCTGTTTCCGCCTCCCAAGTGTGGGGATTACAAGCGTGCGCCACCACGCCTGGCTGTATGTATGTATGTATGTATGTATCTATTTATTGGTGGTACTTGGGGTTGAACTCAGGGGAATTCTACCTCTGAGCTACATCCCCAGCCTGATTTTCTTTATTCTTTATTTTGAAACAGGGTCTAAGTTGCAGAGGACCTCAATAAGTAGCTGAGGCTGGCCACAAACCCAAATCCTCCTGTCTCAGCCTCCCAAGTACTGGGATTACAAGTGTGCACCACCACACCCAGATTTCCATTGCTTTTTATTTTGTAAGTTGCAAGAAAAAATGCATGGCAATAATTATAAATTAGTGGTGATGCAGTGTTGATAATCAAATAAAACACTTAAGAAAGATGATACCAAAGTTTTGTGTTTGTTTGTTTGTTTGTTTGTTTGTTTTTAGAGGCAGCTGCCTTTTTGAGATGAAAGAAATTCAGTCCCGCATGTTGAAAGCAAAAGTTAAATAGAATTATTTCAAGCTGAAAGGGAAAGTGTGCTTGAAAATAAGGCAGGCTTTTTGCTGCAGCTTTCAAACCAATTTTAGTTGAACAAAAATGTTATCATTTCAATAGTCTGCACCAGACTGTTTTAGGAAGAGAAATGTTTAGGGAAACACTTAGAGGAATAGTAGACACTTGGAAGGAAAGTAAAATTGGAGGGGGCATAAGTAATCAGAAGATGCAGTAGACATTAGCAGGAAGGTGGAGCTGGGATCAAGATGATAAGAGAAATAGGGAGGAGAGAGACTGAAGACAACATCAAGTAGAAAGAATGAAGACATGGAAAGGAGCCATCAGGAAAAACTCTCTAAAGTTAAGCTAGCAGCACTACAGCATTAGCTCTGCCACATTCCTGAGACTTTCCATAGTCTTCTACATATTTAAATGTTTACGGGGGTGACGAATTCCATGTCAAGATGAAAGCCAGACTGATGGAGGGTCACACATGCTAGCTGGTAAGATAATTACATTCAGTCTACACAGGACTAAGTCCAAAGAAACAGGATCCTCTTGGCCCACAGGTAACCTTGAGAATGTATGCCATTGGGAATTTATTAAAATGTTTGGTAAAAGCATTGTAATTCCACAAGGGTAAAGTAAGGCTTTGAACTCAATCCAGGCTTTATGAGGTCAAAATCATCTTAGCAGATATGTGAGTACAATAGTGATGGTGATGACACTGGTCATAATTTTTGACAATGGTGATGGTGGTGATGGTGGTAGAGAAGGTGACAGCGGAGATGATGGTGACATGGGCATGATAGTTGTCATGATGATGATTATAAAAGTAGCAGTGGGGATGGTGGGGATGTTGAAAATAAAAATGATGGTGCTACTGATGATGATGGTGGAAATGGTGGTGGTTTTGGTGGCAGTGGTGGTGATGTTGATAATAAAAATGATAGTAATGATGATGAAAATGGTGGTGGTGATGATGATGATGGTAATGATGATGATGGTGATAATTATGTGATGATGATGGTGATGATGATGATGATGGTGGTGGTGGTGGTGGTGATGACAGAAATGACTTGTGGTGGTGGTGGAGATGCTGGTAATAGATTTGATGGTGATGATGGTGATGATAGTCATGATGAACTTGATGATAAATATAATGATAGTGTTGATGAAGGTGAAAAACATAATTATAGTTCTGCTACGTGTTAGACCATGACTCTTTTAATTATTAAATTTAAACTTTACAATGTATTATAAAAATTTCTAGCTATTATAATTTTATAGATATAAACCATAGCCTTATCACGAAGGAAGAATAAGACAGAGAGGAGGCTACTCAATCCCAGATTGGTCCTGACCTGAGTCTAAAGGATCTATAGTCATACAAAGAGAGAAAGAGGAGAGAGAGAGAGAGAGAGAGAGAGAGAGAGAGAGAGAGAGAGAGAGAGAGAGAGAGAAAGACTCACAGAGAGGCATGGCTTTGAAGTCCCATGGTGAATCCTGGGCTCTGCAGAAAAAAGAAAAAAGCAAAAGCACTTTTACTGTCAAGTCAGTAAGGACTGTTTAAAAGCCATGTTGAGTATACGTTATTTACTTTGTGAGGCCGACCAATACCTTAGAGGAAACAATGAAGAGGCAGAAAGGGGGACTGCTACAGAAGGAGAGGAAGAGAAGGGGTCACAAGTGGAGAGGCTTCCTGGAGCTGTTTGTACCTAAATGAGAGGAGCAGAATGAAAGACAAAAATAGCCACAGCACACCTACCTGCACCTCTACCCTCCCCACCTGTCTTCCAGTCTCTATCCTTCTCACTCCAGGCTCTGGAGAAATTCGCCTGACACTTTCAGTAATCTAGCCCACCCATTAGGTGCCAACCACAGCAGGGTTGCCAGACAGAGGATAGGATGCCAGTTACATTTGAATTTCAGATAAACAAGGAATATTTTTTTAGTATACATATGTCTCATGCAATGTTTGGAAAATTCTAACTTGGCTGGGTGTCTCACATTTCAATTTGCTACATGAGGCAATGCCAACCTTTAGCAAGACTGCACTCTTTCTATCCACCTCTCCACCCTTCTCTTCTGCTTTTTAAATTGAGGGATGCTGGAGAAGAGAAAATTCACCAAGTGTCTGCACAGTGAGACTAGATGTGCTTGTGTTTTTCTGAGGAAGCTTCCAAAAGCCACCTTGAGCAGCTTTGTGGTGAAGAGTAACATGTGGCATGGGAGGGGACATAAGATGATCTCAGGAAATCACCTTTCCTTCCCTCCTTCCTTCATTGGACAGATAGCAATGACGTACAGTCCTGTGATGCAAAACATCATGTTAGTCAGTGATGGACAGCACAGACGATGGTGGACCCACGAGATTACAAAGGAGTTGAAGAGTCATGTTGCCTAAAAATGCCACAGACGTAGTTATGTTTTAATGTGATGCAGTACTTGTGCACTTGTGATGTCAGCACATGCAAACCACTGCTACATCGGTCATGCAAAATTCTAACACATAATACTTAATAATGATAATACGTGACTATGCTACCAATTTAAGCATTGACTGTACTTTGATTACATTCCCTGTATTTATAACAAGAAATAGATTTTAAAAATAGTAGGACAAGTCGGGCATGGTGGCACACGCTTGTAATCCCAGCATGTGGAAGGTTGAGACAGGAGGATTGCACAGGTTTGAAGCCAGCCTCAGCTGCATAGTGAAGCCCTCTGCAACTCAGTGAGACCCTGTTTAAAAATAAAGAATAAAAGATAGAGCTGAAGGTGTAGTTCAGAGGTAGAATGCCCCTGGGTTCCATCCCCAGCACCAGAAAAAAAAAAAAAAAAAAGAGGGCATGTCCTTGCAGACACCTCAGCCAGACTTCTGGCCTCCACAACTGGGAGACAGGATTTTCTCCTCTTCTAAGGTGCCTAGCTGGAGGCACTTTGTTAAGGCAGCACATGAATAACATAAAACTCTAAAAGTGGGTAACAGGACATCAAGTGAGCACTAAGAAGGGAGGAAGTGTGTGTGCCGTGGGGTCAAGGTCAGAGGCTCTTTCTTAGCTGGGGACCTCTGAGACCACATCCCGAGGAAGCCATCTCTGCCCTGGAAGCTGGAGGAAATTGCTGGGCCAACAGGCAGAGGGGCTGGGAGGAGACAGAGCTCTGGGATCCAAGGGGAGCAGATGGTCTGTCCCCATCCAGCCAGGGACATGGGTCAGCCCATGTGACCCTCAATCAGGAAGCCTGGGACTCACCCCTGGGGGTTAGAATCACTCACCAGTGAGCCAGGCGTAGCGGCACACACTTATAATATCAGCATTCCAGAGGCTGAGACAGGAGGACTGTGGTTCAAAGATAGCCTCGGCTACTTAGTGAGGCTCTTTGCAATTCAGTGAGGCCCTGTTTAAAAATAAAGAATAAAACATAGGGCTGGGGCTGTAGCTCATAGGTAGAATGCCCTGGGTTTCATCCCAGGACCGGAAAAAAAAAAAAAAACAACACACTCATGAGCAAAAATCTTCCCGAAAGCAACCCTTCTGCCAATAAGGTCTATAAAGACATCGTTATAAAGTATCCAGGCTTATCAAGAAGCAGGAGATGCCAACATAACTAAACAAATACAAGAGCAACACATAGTCTGAAAGCCAGTGAGGCCCAATGCGGTGACAGCAGGGGCTTTGGTGAAGGAGAGGAATATTTCCAAGGAAGGCGAAGAGTGTTCCAGCTCTTCCAGGGCTGCCTGGGAGCATGGATGCCCCAATTTTAGCTGTCTCAGCCCCCCAGGACTTCTTCTAGAAATAGCCCCATAGTTGAAAAGGACACTGGTTTCTGCTACCACAGCACATTGGAAACGTCCCACAAGATCCCCAGTTCTCGCTGCTCCAATTTTGTGTTCACTAAGCAACCTTCTGAGTTGTAACTTGGTGCTCGGACTAGGGGACTTTTTCCAGGCCCTGTGCCAGGGCTGTTCTCAGGATCGGCATTCTGGCTGCAAAGGGCCAGGGAAGATGGAGCCTACACTGCGGCACTGGTCAGGACATGAGCCAGGGCAGAGGCACGGGGGCGCTGGGTGGAGCTGGGTCCGCCATGAAGAGCCTGGGAGTCCATAGCATCCCCCAGCTAACAGAAAGGACAGGCCTGGAGGCTGGCAAAGCTGCTGGAACAACCCAGACCTGTGGCAAGCATCCACTGCATCCGAGTAAGCAGGTGGCAGCCCCAGGAGAGGGGAGTGCAACGGAGGCAGGACCAGGTGTGCACTCAGGGACGACGGGACCACTTCAGAGCCATACCAAGTGAGGTCCTGAAGCAGTGTTCTGCATCTCTCGTCTCAGCACATGGCCCCCAGCTTCACCACAGTGTCAAATGCAGGGTTTCCTGCTTTTTCAAGCCCAGGATGTAGGGGGAGAAAAATGAAAGACAGAAAAAAGAGCCGGGCGTGGTGGCACACACTTGTAATCCCTGCACTTGGGAGGTGGAGACAGGAGGATCGCGCAGGTTCGGAGCCAGCCTCACTGGCTTAAGAGATCCTGATCCAAATAAAAATGTATAAAAAATAGGTGTGGGAGTGTAGCCCGGTGGTAGAAGGGCTTCCAGGAACCCCAGTACCACCAAAAAATAATAATAATAAAAATAAATAAACATAGTACTGAAGCCATCTCAGTGTCCAGTAGGTGATTTTTCTGGATAAAATGGAATAAAAAATGGCTTGGTGCTGACCTTGTGATTCAGCAATCACCATTACAGACTTGCAAGATCTCCATCAATCTGGGCAGCCTCTTCCTTAAAGTAAAAAGACTCTATACACCCAGAACCACTGGACAGATGTGCAGCTCTCGAGCCCACTCTCTGGATCCCCAACCTTTGTCCCTGTTCATTGTGACTTGTGTGCAGCATGGTAGAACTTTGGGCAGATGCAAAACCAGCGCTTGTATCTTTAAATCTGTGGGCTTTTCAAGGGAATCTTGGAGACTTCATTCTGTGACCCAAGCCAGGGAGCCCGTCACGCTTGGCCACGCTGCTGAGAGCTGCTCTCCTCTCGCCTCCCCTGGGACCATCAGCCACTCCACAAGTCTCTGTTAGCCCAACACCCGTCGACGTCGGCAGAGAATTCATCACTACACTATTATTGTTCTAAATTTACAACCTCTTGCCTTATTCCTCCAGTATTCATAGAAAGAATGAAGCCATTTCAATATTGCTATAAATTCTCTGCTCATAGAAGGGCTTAATCAAGCCACTTCCATCTGTTCTTTCTCCCAAGATGGTAACAAAATCATTTTCTGCCTGCAAGAAATAATTTTGGAGGAAAGGAAAATCCAACACAAATTCCAAACCTGTTTTGATTATTCTGTATTTGTCAGAAAGCTCTCAGAGTCGTATTTCATTGGTCTTGGGGATCAAGAGCGGCTCTGAATAGCAGGGTCCTGAAAGAGAAAGACTGATGCTCCTGGAGGCCCTGAAGCTGCCGCATCTGCCCAGAGCTGAACACCCACGGAGCCATTCCGCTGTGGCACGCTGACACCCTCCCCTGCCTTCCCCACAACACCCCAGCCCAGAGAACAGTGCCAAGGGCCCCACACTGGAGCAGGAGGCTGATGTTGGCCCCCGTACTTCATCTAGATCGCTGTCCTGTCCTGGACTCCAGTGTGGCTGTGTGTGTGTGTGTGTGTGTGTGTGTGTGTGTGTGTGTGTGTGTGTGTAAGTTGTTTCCATTACCTATTTTCCTCTAAGATGCCTGTATTTTCCTTCCTGTTCAATGACACCCTGCGTTTCCTCTTGCCCAGTGATATTTTAGCTTCACTTTACAGAGCCTTGCTATGATTGCTGAGTGTTTGTGTTGGAATCCTAGCCCCCTGGGTGTAGAGGGCAGGGTCTTTAGGAAGGTCTAAGAATGGAGCCCTCGTCAGCAGGATTGTTGGATAGATAGGTAGGAACAACAGGGCAGAGAAAAGCCTTCCCAAAAATAAAGCCAGAGGTTGCCCGACTGTGCTGGGGTCAGAGCCTTCTAGCCTGTTACACGGCAGCTTTATGTTTGCCAATGATACAATCCCTCACAGCTGCACTGCGCTGTGGCACTAAACCAAATGACTGTATGTAAAGAGAGGTGGGATTTATAGGCAATGTGTAAGAGCCTGCCATGCAGCTGGGAGCACTGCTCCTCTCTCTCCTTGGCCCTCTTGCCCTTTTGCTCTGCTCCCAGACCCTCCTGTGCAATTTATCCAATAAAGCTTTTCTTGGCTACCCTGAACCTGTTGGTTCCTTGACCTTCGACTTTCAGCTTCCAGAACTGTGAGAAAATAGATTTTTGTTGTTTATAAGCTGCCTGAGCTGTGGTATTTTGCTATAGCAGCCCAAATGGACCAATACACCCCTAAAGGTTATTTATTCTCCATGCAAATGACATTCTTTGTGTGTGTGGTACTGGGTATGGAATCCAGAGGCCTTCTACCTCCATGCTACACCTCTAGACCTATTTTATATTTTATTTGGAAATGGTCTTACTAAGTTGCTGAGAGCCTCACTTAGCTGCTGAAGCTGGCTTCGAACCTGCAATCCTCCTGTCTCAGCCTCCCAAGTACTGGGATTACAAGCGTGCGCCACCACGCCTGGCTGCAAATGGCATTATTATGGCCACTTCGTGACAGAGATGAGATGGAAGCTGAGCATCTATGCCCTGGCAGTTGTCTGGCTACACCCTGGATGCTCAGTGCACAGGGCAGAGGATTGCAAGATGTGGAGCCACCCAGCGCAAGCAGCCGGTGGTCAAGAGTGAAGGCCCAGGAGCAAGCTGAGCCCTCCTGAGCCTAGGCACGTGCTACTTCTACCTCTACAACTGTAAGGGGCATTCTCTTCCTTGATCCAAATGTTCTTTTTTGAATCATATAGAGATGGCAATATCTTCAGCTCCTACACAGGAGCTGAAGAGTCCCAATAGGCAAAAATAAAATATTCCGAAATGGGTCTGTTTTCCTTCAGTTACCCAGAAGCCACAGGGCACCTGTGACAGATGGTGGCATTGATCACAGCTGACGAGAGCAAGGGAAGGACTTGGGGATGCTGATGGAGAGAAGCTTGGCTACTTCACACGCTCTGCCACTCCTCCTGTGGAAGGCAGATGTGAGCCCCAGGAGACGGCTCAGTGTATGCTGACCGTCCTGCCCACGGCTGGGTGTCCTCTCGGTGGAAGGCCCCCAGGCTGCCTGCTCCTTGCCGGATGATTGCACTTGCATGATGGCTCTCCTTCTCAAAAATGTCAGAGTAAGTTGCACCCCCCTTGCTTGCTATCACACAATAAAGACAACTTACATAGCACCCATTTCCAGCTCATCAATACAGACTGAGCACTCACACCTCAGGATAGGAAATTATTCCAGAGAATGACACATTCTGATGATGGATCCCCAGTGATTCCAAGCCTGCCGCCTTCAGATGGGCGCGTTCCGGGACTCACATTGCACACTGATGCTTTGTTTATCAATCGATACATCCTCAAAAAGGGTCTCAGGTGGGACAGAGAATGTCAGACCATCATGCTCCTACTAAAGACAAGCCCTCTGCAGAAGAGGGGTTCATATTAACAGCCTGGAAACTCGGGGTTTAGTGGTGTTTCCTCACTATCTGCCGTTTCCTGCACTGTTTCTTTCCCTTTTTTTTTTTTATCACAACAAAGTGTTTTACAGGTCCTCTATCGCTTAGGGGGGAACATGGCCCATTTAACAAGATGATTTCTTCCATGGCTGTGCAATTTCTTTGTAGTTTATGAACAATTTTTGTCCACAGGGACTGCAGCAAATATTGGTTACAATGTAATCAGATGAATAGAGCCAGGGTTAGAAAAACAAATCCTTTGAATTATTTTCACAGCTTCATCATAGACCTTGTGATTTTGAGCGGTCCGTGAGCCTGTCATGGCTAAAGGTCGAACTAATCTGCAGCAAAGAAGAATAATGGAGAATTCAGAAACTGAATTTCTGCGTTATTGTTGCTTTCTAAATCTAATTATGGGAATAAATTACTTCTCCCTACGTGTATACAGTCAGTCCATGCTTGTTGAATGAATAACACACGATTGTACTGTGAATGGTGAATTAGTCAGCTCAGGCTGGCAAAACAGATTTCATAGGTTGTGCGACTTCAACCACAGAGATTTATTTTCTCCCAGTTCTGGAAGCTGGAGGTCCCAGACCAAGGTGAAGCCGCGTCAGTTTCTGAAGAGGGTCTCTTCTGGCCTACAGTCAGCCAACTCTACTGCATTCTCGCGTGATGCATCCCCTGTGAGCTCGGAGAGGGGTAGAGAGCTTTCTTCCTCTTGATAAGGCCGTCAATCCCAGCAGATTAGAACCCTGCCCTTAAAATCTCATTTAACCTCAATTATCTTAAAAGCTTTGTCTTCAGATGCAGTTCCACTGAGGATCCTGTGTGGATTAGCGAAGACAGTTTAGTCCAGAGCATAGAGTCACTTTCTGCAAAGTTCACGTGGGGTGTGTTAAGGCCCTGGGCATTACGTGTCTGTATGTATCAGGGAGAGAAGAGACTAGAACAAAAGAGCCGTTTGGCGGGGGCTTCCTGGAGAATGAGCCAGAACGTACTGTGGCCTCACTTGAGGCAGGAAGAAGGCAAGGACCGGACTCTCGGGAATCGGTAGGGATGGGTGAGCGTGCTCCAGTGCGTAAGGATGTCACAGTCAGAGCCCCAGGGACGTCAGAGGCAGCCTGGGCGCCCGAGGCCGAGCCAAGGACGGGAAAGGGCCGCAGTGATTTGGCAGTTCTGGTGCCCTGGGAGGGTTGTGTGTAAGAGAGGAGCTCCAGGGCCGCTGGCTGGAGCGGAGACCCCCAAAGACCCCAGCAGCCAGGCTGGGAGGACAGCCTGGGAGGGGAAGGCAGAGTAGGGAACATCTTGTTTGCTGTATTTGTGTGTGTGTGTGTGTGTGTGTGTGTGTGTGTGTGTGTGTGTGTGTGGTACTGGGGTTCCTGGAAACCCTTCTACTTCCAGGCTACACTCCCAGACCTATTTTAAACTTTTATTTGGAAACAGGGTCTCTTAAGCCAGCAAGGCTGGCTTTGAACCTGCGCGATCCTCCTGTCTCCGCCTCCTAAGCGCAGGGATTACAAGCGTGCGCCACCATGCCCGGCCTGTTTGCTGTATTTTAATGTTGGAGTCCATAAGTTTCACATCTTATTCCAAGATGTCTAATTCCAAGGACAAATAAAATGCATGTTTTTCACCATTAACACTGTTAACAACTCTAAAACCCTTCCAGAACCATGGGTGTAAAAATACAACAGCAAACACCACTTACATGTCTGAAGTCTTCCCTTGCAGTAAACATCACAGGTGATTAAATATTTAGGTAACCACTGATCCGAGACATGAATTTCTGGGCCAAATAAGTTAATTGCTACAATTTTACACAAACTAAATGGCATTTGCTGTCTAATGAAAGGGATTGAATGCACGGAAAACTTTAAAGGCTAAATGTAGTTACTGTGATATACTAATGCTTTTACATCAAAAGTAAAGCTGTAAAAAGGACTTTTATTCTTGTGATTACCTTGTGCAAATAAGCCATCTTCTAGATCTTAAATATTTCATGAATCACCACTATAGAAATGAAAATTAAAATTAATGTGTTTTCTCATAACTTCTGGTGTATGTCAAATGCTATTAAGATGCAATGTCTGCACAGATTTCAAAAGCAAAAGGGCTGGTTAGGAGTGTGAGCCCCCAAACCCCAGCAGCTCCTGACTCCTGCCGCTGTCTATACCCAGGGAGCAGGGCACTGTCGCCGAGTTTTATTTCATAAGGAGGGTGGGTGGAGAGGAAATTGATTTTTGCTAAACCGAAAAAACTTTTATAGGAAATAGCATGTGTTCATTAAAGTGTTTATAGGGCCTTGCAAATTATTCAGAGAGAAACACTGAAACCTATAACACAACCCAGACACACTGTGCCTGGCCTCGTCACAGGATCCTGGGAAGATGAAGAGCTGTTTCATTTATGAATATAGACGCTCTGGGTCTGAAATCGCCTATGGCATCTTTGCAAGACACAATAACAAAGAGCGGTGATGTCAGCTGAGGCCACACTCCAAGCACATCCCAGGGGATATTTGGAGACTCCTTTCTTAGGCAGGTGGCCAAAGCAGTTTTGCAGGATAGGAAGAGAAGGAGGAGGAAGAAGAGGAGGAGGAGGAGGAAGAGGAGGAGGAGGAGGAAGAGGAGGAGGAGGAAGAGGAGGGGGAGGAAGAGGAGGAGGGGGAGGAAGAGGAGGAGGAGGAGGAAGAGGAGGAGGAGGGGGAGGAGGAGAAAGAGAAGGAGGAGGAAGAGAAGGAGGAGGAGGAAGAAGAGGAGGGGGAGGAGGAGAAAGAGGAGGAGGAGGAGGAGGGGGAGGAGGAGGAAGAGGGGGAGGAGGAAGAGGGGGAGGGGGAGGAAGAGGGGGAGGAGGAAGAGGGGGAGGAGGAGGAAGAGAAGGAGGAGGAGGAAGAGAAGGAGGAGGAGGAAGAGGGGGAGGAGGAGGAAGAGAAGGAGGAGGAGGAAGAGAAAGAGGAGGAGGAAGAGGAGGAGGGGAGGAGGAGGAAGAAGAAGAGGAGGAAGAGGAGGAAGAGGAAGAAGAAGAAGAGGAGGAGGGGGGAAGAGGAGAAGGAGGAGGAGGAGGATGGAACCATTTCTTGCGTTAGTTGAAAGTGAAAATAGCTTTGTGAAAGTGTCCATAGAGATCTATCTCCTTAAACTTGGGTTTCCTGGTCTGCTAAATAGTGGATATCAAAAAGAAAACTAGATGGCTTATTATATACTTTTATTGGTGCACTGTGACCATTCATCCTAGGTTTGGCGTGGCAGAGACACACATGCACACCACACCGGGTGCGCTTCCATCCAATGCCGCCCTGCTCCTCCCCCTCCCGGTCACAATATTGAAATTGGTCTTGATAGCATCACACATGCACAGAGGGTTGTTTGAACCATTTCCTCATCAGCTCCTCCCTTCCTCCTCCACTCACCCCAATCCCCTTTCACTATCCGCTGGTATCTCTCCTCGTTTATCTGAACTCTTTTTGTCGCCCAGTTTCTCTCTAGCTTCCACTTACAAGAAGAAACATATAATTGTTCCCTTTGAATAAAATGGCTTTTTAATCATGGACAGCAAACAGCCGAGCAGCTTTGTGAAACCTGGACTGATGGTCAGCTTCTCTGGGATAACCCTGAGGGCCACTCCAGCGCCTTCCCAAAGCCTCAGCTGCCTGGCAGAGTCGGGACTGAAGAGAAGTGCCCGTCCCTGACTTCACGTACCAGCACCTGGCTCGAGCTCTGTGGGGCCCCGATGAGCCAACTCCCCGACAAGTAGAGGGAGCCCACACTTAACAATTACTTTCCAACAGCCATAAGAGAGGATGTCAGATGACTATGGCATCCTCATAGGAAAGGAAATCTGCGGCTGCACACCCAGCACCAACACCACCACACCCATGGGTCACACACTCAGATAGGCACACTCAGCCCTCACTGCGACCCCAGGACTTGGCACACTTATTGGGAGACCTTCATGTAGCCAATAATGTAGAAAGAGAAGGCCCCTGGAAGGTGACATTGTGGTCTGCAATGCTAGCATAGAGCAGGGAGGTCGGAATTGCCTTAAAGAACAGAAAGTGTCAGGTGGGTACCCGCTGTTGGAATGTCTGAAGGAGCCCAGCTCACTGCTCAAAAGAGAGAACGGAAGATGGCAGAGGGAGCCAGCAGCCTGGAGAGTACCTGGCCATGCCCACTGAAGGCACGAACAAGTTGTGTGCCTTTGCCCACCCCTGATGGCAAGAGTACCCCATCTCCATTGTGAAATGGACACCACACCTGCCACATTAATCATCCAGCTCAACCACCTTCAGATTCCAGGCTCTGAAAGGAAGCACCCTGTGATGGCTTTGATCTGCAGTGCTCCCCAAAGCGCTCAGTGGTGGGGCTTTGGGGAGTGGCTGGGGTGTGAGGGCTCTAACCTTATCAGTGGATTGATCTGTGGATAGCTGGAGGGACTACTGGGAAGTGGGGTCCAGATGGAGGTGTGCCCTGGAAGGGTTCGTCTTCCCCAGGATCTCCTACTCTCTGCCCTCGATGCCTGCGAGCTGAGCAGCTTCCCTCAGCCACACCCTTCCACCCAGAACTGCGGTCTTGCGGGCAGCCAGCCATGAACTGAATCCTCTGACACCACAGCAAAAATAAACCTTCCTCATCTAAATTGTTCTTACCAGGTATCTTGGTCACAGTGATGAAAAGCTGACTAACATGTCCCTTTACCTGGTAAGCGATCACCAGACCACTGGGACATCTCAATCCCAGAGTCAGGTATAAAAGAAAACCTCCCAGCCAAGAAGGCTGAAGATTCAGGGATGGCAGGGAAGGCTTAGGGGTAATACACAGACATTTGATATAGCAGGCAAGCAAAAGTATACTGTGGCTTTTATCTAATCATACTATTAAGCTGAGCAGACTGTTCCCAAGCTCCCAGGAAATGGAGACCTGCCAACCACCTGTACCTCCCTTTCCATGGGGCCACCAGAGAGCTCTAAGCTCTGTTTCCCTGTTCAGCTGCAGAACGTGTCTGAGACACTACAGCCAGTAAGTGTGCACCCTAGTGTTCCCATCGATGTCAGTCCCAGGGTTTGGTTTGTACTTTGTGTGGATATTGTATATCTTGGTTCTATTTTACATTTTTAACTGTCTACTCTTTCTACAAACTGTTTCTGATCTTTGTAATACGTTGCCTGGCAGTCCCTGAAGACGATCTGCTCTTCCGAAGCCTCCATGGGTCAGTTTCCACTTTCCAGTCTGCACAGGTGCCCCAGGGCGCTGTCCTCTGGGCACAGCCCTCCTCCCAGCTCCTCGGCTTCTTACCACACTGCTACAGAGTCAGGAGTGAGTTCATGTCCTCATTATCTCTTGGAAGATGGGGAATCCAGGTGCCAGGAAGAACAATTCCAGACACAGAGGAGGCATCCACTACAGCTGGGATGGGGAAGGACAGCATGATTAACTGGACTCTGACTGAATGAGGGATCGTCGCAAGCTCAGCCTTTCCTCTGTTGGATATTTCATGACCAGTATCCCTTACTTCTGTGGAGTCGGACACTAGTTCCTGGTTTCCTGAGGCTACACCTGAACCAGCTGCCTGTGAATCCAGAAAGAAACTCCATCCTGGGGAAAAAAGCTCCTTGAGCTCAGTTCCCCTTAGGTCTCTCTGCCTGCTGAGCAGACAAGCTGTATGAAAAAGTTCGTGCGGTCTGAAACCATACAGGAGCAGTGGTAGCAATCGCAGTAATGATAGGGATGCAAATAATCAGGAGAGCCAGAGCAGGTGCTCTGACTTTGAGCAGCACTTCACTGCCATCAGCGTGCCTCCAAATCCCTTTCTGACTTCTTTCCCTGCCTTCAGTGACCCATACCTACCTAGATAATCACCACTATGGTTGCATATTAAACTTTTTGTGCTTTTTAAACCAAGAGTCAAGGGTGCGTGGAAAAGGAAACTTGAGTCGGCATACAGGAGATTTACAACTCTTCACCTGGTGGACCATTCGGGAAGGGTGGGCACCCCCAAGGGCTGGAATGGGATCAGGCCACCCACGCCCTGCCGTCCACATCTGCAGGAACTTGTAGGTAAACATCTTGGTAACCGGCAACAGCGTGAAACTACAGGCTCAGGACGACCAGCGAGAAAGCGACCTTCTATTGCACATCACAATCGCATCTCTTTTCCTCCTCAGCAGAATTTTAATCAGTCTGAACATCAGTTAATGATTCTTTCTTATCCATTTGATTAAAGCACAGAGTCACTGAGGCAGGAGCAAATTGGATGTTTTTCCCCTTGGCCCTTAATACACTGCTGTAATGAAACCCATGACTCCCAACCTCTGCCGGTGAGGAGCCGGCATGTGCAGTAGAAAAGCTCATTTGTCTCATGGCTGGTTCCCCTTCTTGAAGAAGGCCTGCACGGGAGGAGTGGAGGATGGAGCCTCTGCCTAGAATATTCTCACAGATGACAGAGAAATCATTTACAATATAACTTCATTTCTTTAAAAGCAGCTGCAGCTTTTATTGCTTGAATGGAATCACATCCCACATACTAATTTAATAAACTCCTTTAAGCTTCTGCAGAGCCCTTGCTTGGAAAAGGATGTGTTTCTATGCCACTGGCCAGAGCACTGAATAATTTCCATCCACAACTCCAGGGAGAAAGAGCACTGAAGATTAAAAACAAGGCAGAGCTACTCCAGTTCGCATTCTGATTAAACTTTACAGATGCTGTTTATCACAGAAGTGGGTTGTAAAAATTAAATGGCAAGGTGAGCGTCCAAACCTTTGCCATTCAAATATAAAGAAATTTGATTTATTTGCCTTTGTTATTCCTGTACCGAGAAACCCTCCCGTCCTGCATCTCGCTGCCTCAGGCCCCAGGACTGCCTGCCTTGGCCAAAGTCTGTCTTCTTGGAACTCAGCATTGACCCTGCCAGTGGGGTGGGCAGAAGAACCTGCGGCCCACCTTTCCTACCCATTCTCATTTTTGAAGAGTAAAGAAGCCAGGTGAGATAGAATTGGAGAGGAACAAACCACTGAAGTGGACTCTTTGTTCTCAACATATTAAGACCATTTATCATTTACTTGGGGAAGGAATAGAATGAGCCCACATACCTGATGTCATATGCATTTATTTAACAGAATTCTGTGGTCTCCTGCAGTGCATCAGACTCTAGAGATATATATCCATAAGCAAAACAGACAAAAGCCTGCAACCTCACAAGGCTTTTCATTGTATTATAAATTATCCTTTATGTACTTAAAAATAGCCCAGCAGTTTCCTCATACTTGCATGGCAGACCCTTGAGAAGTCTATTCCACCGTGCCTTCCAGGGTCATCCAACTTCGGCACTACAATAGCGGACAGCTTCATACAACCGGGCAGGCCCATCTCTCCAGATCTGCCCTTACAGTACAGCTCATTTTCTCATTTGTGTCATGTGTATTGAGAAATTGTGCTGTTAAATTTTGGGTCTTGCCGGGCGTGGTGGCGCACGCTTGTAATCCCCACACTTCGGAGGCGGAGACAGGAGGATTGCGCAGGCTCAAAGCCAGCCTCGCTGGCTTCAGAGACCCTGTTTCCAAATAAAAATATAAAATAGGTCTGGGCATGTAGCCTGGAGGTAGAAAGGTTTCCAGGAACCCCAGTACCACCAAAAAAAATAAAGAAGGAAAGAAAAAAATCTGGGGTCTGGTCTTCCCAATACACACCTGGAGCAAGGTACACGTACCTTCTTTGGGAAGTGATCCAGTGTGAATGATTGGAAAGGGAAGTGAGGAATGCGTGTCCTGTGAAAGAGACGGACATGGCTTTCTCCATCATGAAGCAGAACAAGGGTGCTGAGCTGCACACCACTGCAACCTGAGAGGGGAGTCTCTGTGCTCCCAGAGCAGTGCTCCTTCTTTGGGAGGTGGCAGTCTGTGTGTAGATGCCTGCAACAGGCCTATCCCTCAAATAAACAGTTCGGAAACATGGTTCTCTGGTCTCCGGAGGGCCGACTCCCCGTCTCCCTCAGGGGTAACCCTCACAGTAAGGAAACCCTTACTGATGTGTCCCTCCTCTCAGAATCACTTTCCAATCACACTGTTTCTCTGGAAACACCTTCCATGAAGCTATTTGTACCGTGCCCCAGAGGGTGCTTTGGGAGACCAGAAACAAAATTTAACAGTACAATTTCACAAGAAGCAAGAAACAAATGAGTAAATGAGCTGTCACTGTGAGGACAGCTCTGGGAAGCTGGGCCTTCATGTAAACAAGTGGACATTAGCAGAATTTATGTTGGAGACATGTAGGGATGATATATTAGGCGTGTGTGTGTGTGTGTGTGTGTGTGTGTGTGTGTGTGTGTGTAAGTATTGGGTTTTAAGAAAAAAGCACTTATTCAAATAGAAACACTACACATTAAAAGGTTAAAAATATGGGAAAATATAATAGTAGGAATAAAGCTGAAATAATTGTTGTTTGGGGGGTGTGTTGGGTTTTTTGCAGTACTGGGGGTTAAACCCACAGGCACTCTACCTCTGAGCTACACCCCCAGCCCTATTTTTTATACTTATTTTTTGAAACAGGGTCTAAGTTGCAGAGGGCCTCACTAAGTAGCTGGGGCTGTCCTTGAACTGTGATCTTCCTGTCTCAGTCTCCCAAGGGTATGCCACCATGCCTGGCTCATTGTTTATTATTAAAGTCAGAAAGAGCGGCCAATAAAAACACTGAGTAACTCAAATCACCAAAAACATTTCAGCTGCAGTAAAAACGTGGCCATGATGTCCAGCTTTGTACAGGGGACAGGCTGCTGGAGAACCTGAGCTGGCCCTTAAGAAGCTAAGAAAACATGATGTTTGGCCAAAATCTTCTGGTTGGCTCCCGTTGGCATTTAGAAAAAAAAAGTGGCCAAATAAATGCATTTGCCAGTGTCCTAGCTAGATCTGACTTGAGGATATTTTACCATCACATGACACACAGGTACCATCTTATCTGAACAATATAAAATGCCAGGAATGTGGGCAAGGCATGTCACTTGGATCCATCATTAATATTTGAATATTGAATTTCAAAATCATGTCAGTATTACAGTAAAAATCACCTCACTTTTTATATACTAAAATTATTTAAGTAAGTTGAAGTGGAAATTTACAAGGTCCTGAGACTCAGGTGCAAAGAGAGCAGCTGTGCTGTTTAATAAACGCCTTTGTCTCTGAGCCTTGAGAACGTGTCTTCCAGCAGCATCCTTGAAGCCAACAGGCTGACTTGTGCTCTCATAAGTAGGGTACACACTCAGGTCTCCACGGTTCCTTACACCGCTCTGGAGACAACCCCTACCTGGGGATCTGATTTCTTGACGTCCATGCCTGGGATGCAGAGATGTGCTGAAAGGGCAACTGTAACACAACAGGGCAATCTGCAGGGTCAGCAGGAGAAGACAAAAGAAGTCTGTGCTAGGGTGGCTCCACACAACCCTGCAGGTAATACCCATCAGGAACCTAGATGACGGCTGGGCTCTGGGGCGGAGGACCGGTCCCCAGTCCAGGAAGGAATTCTGCTGCAGCTCACTCCAAAGCTAATAAAAAGCCAGACAAAACCCAAGCTCGAGCTGCCACGTGTGACTCTATTAGGCTCCAGAGCCCATCAAAACAATTCAATAACTCAATGTCATATTCCCGGCTTCGGTGCATTTTTTTTCCAGCAGACATCTGTTCCTATTTGAACTGCGCAGAGGGAATTGGATAAGGCAAGCCAATACTTGGCACTGCGGCTGCCTGGGAGGGATGGTGCAGATGGAGAAGGAAAGAAAGAGACGAGGCCCCGAACCTTCATCAGAAGGACCCTCAAAGACTCATCGGATTCCATCTGTAATTTCCAGACTGAGGTCACTGCTTGGTGCCCCAGTAACAGGGTACTCACCCCTCACTCACTAACCCCTGAATGGCCACCCCCACTGACAGGCAGCTCTGAAGGTTGGGGTAACTGTGTCAGATCTGCCCGGTACTCTTTGGGTGAAATAAAGGTATAATTCAAGCTCAACAGGTAGAATTGGCTGGGGGACGATAATAACTTGGTAAATGTTCAATCCCTCAGAAGGGACTCAGGATGCATCCTCAATCATGATTTAGCAAACTGTGGATTGAGGACCAAATGTGAGCACCTCCACCCATTTACCAGTCCCCTGTGCCTGCTTTCAAGCTTCAATAGCAGAGCTGATCACTCTCAGGAGAGACCTTGTGACTAGCAAAACTGAAGGTATTCACTCCGGATTCTTGCAGAAAAGCTTGCCAACCTTATCCTAAGTATCTGGTGCTGGACTCAAACCTGCAATTCTCCTGTCTCACCCTCCCAAGTATTGGGATTACAGATATGCACCACTGTGCCTCACTAGCCAACCTTATTCTAAAGATCAGACATGAACTCCTGAGCCCTCAGATTCACAAACAAGAATAGGTATGACAGTGGGCTGCAGAAATACGGTAGCTACACATGAACACAAGAAAGACAGGAATCAACACAAAGCTACTGACGCCCATCTTCAAAATGGGGAAGGATGTCTTCACAACCTTAGAGGCTAATCAGTGAATAGAACTAGGCTCTGTAGCAAGGAGACACAGCAAAGAAATTTTGGATGAAGGGGCAGGTGGAGGGACCAGTTAACCAGGCTAGATTCTTCAAAAAAAAAAAAAAAAGCCCTAGATAGAGTATAAGCAGTACCCATGCTCCACAGGAGCAAAGGGAAAAAGCAGGAGCCCCTGGGAACTACTGGGAGAGCTCCAGAGAAGTTAGAGAAACTAAAATTTTACCTTGACCCTCTTTTAAATTTCTGTGACATCTCCCACCTTGGGCATCACAGCTTCTCAGCTAATGTGGATGAGGTTTCAGCCTTCCAAGCCACTCCCAGAAACCAGCCCTAGACGTTTGGAACCATGTGGATGTGGCATGCCTTCTGTAGACTCACGCTGGATCTTAAAGGCTCTCAGAGGTCTTGCAGCAACAAAACTCAGTAAGCTCAGGACTTCTAGATAAGTGTGTCTGCAATAAGGTGGCCTTTCCACATGGCAACTGCCATTTGGAATCTGGCACCAGGATTCCTGAGGTTGGCCTCTGAGAACGTTGCATGTCGTATGATCCTGCACCTTTTACAAATAGAAAGATTACCCTTCACATCTTATACCTCATTATCACACACACACACACACACACACACACACACACACACACACACAGCTTTATAGGGCCAATCTTTCTTAGAATTCAGACCCTTGACACCAATGGCCACGCCATACTTTGTCCAGAGGACAGTGCAGGGGACAGGTAGCCATGATACCCTATTGCCAGGGCCAAGGTTTCTTCTTGTAGAGAGCTCTTCAGACAGAAAATGTTGGGGAACAAATGACTAGCAACTTGCCTTTTGTCCTAAGATCTGCTTATGACAGCTTTGGAAAGTACTTTTTAAAAATCCTATCTCCAGGTCACTTTTGTTAAAACATTTTTATTTTTTATTCCTTTTGTTGAAAGGTGGTGCATGGAAATTGTTTTTTAAATCAATATCTTATGAAAGGTCATTTCTCTCTCATTGCCTAGTCTCCCATCTTCTGTTGCCTGAGGCCTTGGTTTTTGCCAAGTTCTTAAGTGTTTCAGTCACTTCTGAAAGCAACAATAAATCTATTGACCTCTTAAAAGTGGGGCTAGGGAAAGGAGAAGGGGATTCAGCATGGAGCGCCCATAGCCAGCTGACATTCCTAATTTAATCCATGCCATTTTAAGAATGAGGTACTGTTCTCTTGGGTGGATAAGGAACTTGAGATTGTAACCTTGAACCATTTCTGACCACTAAGGCCATGCTGCCTTAACTCCAATAACTAGACATCTAAACGTAACCATGACTTTCATATTTGTGTATTATAATACTTATGCAGACGTCTGGTCTAGTTATTTGTTGCTACATAACACATCACTCCAAAGTTTAGTAGCTTAAAACAACACTTGTTTGTTTTGTTCACTGTGGTGCAGTTTGGACAGGGCTCAGCAGGGAAGCTGGGCTTGGCTCCACACAGGGACAACCTGGACAGCTCAGCTGGGTTCATTTGCAACATGTGCGCTTACAGAGCTGGTGAGTTGGCGCTGACAACTGGACGTTCCAAGCAGGACTCTTTATGGGGCGGCTTGAGCTTCCTCACAGAATGGCGGCAGGGCTCCTAGGATGCAGATTCTTAAAGCCTGTGCCAAGGAATTGGCCAATCATACCCATTACATTCTATTAGTCATACAGTGAAAAGCCCAAACACAAAGAGAAGAAACATAGACATCATCTCTTAACAGAAAGATTGCCAAAGAATTGGGTAAACATGTTTCCAAATTTCATGGTTGCCAATGCCAATTATTTAGTTGACATATTGCTTGTTTACCAATTGATTTATTCTTTAAAATAATTTGTTCTCATTAATTAATTTATTAGTTAATAAGTGGAGAAATAATTTTAATAAATAATAAAATAATAAATAATAAAATGAATTTATTCTTGAGCCTCACTGCAGATACAATACTTAATTAGACCATGTCCGAATCTTAGCAAGAACATTCTAGTGTTGTGTTCCAGAAGGGAGATGTGAATTCTCTCAAAAACCCATCCAAGTAGCTCATTGGTGGTCACTGAGGGAGAGCCAGATCTATGGAAATAGTTCTTTCCTTTGAAAATGAAGATGAGATGAAAGAATCATGTAGTGCATCAGTGGGCAGCAGAGCACACAGCTGACTCACGTTCCCCTCATACGCTCTTTGCTGTGTCTGGAGATGAGGGATCGTTAGTGGCTGGAAGCCCCTTGGCTCCAGCGACTGGGTGGCCTCTCCTTACCCTCCACAACCTCTGCCCTCCCCAGGCATCCAGTTTCCCTTCAGCCTTCTGCTCGGCTCCATCTCTCCCTCTGATGTTTTCTCAGCACCTTATAGGGAGCTCAGCCTTCTGACCACTTTTCAAAATGAGCAGGGACTAGCTGTGGCAGGGATGGGGGACCCCTCTCCAGAAGTGACTGCGAAGCTCCATGCCTCCCACACGCTGGAGGCAACCGTAAGTGACTGCTTATCAGAGTTATGGAATTTTCACCTGCCAATCACCTTGCACTGTTAACATTTATAAACAAATCTGTGTGGCTATCACGGGGCTATAAAATGACTATGCACATCTGGGTTGCAGGGGGCACGTGGGCACGTCAACCAGCTATGCCCTGTAGATGCACACCAGAATTTCATAGACTGTTTCCCTGGGAAGGGAGAAGTCTGCTTCGCCCAGCTGGAGCTCCCTTACTTAGAACACAGTGATCATATTCCCGTACTCAGTCATCCCTCCAAGTGTGTGTTGCCGAAACATTTAGATATGTATGTGTCTCTGCATGTATATGCACATGCACACACATGGGTCTTGTCTCATTTAAGCCTTCAGGTAGAACAACTCCGGGTCCTTGAGGAGCCTTGGGTGGGAAAAACAAACACAGTCCATAGACCAGAGTAAGACTGAAAGCTGCAGGGCCTGAGGCAGAGGGAGCCGGGGAGGCAAGGGAGAATCTGTACGCTTGCCCCTCTGTGCACCCTGACCCTTCGTACACAAACACCCACACAGACACACAGGCGATGCACACACAAATATGTACACACACACTGTAATGCACAGGCACTCACATATACACATGCACATACACATGGTCTCATATACACACTCATACACGCAGGCACACACACTCACATACACACTCTCATATACACACTCACATGTACACACACTCACATACACATGCTCTCATACTCAGGCACAGACACACACTTATACATGCAGGCACACACACTCACATATGCACTCTCATATACACAGTCACATATACACACACATACACATGCTCTCATACACACAGGCACAGATACACACACTCTTATACACGCAGGCACACACACTAACATACACACTCTCATATACACACTCACATGTACACACACATACACATGCTCTCATACACACAATCACATGTACACACACTCTCATACACACTCTCATATACACAGTCACATGTACATACACTCACATACACATGCTCTCATACACACAGGAACAGATACACACACTCTTATACATACAGGCACACACACATACATACTCTCATATACACACTCACATGTACACACATACACATGCTCTCATATACACAATCACATACACATACACACAGACCCAGAAACACACTCACATACACATATACACACACAGATACATACACAGACACTCTCATATACATATGCTCGTATACACACTATATATAAACACTGACATATACACACTCACACATGCTCTAATACACACACACAGACCCCTCTCACATATACATACACTCTGCTGGGATTGCTCAGCCTCTGTTGCTTCGACAGAGCTCTCCAGCAGCCTGGAGAAGCTTCTAGTTCTTGGGCAGAATGTCGCTTTAAAGTGGGCAGAAGTAAACACAAATGTCACAAGGCCCCCGTGAGAGTGAAATCCAGGTCTCTGTGTGGACTTGAGGGCCCCCACTCCAGCACCGCGCCCCCCAAGGCTCCCAGCAGACACTCCTTCCTCAGCACTCCCGGGTTGATCTTCCCTTTGGGGGGAAGTAGCCCCGAGGTGGGGATGCAGAAAGGATGCCCTCCCTGGCAGGTGCAGGAGGAGAGTAGAAATACAGTGCGTGAGTCCAAGACCCAAGGCAGGCTGGGCTCGCAGGGGCTTCTGGGAGGCCTTGGCTGCTGCTCCGAGCAGACAGATCTGGATCATGATTTATGGCTTGTGGCGCCCTGGAGGACATATGCCGGGAGAGAGAGAATGAAAGAGAGAGATGTCATAGCATACGCGTAAGAAAGAGCACCACAGAATCAAAACTGGAAGTAACTGCTCCACTGCAGCGAGGTTTTTCAGCGAGATCTTTGGACTTGTGAAGTATTTTCTTTGCCTCTGTTGTTGATGCCACTCTAGAAGAGTCGCCGTGTATATTAAGCGTGAAGACCAGCAGGAACATGAGTGACACGGATTCAAAGATCACACCCAGCTCCAAGTAGAAAAGGAGCATCGCGGCTGTATTTATTTATTTATTTTCTTTTTACAAGGAGCAGAGTGGAGGGAACGGAGTAATTTTTAAATTATGAAAACTCAGGGTGTTTTCACACTGTGCCTATTTCCTTTTAATGACACTTATCAAAAGTCACTTTTAAATAAAGCCTTTGAAATTGAGTAGAAAATGTCTCACACGTTGACTTCTTCCTGTTTTTCTGACATTCGAATAAGCTGTGAGCCTCATGCCTTGCACTTGTAAACTTGAGCTCTCCTCCAACCACCCTCTCCAGCACAGAGCAGCCAGGCCTGTTGGAGGCAGCCTGGCTGGGAGGGTCAAGGGGTAAACAAGCACGCGCTTGGATCCCCCTGCATTTGAGCAGGAAAGCCCTGTGCTAGGATGGAGACCAGTGTGGGAGGTACCCTTGGCAGCCAGCAGAACGTGTCCCCAGCCTCACCCTGGAGAAAGGTTACAAAGAAGCTGGCCCTGTGTGAAGGCAGCTGCAGGTTCCAGAGGCCCAGGAGTCTGGTGGGATGTCAGGTCTGGGACCAGCTCTGCCCCTCTGGAGGCACCTGGGCTGCAGAGATCCCCTAGGCCAAGTCAGCAAGGGACCCAGGATAGCGCCCCACCCAGTGATGGAGGTTCTGCTGATAACTCATCATCCACTTTTGCTAAAACTAACCAGAGAACCAAGAGGATATGTGCACACTCTCCCCTCATGGGGCCAAGCCCCAGAGCCAGAATCACGCCAGACAGGCTCTTGAGTGTAATGAGAAAAGCACCATACAGCCCTGGGTCTTCATATCAACAGCTACAGGGAGGACTCTGCCCATGGGATCGTTCACCTGATTATTTAAGACTGCTGCAGCCCAGCCCTCCACTTCTCACAGGGCTTTCTTCAAACATTGTCAATGAACTAGGTCACAGCATCCACAGCTAGTCGTATGGGCTGTGTTCTAGAATTTCTGTGGCAGGGCTCTCTGGTTAAAAAAAAAAAAAAAAAAAAAAGGCTTGGGACATTACCCTGGGGCCAAAGTGAATTTCAGATTCTCCATCCTGATCCTTGGGGCCTGAATGCCCACCAATCCCACAGGGCTCCTACCAGCCCCATATGGTTGGGTACCTCACAGACCCTCCAGCCTCTCCTCCTAGCCTTCCCCTCCCCTGCGCAGCCCCCTCCCAGGTCTGTGCAGCTCCTTCTCCACCTCTGGATTGGACCACTTCTCTTTCCTGTTCCCAACTAGGGGCACTGGCGTCTGACGGCTGAGACATGGCGTTAACTCTGGGAGCTGAGAACTCATCTAAGCCTCTCACAGAACATCTCTGTGCCTCCTCCTGTTCCTAGGGAAAGCCTGGGGTTGGGAAACTCAAACTGGAGGAAAGTGTCGCCTCCTGTAGCAGCCAACACTCGGAGTGAGATGGTCAGCTCACCTTCAGACCGAGTCCTAGGGCCCAGCAAAGGACTGAGGTCAGGACCATGTGACCAGGAGAAGGGGAAGGGGGAACCACTCACAGCAACCCCAGCAGGTGCTCCAGGAGCCCTGCGGAGGCATGCTAGGCGGCTGGGTGTGCACTTAATGCTGGAGACCCCAGCACAGCACTGGCTACCCGCGAGCCCTGGCCCAAGGGTTTGCAGATGTTCCTGTAAAACCTTCACGTGGCGGATTGACTACCAAGAGGGGCTGCGGTGCTGGTGAAGGGGGGATCTGGAGTCTGAGCCCAGCAGCTGGCCCCAGAGCCCACGCCCACCATGACAGGTGCCCTCTGCTCCGCCCACCTGCAGCAGCCCTTAGCCTTTTGATGTGTGACCATTGGGGTGGGCAGTGGTACATGGCTTGGACAGCGACTTGGCACCTCTCTGACAGTATCTCGAGGTAAGCACAAGAGTCCTTAAAATTGCAAGAGGAAGGCAGAAAAGGGTGTATTTGTTAGAAGAAATTGTGATTACAAGCAGCAGAGATGCAACCATGCTGGCTTTGAAGATGGAGGGAAGAGCCCTGAGTCAGATCGTGAGAGACGTCATAGAAGCTGGAGAGGTGAGGAAGAGGGTTCTCCATGCACAGCCCCAAGGGCTAGCCCTGCCAACACCTTGACTTTTCCCAGTGAGACCCAGATCACACTTACACCTCCAGAAGCATAAGAGAAAAAATAACACTAACTTGCTAAATTTGAAGTTGTCTATTACAACAGTCTTGGAAAACTATACGGAATGGAGCCACTGGGCATCACCATGAAGAAAGAGACCCCCTGGTCTGACATCAGAGGACCTCCTGACCCAGCCAATTAAAAGCCCAAAGAAGCCAGGCACGGTGCCATACACTTGTAATCTCAGCATTTAGGAGGCTGAGATAGAAGGATCATGGTTCTCAGACAGCCTCAGCTACTTAGTGAGGCCCTTTGCAACTCAGTGAGACCCTGTTCAAAATAAAGAATAAAAAATAGGGCTGGGATGTAGCTTGGAGATAGAATGCCCCCGGCTTCCATCCCTAGTACCACGAAATACATACATACATACATACATACATACATACATACATACAGTAAAAAGCCCAAAGACCCAAGCAACTTGCCCAGCCTCCGAGTCTCTTTCTTCCCACATCTCAAACGCAAGCAACTACCTGAGGGACCATGGTTAGTGCTGCTTGACGCCAAGCTAATTAACGATAAACTAAAAGGTACAAGTTATTTCATCGATTTTACAAGGGACCTGAGGGGAAATCAAGATATATGTGGCGAGGGCTTTAACTACGCATTCTCTCAGGGGAACTCCTCTGTGGGGGAGAATTTTTATCACTTCAGAAATTGGTTCGTTTTGTTTCTGGCCGTAGAGTTTTCCGTGTTAAGACATCACGTTTTTCCAAGAGGAAGCACGCACATCAGAACTTGGACTCGCTTTTGTAGAAGCTCAGCATCACTGAACATCTACGCTGGCCAGTCAGCCACTAGTTAGCGTCTCTCGCACACGACTCTGGCCTTCATGAACTACCTATCAGACTTCCTTCATAAGACCATCAGGAATTAAGGGAAATAAAACACCCAGCCATGATCCGGTCTTGCCCACACTGCGTTCCCTCCGTGATGGATGGTGTTTCTCGCCTCCTCTGCATTTATTTCTTATGTGCTCACTTGGCCTGGCTTTTAACTCCATAGCGTATCAGCAGCTGCGCCAATATTCTACTCTCTGCTTAGGCATTCACGTAAAATATTGTATTTTTTTTTTTTTTTTGGTGGTACTGGGGTTCCTGGAAGCCCTCCTTCCTCCGGGCTACACTCCCAGACCTATTTTATATTTTTGAAACAGGGTCTCTTACGCCAGCATGGCTGGCTTCGAACCTGCGCGATCCTCCTGTCTCCGCCTCCCAAGCGCGGGGATTACAAGCGTGCGCCACCACGCCCGGCGAAATATTGTATTTTTTTAAACAATGCTTTAATAATAGAAAATTCAATCTGCAGTGCACTCTACCGGGAAATACCCACATTTCTTGCACATATTCACCGGGTCCTTGTACCACAGGCGTCATCCAGAGGAGGCCAAGGGCTCAGGCACTGGGGCTGAGCAGAAGAAGAGAGAGGGAATAATCAGTGAGCGATCCAGAAGTTAAAACAGGAACTGTTGACCCAAACTAAGTGTCTTGGAAAGAAAGCCTTAGACTATGCCCAAGGAACACTCATCCAGGAAGGTGTGGCTCTCTAAGAGACTGTTCTGGGAGACCTGGATAATGCCCCAGCACAGGAGCAATGGATATAGAGTCCCCAAGGCAAGAAGGAACTTAGGAACAGGAGGAGCTGCCACGGAGTGGTGGCGTGATGGCATCAGAGACAGGCAGGGGTGACCAGGGTGATGTCAGAGACAGGAGGAGATGACCAGGGTGATGCTGGAGACAGGAAGAGAAGACCAGGGTGATGTCAGAGATAGGCAGGAGATGACCAGGGTGATGCTGGAGACAGGAGGAGGTGACCAGAGTGACGTCTGAGACAGGCGGAGATGACCAGGGTGATGCTGGAGACAGGAGGAGAAGACCAGAGTGATGTCAGAGATAGGCAGGAGATGACCAGGGTGATGCTGGAGACAGGAGGAGATGACCAGGGTGATGTCAGAGATAGGCAGGAGATGACCAGGGTGATGCTGGAGACAGGAGGAGATGACCAGGGTGATGTCCGAGACAGGAGGAGATGAACAGGGTGATGCTGGAGACAGGAGATGACCAGAGTGATGTCCGAGACAGGAGGAGATGACCATGGTGACGTCAGAGACAGGTGGGAGGTGAGCAAGGTGATGTCAGAGGTAGCAGAATGACCACCAGGGTGATTCAGAGATGGGCGGGGAGGTTAACAAGGTTAAACTGCAGGGAGATAGACCAGGTGGCATTAGAGACAGGCAGGAGGTGACCAAGATGACGTCAAACACAGGCGGAGAACTGGCCAAGGGGATGCCAGAGACAGACAGGGACTGGCCAAGGTGACATCACAGGCAGGGAGGTGACCAAGGTGACGGACATGACTGAGATGACCTCAAACTGGTCAGAAGCCAGAGCCACCAGCCTCCGCAGCCAAGGCCAAAGTGAAGGTTCCTGCGTGTAGGGCAGACGCGCAGGTGCTGCTCAGCAGGAGCGGCGTGACCTGCTACGACCTTTGTTGTTCAACCGGCTGGTCACCTGGCTGCTGCAGGCAGGGACGTAGGGGGTCAGGTAAAGAGATGGAATAGAGGTGGGTTTTCCCTGAGGGGGCTTCTCCCAGGATGGGCTGGTGCAGGAGGAGAGAGGAGGGTGGGTGCACGGTACATTTTGGCGAGACAGGAACAGGCCTGGAGGAGCTGGACAGGGCTGTGTTTGGCTGACTCCTTTATCCCCAGGCATTCGGTGGCAGCCCAGCAAGGCTGCCCAGAGGGAGAGCTCACCTCCTTTCTTGTTTACTTGGAAGTGGCCGTGACTAGTTCTCACCAACAGAACACACATAGCGGGGCAGTGGCAGTTGCAAGCAGAGGCTTTGAGAGGCATCAATCGCCCCTCTCAGCCATCCTTCCTGGGCTTCAGCCTACACCCTGAGCACAGCACCTCCTGGAACAGCCCCTCTGCCGTGGACACTGGGTAAGAAGATGTGTGGGGCTCAGGCGGGCCCAAACGAGTCCAGCCAACAGCGGATGGATGTAGAGAGGTGGGAATGGAGATGTCACATTAGATGCATGTAGCAAACAGAAACCCTGGTTATTTCATGGAGCGTAAGATCCAACTTTTACATCCTTTGCATATGGAGAAGAACCAAGTTAATAGCACTTGGAATTGCATGTCCCCAGTACATTTTCCAATCCTTTACATTAATTCTGCAAAATTACCAAACATTTTATTCTCTGAAATTGTTTAATTCACATGTACTCAAAAAGAAGGTACATTTGGAGCTAAAATTAGTTTCCCCCCAAGAGATTCTAAAGAGCTTAAAAATAGAAATGGGATTACGAAAGGATTAAAGCCATTAGCTGGTGCTTATCTGAGTGGACTGTGGGGAGAGTGTGCCTGCGGTGCCCGGGGTGGGCAGAGATTCCTGATTGTTGCACTGCGCCCTGAGAAAAGGCAAACTACTTGGACAGCACACTGTGCAGGAGGCCAAGGGGATCTTCTCTAAAAGGGGAAGAGAGGGGGCTCTTCCATCCAGAAGAAGCTATTAACCGACACAGGGACAGGTTTGCTCGAAAATGGTAGTTTTATGTTCCTTTCATGGACTCGAATTTTTCATGCAATTATATAATCTTTACAGTGGGCATTCTTGGTTTTTTTTCTTTTTTTTTTTTTTTTGTGGTACTGGGAATGGAACCCAGGGGCATTCTACCTCCAAGGGACACCTCAGCCTTATTTTTTATTCTTTATTTTGAAACAGGGTCTCATTGAGTTGCAAATGGCCTCACTAAGTAGTAGCTGAGGCTGTCATTGAACCACGATCCTCCTGTCTCAGCCTCCAGAATGCTGGGATTACAAGCGTGTGCCACCATGCTCAGCTTTACATTTAGTGGCTGCCCAATGAATTGATATACCACAATGTATTTTTAATTAGTCTTTTTTATAACCTAGCTTTCTCTACCCAAAATTAGACATTCCTGTAAATCCATTCAATCTACACCAAATGGAAAGAAAATAAGATATGTAAAATAATATCCTTTGTAGATTTTTATTAGAATTAAAGATAACAGCCTGGTGTGGTGATGCACACTTGTAATCCCAGCACTTGGAAGGCTGAGAGGTGGATTGCAGGTTCAAAACCAGCCTCACCAACTTGGGCTCTCAGCAACCTAGCAAGACCCTATTTCCAAATAAAAAATAGAATAAATCTGGAGGTATAGTACCAGACCAATAGAAGGCTCCTGAGTCCTATCCCCAGTATCACAAAAAACTAAATATGATAAATATTTATGTGTGAGTATATTGATATTCATTGGTGATACATGAATGTTAACTTAGACACAGAGTGAGATTATAGATGCGTTTGATTTTGTTACTCATTTCTACATCCCCTAAATTCATGATGAGCATGTAGCTTTTCTGTAATTAATAAAGAGCAACAGTTGGGTGTGGTAGTGCACGACTGTATTTCCAGTAGTTGGGAGGCTGAAACAGTAGGGTCACAGGTTCAAGGACACTCTCAGCAACTTAGTGAAGACACTGTTTCAAAATAAAAAATAAAAGGGCTGGGAGTACAGCTCAGGTAGAATGTCCCTGGGTTCATTCCGCAGTACCACCCCCCTCAAAAAAGATTTATCAATAGGAAGTAAAAGAAAGCATTCATGGCAGAAAAGCTTGAAGCTATTTTCTATGCAGCTGAAATGTCCCCAAATAAGGTTTGAAGAAAAGAACACCAACGGCAAGGCTCTGAGCCTGAAATAAGGAAGAATCCAGCCCTGGTTTACATCCCACAAGCCAGCAAAGCTCTTGACTGGCTAAGACATGGTTACTCTTGCTTATTATACTTTAATACGGAAATGGTATTAATATTTTATGTCCTTTTGTTCTCTGTGTGTGTGTGTGTGTGTGTGTGTTTATGAGTATCCACAGCCTGAACAAACAAGCTGCAGACTAGAAACATAAAAGCATACAGCAAAATTCACATTTTCTCTTAGTGTCGGAAATCGCAGGCGCGTTGAAGAGGATCCTTTTGGATAGAGAGCGACTTTGACGTTTGATCGAACCCATTTTCACATTCAAAGGTGCTTGGAGTGTTATTCAGAAATACATAATTGCAGAGAGCAGAAAGCACTTAGTGTCAGCTGAACAGGACTCGAAGCCTTGGTTGGAAATACACAAGGGTGTGTCTGATGGAGGAGTAGCCACCGCGCGCTCTCTGAGCTGCAGGGCGTGCGTGGGACCAAGAAGGCTGCAGAGGGGGCTTCAGGATTGTCCCTCCAGCCTCTGCATGCTGCACAGGCACTCTTTACTCTGCTCAGAGGGAAACCAACCCTCCCACTTCTTGTGTCCCTCAAACCCCTCCCCCATCCCATCTCTTCTTCAGGGCAAAGGACAGGCCAGAAACAGAGATTAATCTGGTTCTGCAATGACAAAATTTGCCTCACATCCCCAGTGGAACAACTTCACTCAGGAGTCTACAGTGGGGTCCACTTGCCCGTTGCCTTTTTCTGGAACCAGAAGGTCACCAGAAGCTTCAGGAGGAAGCACTGAATTCCACCCACCGATGGTTGAGTCAAAATCTCCAAATTCAGCCCTGCCTGCCTCAAAGTGTTAATTCACCATGCCACGATGCTTCACACTTCCAAGATCGGCCGGCTGGGAAGTTCAAAGGGAACCTCAGGCCTTCTGGGTTCGTGCCTCACTTCAGGTTGAAGTGTCCAGAATGTCTGCCGAATGACTAGATGGTATTAAACAGGGGCATCAGTGGGTTTTGACAGCATCTCCACGGCCAGAGTCACACTCAAAATAGTTCATGGGCAGTGCGTGCCAGCCAGTCAAATGGAACTGATGCTCTGTGGCTTTCTTTGAACTTGACAGTTTTCTGCAGGCTGTGGTTGTCTCATGAACTGCTGCTTCAAAAAGGAATCTCCTTTAAGGTTGACGTGAAAACTCATCCTCTATTTGGGGCCTTAACACTTAAAGTCAATACATGCTGGGGCTTTCCCATAACTCCTTCTCTATAACATGAGCCAACCCAAAGAGGCAGATTATCTAAGGAAACAGAGTAGCTGCCATCACACTGCCCCTCTGTAGCTGGGCCAAACCCCTTGGCCGAGAGGAGGTGGAGGACAAGATAGTCGAGACATTTTAGCCTCATCATCTCAGGACTGGGCAGATGGAAAAGCTGGGTGCCCATCACAGGGGTGTGCCTTCAGCCACCTCCAGGGTCAACTGAGACCCTTTTAGCACTGGGGCTAAGCCCAGATCTGTTCCATCAGGAGTTCTGCAGGGGACAGGACACCAAATGAGGATCGCTGCTTTAAGAACCAGGGTCTGTGGGATTCGCAGTACAGACCGCCCACCACACACCTGACATGGATACCATGTTCATCTGGACCTTGTGTCCAGGGGTAGGGAAGATCAGCAAGAAAGCAGGACTTGGATCTTCACTGAGTTTACAACCTCATCAAAGAGACACAGTTCTTAGAAACTCATACGTGAAGCATAGTATAAAATGAATGCTGCTAAAATGTGGTGTTTAGAGAATTACAGGATAAGACAAGACCAAGAACAGGAAGCTGATTATGCAACACGAACCATCTCTACAAAGCACAGAGAGAAACCAGGGCACAGATAAGCTTCTCGGCTTCCCCAGAATCCAACAATGCACTGGCCTCCAGGCCACGTTCAGAACACAGCACTGCGACTCAGGCGCTCTTCACTTCCTGCTCAGAGAACTGGAACACCCAGGCCATTGTCCAGGAAATTGCATTTTTTTTAATCTAACCTCCATTAGAAAAACATGTAATAATCAGCCACTCCCCCAAAAAGTGCTGTTTTCTTTTGGAATTATCTGTAGAATTGCTCCAGTTTTCCACTTCATTCTGCATATGAAACTATAACTTCATTTCCCCCTTTTGCAAAATCATCATGAAGAAAATACTTTCCTAATGACCCACATATAAGGAGCTATGTGAACGGTATGGGTGAAGAATTGTGAATGAGGATCATAAGTAAGCATCTACAAGTATCCTGCCCTCACATACGCATGGCTCCTCAGAAGAAGAAGAAAAGTCACAAGATGAGGCAAACCATGGTGCCTGTTACTGAGAGATATAGCATGTCCCCTCAAGAGCTTATTTATTAATATTCATGGTTGATATAGTTAAATCAGAGAGTTGTAATCTCAGCAGTGGATAAGTCCATTGTTATGGATATACTGGGTTTTGACCTAGGCAGGTGGGGTGTGGCTGGAGAAGGTGGGTCCCTGGGCTGTGGCCTTGGGGTGATATGTGGTTCCTCCTCCTCTTTCTCTCTTCCTTGCTCTCTTTCTTGCTTCCAGCCTCCAGGATGTGAGAGTGGAGCTTCTCACTCTCTACACTTCTTACTGACATGAATGAAACCTGCAGTTCTCAGCCTCACATGGATTCAACCTCCAAATCTCCAAGGAAATCCATGAGCAGACCAATCCTCCTTCCGATAGCACCCAAGGTGGGGTAGTAGGGGAGGGGTGGCATGGGAAGGGGGCAGTACAGGCATAGAGAAGGGAGTAGAGGAAAAGAAGCACAGTGTGGACATGGGCAGTGCCCGCGTGCTGGGGGGGGGGTCCTACAGGAGCCTGGCTGACGTGAGAGGGACAGTACAGATGTGGCTGTCTAAGGGTACCAGACTGCCTGGCTTCAAACCTGGCCTCATTCACCTGGGCGCTGGGTAATTTGGACAAGTCACTTAATTGCCATTGACCTCAATTTCCCGTTTGTAAAACTGACCTTGTAGGACTAAAGGAGTATCTGTCTGTAAATCATTTCAACAGGGCCTGGAGAGCCTAAGTACCATGCAACTGGAAGTTAGCATCCTCAGATCATTGAGGGCTGAAAAATGACTCGTGGGCTTGAGCAGGGGTGTGGTGTGGCCGGTCACATCTGTTCCACTACCTGTCACCAGTTTGCAAGAGGAAGCAGCCAGGAACAATAACAGTTACACAGCACCAGGAGGAGAATCAAGGAGCCTGACCCAGCACTGAAGTCTGGGACTCTCAAAGAGTCACAAATAAGACAGATGTGCCTATCAGGGAAACAAAAGGATGCCATGACTGGTGCAGAACATGAAGAGTGAGTGAGGTGGCGTGTGGGCAACCTCCAGGATGCCAGGGAGGCAGGAGAAGCTGCTGGCGGGGCAGAGGTGGGGCCTTGTGGCCTTGCCCAGTACTGGCTCTCATCAGAAAGCCAGCAGCCTGCGGGAGAAGGGAGAGAAGATGTGGGTTCAGGCACTGGGGAAATGGAGCTGTGTGAGAGGTGGAAGCCAAAGGAAAGAATGCATGGAGAGGAAAGTCCTGTGTTGAACTCCCAAGAAGCTTTGCCAACTTACAGAGAAGACTAGTGCTGGGCGTTCTCCACAGAGCCTGCATATCTCCTACTTATCTCTCACTCTGTGTGAAATCCTTAAACCAGGACAGAATTTACTTTATAAGTCATTGAGAGGACTCAAGATCCCATGCTCTAAGAGTATACAAGATACAGGGTAAGACGGTGAGTCAGTGGATGCACAAGGGTGTGAGGGATGCATCTAAGGCTGGTCAGCCTTGCCAGCATCTCTCTATATTTTAAAGCCTTCTTCATGGATCATTATTCTATTTGCAAATCTTCAAGAGAGACTACAGCTTAGACCTATCCATGGCTCTAAACTGCATAGGTGGTAAAATGTGTCCACTATAGCCAAAGTGAAAGATTGGGGTGACACCATCTGGATGAAGCCCCTGGAGATGAAAGACAAAAAGATAAAAGCTGTTTGTGAACAAGTAAAACTCCAATATGAACCTGAACTAGTTTTCCTTTTGCCTTCTGAACAGAAGATGCCAGTTTGGCCAGGTGAGCCCCAGAAACCACAGAGAACGCATACAACCCCACAGAAACCACAGAGAACGCATACAACCCCACAGAAACCACAGAGAACGCATACAACCCCACAGAAACCACAGAGAACGCATACAACCCCACAGAAACCACAGAGAACGCATACAACCCCACAGAAACCACAGAGAACGCATACAACCCCTAGAAGTAAACTGGCTCATTTTTCAGTAGATACAAAAGTGAATGGACAGATGGAAGGAAGGAAGGAAGGAAGGAAGGAAGGAAGGAAGGAAGGAAGGATGGATGGATAAGGGGAGGATGAAAAATTGTGGGTAAATGGATGGTGGGTGAATAGATGGTATATTGATGAATGGATGATGTATGGTGGATGGATGGATGGATGGATGGATGGATGGATGGATGGATGGATGAATACATGTTGGATAGATGGATGGGTGGATGGGGATAAGGGTGGAGAGAAATACTCCATATAATAAATTTTCAGAAAACTGCTAATAATATCAACTTCCCTTCTGTGAAATAGAAATGTTTCTTCCTAAAGCCTTTATCCTTTGTACTGTGGAATGTTGGCTGGATCCTTGGGTGACACTTCTGATCTCATGCCACAGTGTGCCTGCACAAAGACTTTCCAAACTTCCTCCGACCGCTCCACCTTGCCCCCTTGCTTTTTTCCAAGCCAAACTCATAGACAGCAGGCCTGTGCGTGGCCAGCATCAGATTCCCCTCCTTGTCTCTCCCACAGTGTCCCAGTCCTGCCAGTGTCACCACCATTGTCTCCAAGCTGATCATCTTGAAATTATTTTTACTTCTTTCTCTCTCATCCCCACCAACTCCATAGCCAATAGTCACTGAGCTATCTTGGGCTTGCATATCTGAAATTATATAAAGGTTGTGAAAGACATTTTTAAAACAAATGAAGTAAGTGTAAGAAGGAATGTCTCCTGCTTCTCTTCATTCCCACTGGATTTTCTGACTTAGTTAGCTGCAATTCACTGTAAAATCTCCCCTCCAGGCTCCCTCTCAGGCCTCAAGGTCTTCCCAGGTCAGGGTAAGATTTTTGAGTAGCAGCTTGCAGAATGATTTCCTAGGATGGATTTCAAGTTTAACTTCCTGAGCCTGCCACCAAAAATTGGCTCCCAAGGAGATTTTCTGTCCCAATGTCTCCACTTGTCCCTGTGTCTTGCCATGGCTTGCTTGATGCCATCTTTCATGGCAATGACTCCTGTCCTCAAAGTATGCAGCTCACAGTATGCAGCTCTAGCTCCCCAAGAAGACCACCATGTTGGTTTTTCCACCCTGTCTTAGAGTGACATGCAGGGTGGCTGACGACCAACTGAATAGTTGCTTCCAAATGCATCAAACATGGGAGGACCAAAAGGGAGGACCCAGTGTAGGAGGACCAAGCCATGTCCCAGAGTGGGCTGTACATTCCATTTCCATTATTACTTATAAAATGAATGAAGAAAGGAAATGGCCCAAGAGCTGCTCCTACCCCAGCAGAACATAAGCTGTCAGCTCTCAATGCTAACTCTGTTCATGCTCTGGAAAAATAAATACCAGAAAACATGAGGATGAGACCAAAAATAACCCCCTCCACTGTCCGGGAAAATACATTCTGCTCAATTTACTAAATCTAGCACAAATATCCTTGCAAGCTAGAGAAACCACCTCAAATTATACACTGGCTGCTGATCCTGCCCAGAAGATTAATTGCATCACTATAAACAAAATAACATAGAATATAGAATATATGTTGATATCAGTGTTATTTTAATATATTCAGCATAGCTATTCTGATACTAATATGAATATTTTGTTTATTTCTTGTCACTTCTAAACTTTCCAGTATTAGTCCCAATATCATTTAAATGTGCTCTTTGCCAGCTGATGGGACAATTCTAGGGTCTGGATAATTTTTGGTAGCGGCGGCTCATGTGAGCACAAACAAGTATGTAAAGTCTGTAGCACCAATGTATTTCCCACTGAATTACCAGTATACACTAATTTAGAAAAGCTCAACATGAAGGTTACTGATTTGCTTTTATGAAACTCATCAAAAGTCAAGCATTCCACACTGCAGCCTAGAAGCTAGAGGAACCACCTCAAAATATATACTGGTTGGTTATCCTGCCCAGAAGATTAATTACATCACTATAAACAGAATAGCATAGAATATATGTTGATATCAAGGTTTTTTATTATATCACCATAGTTGTTCTGATACTAATAGAAACATCGTCGTGTTTATTTCTTGTTCTGTGTTTATTCCTTTGGCCAGCCTCCGGTGTGAATGGTTCGGTGTGGCTCACCTGACACTCAGACACAGACATTCACTGAGAACTGCTGCAGGGGCTGGAATGGTGTGCCATGAGTCACTGCAGGCTGCAGGCCTGCGGCGGGACCCAAAGATCTGTGTGTTGGGCATCTGTGTGGAGACCAGGGAGCCCTGCGCCCTTGGGGCCGAATGGAGAAGGGGCAGCTTTACAGAGCAAGGAGGGGCCTGCGTGTGTGTTAACACCCTTGCCAACGCTTTCTAGCACAATGGGGGAAGTGGCTTCTTGACACTGTGCACAGCTGAGACCTAGCCCCACAGCAGCCCCTGCAGAACAGGAGGCTGAGAGAGGAGAGAGGAGGCTGAGGGCGCCGGGCAGGTGTACAGAGGCACGTGGCCACACTGGGAGCCGGGCAAAGTGGGACAAGATGGGACGAGCCTTTGGCAAGGGCTCGCTGGCGGGGATGAGGAGGGTAGTTTACAGAGAACAGTCGCGTAGCTGCTGTGGTCACAGCGTGGACAATGGAGACAGACATGCCAAAGTCCCTAGGCACATTCTCGGAAGGACACCTCTTTAACAAACTAAAGCTGCCGTTACAAACTCCCATGGACAGAGTAGCTCAAAACACAGAAATCCCTTCTCTCTCAGTTCTAGAGGGCTCAAGTCCAAAGCCCAGGTGCGGGTAGAGATGCTGTCTGTCATTCCAGTTCCCTCTTCTGCTCCAGGTCCTGGTGGGTGCACCTTGTAGCCCCTGGCTTGCAGACACCTCCTTCTGGTTCCTAGCTACTTCCTGTGGCTTCACACCCTCCTATCTCTGCCTGCATCTGTCGCTGGGTCTCCTTTTCTTATAAAGACACACGTCACTGGGTCAGGCTCTACCCTAATCCAGCATAACCTCACCTTAATTCAAGTATATCTGCAAAGACCCTATTTCCATATAAGGCCACACATTTCCAAGTGCCAGCATTACGGCTTCAACATATCTTTTTGTAGGTCACCATCCAATCCATAACAGACTTGTGCCTGGCAGGCTGCAGGGGAAAGACAGGGGGACCCTAGCCAGTGGCCTGGCTGGCAGAAGCAGGTTCTGAACTCCCAGGGCCCCAGGGCAGGAGGCGTTGCTTCACCTGCTGAGGGTTCAGCTACAGAGGGATCCTGGGCAGCGAGCCCCCAGGGGCTGCTGGTGGCTGGTGACAGCAGCTGCCACCTCCTCACTCAGCAGCGTTTCCACTGCCCCTTCCATCCTGCGACAGGCTCCCCCAGCTTCAGAGGCTGGATTCCAGGTCCTCGCTGAGTGATTCTGTTCACTGCTTTCCCACAGGACCGGGTCCCGGAAGGTGTTACAAGAACCAAAATCCAGAGATCTCCAGTCTGTCTTCCGGACAAGAGGTACGGACTGATGCTGCAGGGAAACCTAAAGGCTGGGACCCGGGAGTCTGAGCCCCCAGCCCTGGCTCTGCCCCTTCCTATCTCATTTAATCTCACCAGCCTCCGGTGGACTTATCTACAAATTGAGAGCTTTTGGTGCGAAATCTCTAAGGTGCTTTTCAGCTTTAAGCCGTTCTGAATCCCATTTTCTCTCTGACTGACATTATAATTTCGTGGAGCCCTTATCTCCCTTTTGGAATGATCTTTGCTGCTGCAGAGGCTCCTTTTGTAACTAAGTTACTCAGACCTTTTTATCAAGTGGTTAATAAACACGCTGATGTGAAGAAGCAGCCCTGGCCTGTGGTCCTGGCAGAGGCTCTCCCCGGCATGTGGAAGCTGCTTGCCCAATGAACACGGAGGACAGGAAACTCCCCTCGGCTCCCAGCAGACACCAGTGTGGGTCGTCCAAAAGCAGCAGCATCCTCCCATAAGTGCTGAGCTCAAGAAGAGTGGGCAGGCGGCAGGCAGGAGAGGCCTCATTGGGAAGGGTGTAAGAGCACAGGGGTTAGGGTTTGGAAAGTTCCCCAAAAGGCTCATGGCCTGAACGCATGTCCCAGTCCAACAATATTCAGAGGTTAAAATGATTGAATCGGGCTGTAACCTCACCAGCGGATACACCTACTGAAGGATTCTTAATTTTAGTGGATTTTCTGGGTGGTAAGTTTGGAAGGTCCCCGGGGGTGCAGCCTTGGGGCTGTATCTGTCCCTGGCCACGTCCTTGCTGCTTTCCTGCTGCCATGAGATGAGCTGCTGCCCTCTGCCACACACCCTGCGTCTGCCCCGGAGCCGGCCGACTACAGACCATGAGCCCGATAAAGCTTTGCTCCTCTCTGTTGTGCATGTCAGGTTTTGTGGTCATGGCGACAAAACACACACACACACACACACACACACACACACACACACACTGGCGAAAACAAAGTCCATGTTCACTGTTTTGCTTTCACCTCATCCCTGTGAGAAGCCACACAATGTTGTCTCCCAAGAAAGGATGCTGTGGACATGACCGCAAAAGCCACCACAGAAGAGCAGGTGTTACCTCAGCCGCCATGGCAACTGCACGAGTCCTTCAACCCGGGAATCCCTGACACCACCCGCGACCCACACACGACTGAACAGAGGCAGGAAACAATCTGCGCACACTCAGAGACGTCACAGTGCTGCTGCTGTGGAATAAGAGTGCAAATTTAGACTTTCTAAAGCACACGTGCGGCCAAGCAGACTCTCTTGCCTTGCATGTGTATTCTGTGTTATATCGTTGATGGGCCTCTTAATGAGTAAAAAGTTCTAAGAGATGTGAAGTAGAAAATACATATGTTAAAACATTAAGAGGAGCCGGGCGCGGTGGCGCACGCTTGTAATCCCCGCACTTGGGAGGCAGAGATAGGAGGATCGCGCAGGTTCGAAGCCAGCCGCGCTGGCTTAAGAGACCCTGTTTCCAAATAAAAAGTATAAAAAGAATAGGTCTGGGAGTGTAGCCCGGAGGTAGAAGGGCTTCCATGTACCCCAGTACCACCAAAAAATAAAAAAAAATAGAAATAAATTAAACATTAAGGGGAAAATGTTAAGTGCAACTAGCCAGTATGATATCACTAGACTGGAACCTACATAGTGCCTTATAGTTAAAAGTGCTAGGAAAACTACTGACTTGTTTTTCTTACTACATATTTATATGTATATAAAGGTTTGCTGCATATGTAGCTTTAGAATCTTTTTTTTTTTTTTTTTTGCCATACTGGGGATTGAAACCAAGAGCATTCTATCTCTGAGCTACACCCCCAGCCCTATTTTTTATTCTTTATTTTGAAACAGGGTCACACGGAGCTTCAAAGGGCCTCACTAAGTACCTGAGGCTGGCTACAAACCACAATGCTCCTGTCTCAGCCACCGGAATGCTGTGATTACAAGTGTGAGCTACCACACCCAGCTGCTTCAGAATCTCTATACACTTTAAACTAATCGGCTAATAAAAGCAAAATACTACTTCTTTGGTTAAAAAAAACTTTCACAAGCCAGATGTGGTGGTTCATCCCTGTAATCCCAGTGTGTGGGAGACTGAGACAGAAGGATTTCAGGTTAGAGTTCAGCCTCAGCAATGTAGCAAGACTCTCAACAACCTAACAAGGTCCTGTTTCAAAACAAAAATAAAAGGGGCTGGAGTAAAAGTTGGAGTTAGGATGCCCCTAGGTTCAACCTCCATTACCCCCCCAAAAAAGACATTCACAAACTATTTAATAATAAGACCATATTAATTGACCCTCATTTTTTGTCTTAAAATAATTCTGATTATATTACTCCAACAAGAAATCATCATAATAAATCACTATTCTTTGGACTTAGGATTTAGTTGTCTACAAATTGAAGGATTTTTCTTGGACCCATGCATCTTGTTCCAAGGAGTTGGGGGCCACAAAGGATATCATGGAGGCATCTCTGGACAGCATCACCTCACACCCATTTTCTCCAGGTCCTGACCTCTTTCCCACAGCCCAGAATCTCTCTATTCGCTCTACAGAGAAGAAGAACAAAACCCCAAAAGGCCTGAGCACCAACAGTGACGCATGGTGTGGAACAAGAGGAGACTGGTGCTGGCCTCCACCACACAGACTTTAAATGAAAAGGCCCTTCTACCTTTCTGAAGATCTTGAGGGCACAAGACCCAGCCAATGAGTGAGCATGGTGCCATCTTCCTCTAAACCCCAGAATAGTACTGTGGGTACTATTCTGGTTCACAGCTACATCTTCAGGTGCAGCATCTCACTAGTTGAGTTACAGAGCCCACTGCCCACTACAGGAAAATACTATGGAGTGTGTGAAGCAGAGCTGAGAGTTCCCCTCAGCAAGAGGCATGAGTCTCTGTGCTCATGGCAGATGTGTGACCAAATACCAATGAAAACAACAAATGGAGACACTTACGATCGCATTTCCGAGTTTCCCACATACCCATGGGTCTAACATAAACTGCAGCTCTATGAACCTTCTACACTTCTGCAAAGACCCTATTTCCATATAAGGCCACACATTGTCACGTGCCAGCATTATGGCTTCAACATATCTTTTTGTAGGTCACCATCCAATCCATAACAGACTTGTGCCTGGCAGGCTGCAGGGGAAAGACAGGGGAACCCTAGCCAGTGGCCTGGCTGGCAGAAGCAGGTTCTGAACTCCCAGGGCCCCAGGGCAGGAGGCGTTGCTTCACCTGCTGAGGGTTCAGCTACAGAGGGATCCTGGGCAGCGAGCCCCCAGGGGCTGCTGGTGGCTGGTGACAGCAGCTGCCACCTCCTCACTCAGCAGCGTTTCCACTGCCCCTTCCATCCTACGACAGAGCGAGGATGCCTGGAGGAAGAAGACTCAGCCCTTGACCTGCAAAGGCTCACAGACCTCGGTGCAAGCACATGACCATACAGTGGGCTGCGTCACATGCAGAGCAGAGGAAATTCAGGTGATCCTCAAGAACCAGTGGTGATGTGAGGCCAGCATCCAAGGTGAGACCAGGAGGGTGAGATAATCAGAGGCACAGGAGACAGAGGCAGGAGATGAGAGACGACGAGGAGATGCAGAATGATGAGGTGCACTTGGGCAAGGCAGAAGGACCAGTGAGGCAGGGGAGCAGGTAGATGGCTAGAGCAGGTAGGATGGCTAGAATTGAGCAGGGAAGAGGAACAAGACAGGCCCCTAGTGAGGAGTGAGGAAGGACCAAGGTGTGTGACTCAGCAGCAGATCTGGGGCCTGAGGGAGCCAGGGACAGGGTGAGCAAGGAAGAAACAGTGCTGCAGGTGCAAGTATTTCCCCTTTGTCCCGAGCTCTCACTACCACCCACGTAAGATATCTTCCATAAAACGTAGGGATAGCAGTGTCATCAAAACCAATAAAAGAAATCAGAGAAAAGGAGGGCAGAAATCCAAGTGGAGGACTCAGAACTCAGAAGAGCATGAGCCCTACCTCACACCATCCACATGCTTAATTCTAGAGAGATGGTAAATCTAAAGGTAAAGGGTGAAATAACAGAGCTTAAAGAAGAAAATCTGAGAAAGGGGGGAAGAGTACTAAACCACAAAAGGAAAACACATAGAAAACGAGACCAAGTAAAATCAAGAACTAGTGTTTATATACAAAGACACTGTTGAAAAGTCAAGCTCAGAGGGAAAAGATAGTCACAAGACATACTCAATGGAATGCTTGTATCCAGAGTGAAAAAATAAAATAAGAACTTCTACAAATCAGCGAGAAAAAAAAGTCTATTAACTCTAGACAATCCAGTTTAAAGAAGTAGGCAAATGACTTGGCTCTTAAAGAGAGCCACACAGCTAATAAACACATGAATGAAGACCCATGCCGCCCATTTGTGATGCATGCGACACACACTGGAATTGCTGTGCTGGCAATCCCAAGTCCCCAGACCAGTGCCACAACCCAGACAAAGCTCAGCACACAGAGAGGAAACAGCACCTCACCAACACCCCAAAAGGAGCCAGGATCCATCATGGAATGGTTTTCAGCCATTCTCGTAAGGGCTCTACTATGTGTACTTGAGGGTTTCCTTTTATGTTCCCCACTGTGTTTGTAAAATTAAACCCTTTTGTTAGGTAGAATAGTAGCTTGCTCATTATCTCTACTATGAACACACCACAGTTATCAACCCAGCCTCCCGAAGGTGGCCACGGACTCCTTACAGTTTGGGGTGACTCTCAGTTGTGCTGCTGTGACAGCTGTGGGTACCTGTTTCCCTTGCACTTGGGAATGCCAAGTACAGAAACTCTAGTGTGTATCTGTTTCCCTTGTATCTTTCCATGGTGAGTTGAAGTGTGACCACCAAAATGTGCGTCCACATCCTCACTCCAGGAATTTTTTTTTTTTTTTTTTTTTTTTTGTGTGTGTGTGTGTGTGTGGTTCTGGGTTTCTGGAAACCCTTCTACCTCCGGGCTACACTTCCACACCTATTTTATTCTTTTTTTAAATTTTGAAACAGGGTCTCTTAAGCCGGCGAGTCTGGCTTAGAACCCGCAGGATCCTCCTGTCTCCACCTCCCAAGCGCAGGGATTACAAGCGTGTGCCACCACACCCGGCATTCACTCCAGGGATTCTTTGTGTGTGAACAAAGAACTAAGGATCTTGAGAGGAGATTCTTATCCAGAATTATCCACAGGCTCTAAATTCAAAATGTGAATGTCCTTAAAAGAGACAGAAAAGGGCACAGCCACAAAGAAGGCCACAAAAGACAGAGACAGAGACAGATTAAGTGAAGTTTCTACAAACACCTGTGTCTCCAAAGCAGGAGGAGGCGGACGGAACTCCCCAAGAGCCTCAGAGCAAGCGCAGCCCTGTGACACCTGCTTTTCAGAGTTCAGGTCTCCAGAAGAGGGAGAAGATACATTTCTATTGTTTTAAGCCACCAGCCTGTGGTCCTGTGTTAATACAGCCTCAGGAAACCAATACGCTCTTGTGCTTCAATGCGATGGAGGGTGATATAGTAGAATCTACTGACACGATGCCTGGAGCCATCCTCCAACAAACAGGATGTGACAGTTCTGGGAGGGACCGAGCAGCAGAGGGCTGATGCGCTCAGGTGACAGGCTGTTTCTCTGTGTGTCAGAGCCACACTAGGATGCTCCTGTCTCAGAGCATGGGGACATAGCTTGCAAGACAACTCAGCAACCTTCAGGCCACGGGGCCCTTCTGGGGTTAGTGGTCATGAATTTGGAATGAGCTCATGGGCCTGGTTGTGAAATATTCCTCTGTAATGTTGAGACATGCAGAGCAGATAGATGGACTTAATCGAAGCCGGGATGCTTCCAAGTGAATTACAAACTAGAGGGGAGAAGACTGGGGAATTGCAGGCACATGAAAGAAGTGGAAAAATCTTAGCTGAGCAGGAAGGGAAATAAGGATGGAAGGAAGGCTGGGGATCAAAAGTGTGGCAAGAAGAAGCCTGATGTAGCACACACCCCTGTAATCTCAGTTCTCAGGAGACTGAGACAGGAAGATCACAGGTTCAAGGCCAGTGCACCTTAACTTAATGAGACTGAGACTCTGTTTTCAAATAAAATAGAGTGGGATTGGGGACTGGTTCAAAGATAGAATACCTCTAGGTTCAACTCCCAATACCCTCCCAAAAATGTGGAAAGATGAATGAATTGTAGGTTTCAATTAGGGCCACAATGAAGGGTCTCCAGGAAGCTGGGGTGGAGGCCAAATTGAAAGAGAGGCCAGAGCTACAGAAATAATGGGCATCATATCTTGCAGCCTTGAAGGGAGGCAGCTGTGACTGGGAGAAGGACAGTCGGGGCTCTGATGAATCACAGAACTGAGGACAGAAGTCGAATGGAGTGTCAGAGGCCAGTCACATGATGGTGGGCAGGGAAACAGCAGGACCCTGTGATCCGGAAGCCCAACTCAGGGAGTGAGATGGTATGCTTGCAGGTCAAGGGTAACCAAAGCAGGACATGTGCTTGGGTTTAGAAGGGAAAGAACAGAATGCCCATGGAAGAAACTGTGGGGAGCCACGGGGCCCAGTCCTCGGGGACCAGCCAGGTCAGAGCTGAACAGAGCAGCTTCCCTTTGAAAGCCTCGGGGGCTAGCCACCTTCTGAAAGAAACCGCTACGGGCTCAGGGACATTATCCATGCACATGTTGCCAGAGCTCACTGAAGAGGAAGAAAAAATGTCACAGCTCATTAGCCATGGAAACTCTGCTGTCTGGACATGTTTACAAAACCACCACTTAAAGGCAGACCAATCTCTGAGCCCCGAGAGTTCACAAAGCAGGTGGATGGGACATCCCTGCAGTCTGCAAAGCTGATGCTTTCGCTGCCCACCCTTCTCCACGCAGAACCGGGGTGAACTGAATAAGTTAGCTCTGCTCCATGGGCCACTTCCTGGGTCCCTCTATCAGCTGGAGACCAACCAGGGACAGAGTTCCTCTGTGGCAGACCCCTCCTTGGCCATCCTTGCTGCTGAGGCTGAGTGGGCAGGTGCTGTCCAGACCCGCATACCCGCTCTGGAGACATCTCAAAAGCTGCCCATGAAGAGGCCTGCCTGGGCACCTCAGGGGCCTGTCTTGGCCTGGACCCAGTTCCCATGGAGACAAGTCCCTGTGGCCCTGGGCCAGAATCCTTCCTGTCTCAACCTGTGGCCCTGCTGGGACACTGTGATGGAGAGCGGGTCCAGGAAGAGCCCGCCCTGAGCCCAGATGGAAGCGGCTGCAGCATGTAAGCTCTGGGATTCCCTCAGATATCCTTCATGATATTAAGCAATGAATGGTATGCCTGCGGCAGTGTTTTCAACAGAAAAGGGGGAAGGGGGATGGCTTCTGAGTACCTGGGAGAACATCTGGGTGACAGGGCTCAGCTGACAAGCCTGAGTCTGCCCCATCCGTGCTGATATGGGTATTTAAAACGCTCTATGGGTATTTAAAGTAAAAAAATAAAATAAAATTCTTACTGGTGTGTGCAATGTAATCCTGCTTGTATATTTACAAGCATAAATCTGGACATGTACTTGGAGACTTTCTAGTTTTCCCAGAAAGATGTATGTCGTGAATAAGGAGCAGCCCTGGTCCTGGGGTCTGGAACTCTCTGCTCTGGACACGTTCTTTGCCATGGAAAATAAGCCAATGAAATAGTGCTGAGTATATGATCTGGTTTTGCTTGCTGTATAGAACAGCATTTGTACAAACAAAAGACTATTTAAGCTTAACAAGAGGAGCAGTAAAGAACAGGCCTGAATCAATACCCTGTAAAGCCTGCTAGATATATGGGACGGCTGCCGCCAGTGCTGAGTAAGGTCTCCGGCTGTGCGCAGTGGACAGCTAATAAATGATCATTAATAACAGCGACGAGAGCCGCCCGCATTCGCGCCTGCGACGCAATTAGCTTCACAGCGGGGCACGAGGCATATCTGGGGAGCCACGTTTGATTTTCACTTGCCTCCACAACCCGAAGCAGTGAGACCAACGTTTGACATAAAAGGCCCATCCTGCCCTTCACCTCCTGTCTCTCATGGCTGCTCAGCCCCACCCAGGCCCAGGGGCTGCTTTTGATGAGATCAGCGGACGGCTGTGTTCAGCAGAAGGCTGTATTCACGTCCCTTAGGGATGCTGCCGCACCGGCCGGCATGTGCTCCCAGATTAATCACCGCAGCAGCACAAAAGGGCTGCCCAGAGGATGCCTTTAAAATATGCATCTTTCCCTAATGCACCATCAGGGAAAATAAGGGCCCCTGGAGGTTTGATGGGGTGGAGCAAGCAGAAGTGGGGGTGGGCAGGACAGGAGGACTGTCCTCTCCTGTCCTCAAGTCTATGGGGACACAGAGGAAGGCTCGGAGAAGGAAATTTGGGAGGGAAGGAAGAAGAGGAGGAGGGAGAAGGGAGAGAGATGGAGAGGAAGGCGGCAGGCACTGACACCTCCAGCTTGTTCCCTCCCCCAGCTTTGAGACAGGAGGAGGTGGACAGAGCGTGGTGGGCAAAGGAGAGAGAAGTTGAACATCAGCCCCACCCAGGGCCAGCTACTGCTTTTGATAAGATCAGTGGATGGCTGTGTTAACCTCCCTTAGGACAAAGGCCACCCAGCCCGGGACTGCAGCCAGCACCCAGGCCTGCACCCCACGCCTTCCGGTGCCCCGCTGCCTGGAACCCCCCAGCGCACAGCCCGCACTTGCCTGAAGTCTGTGTGTCGCTCATTCTTATTCCAGAGTCTGTCCAGACAGCCAGGTGTGCAACATCTTTGTAATTTATGCTACAGTATTCTAAGGCAAAAGACCCCCAGGCCCTTATCAAGTAAATTATGCTTGAAAACTCATACAAGTGTGTGTGTGTGTGTGTGTGTGTGTGTGTGTGTGTGTGTGTGTGTTACTGGACATTGAACCCAAGGGCATTCTACCTCTGAGCTACACCCCCAGGCACTTTATTTTGGTTTTGAAATAGGTTCTCACTGGGTTATTGAGAGTCTTGCTGCAATGCCAAAGCCTCCCCAGTCCTGGGATTATAGGCATGTGTCACCACGCTCGAGTTTGGGTTGAAACTTCCTTATACAAAATCCAAGTGTTAGCCTCACCTTATTTTCCAAAGTGAAGGACACAGAAGGACCAACATGAGCCCATTGAAGGGCTCCAGGCTGTCGTTTGTTCTTCTCCTTGCCTGGTCACGCACTCTCCTGTCTCCTCTGCTTTCCCAAGCCCCTGTCCTAAAGGCTGTGCCATCTAAGCTTGGGTCATTTTGACTTCCTCATTATTAGGAGTGGCTGTGAGCCACAGCTCTAGCCAATGAGATGCAGGCAAAAGTTCCTGAGAGGGGAGCCCCTTTTAGGATAAAATAGCAAAACCTCCACAAGAGAAACCTCGCTGCCCTTCCTCATCTCTGTCCTTCCTGCCTGGACAGACATAATGCCTGGAGGTACCGCAGCCACAGCCATTTGCGAGGGTTTGCCATTCTTGGCAAAAGACAAGAGGGACAGATAGATGAACTTGCCTGCCGGTTGATGTCTGTTAGGAGCGTCTGTTGTTCTGGGATGGCAACTCTGAATTATTATTGCAAAAGAAAAGTTAACCTCTTTTTTTTTTTAACTTACTGTTCACCAAAACTTCTCTAATTTTCATCCAACCTACCTGAAATAGTAGATGTCGATAATGATTATAATAAATTCACATGAAACACACACACATGCATATGCAATTGTTTTCAGCATATATTTATCAAGCAAGATAAGTTATACAAAATTATTCCTAAAGTATTAATGATGCTGTTCTATGCAGATTGTTCACCCCTAAAACCTTCCAAACATCAAAGATAATGGGAAAAATACTTCTGAATCCATTGTGGAAAATCCTACCACAAACACAATCAGGACTCATGTCCCAACAAAGCCCGATTGGGACTCCCACAAGCCCAACTGAGACTCGTGTCCCCAACACAACTGCAGAGGCAGGAAAGGCTCCCTGAAGAGCACTCCAATGATCCTGCTTGTCTCCTGCACAATCGCCTTCATTACTGGGCACTAAAGCCTTTGCAGATTGTAAATCGGTCACAAGACCCCAAAGAACCCATTGCAGGAGTAGACCGCGAAGGGGCAAGAAGGAAAGCGAGCGGCGGGGACGGCCTGAGCCCTGGAGGAGCCCAGCAACCCCAGGGATGCCGGGTGGCCCACCCATCTCTGCTTGCTGAGTTCTGATTCTCAACTACACGGTGCTATAAAGAAAGCTGAAGCATGTGTCTTCCTAACACTCTCTACCCAATATGATGTAAAATAACATTGTGCCCAATAAATTAAAAAAGCTGAAAGTATTACATCAGAGTGTTAGGAAAAGACTATTTCCTCATGCCACGTTCAAAATTTCCTCTCATATCCAGATGCAGTGTGAGGTTGGTCTCCCTCTCTGTTCTCAACACAATGGATCCACTATAAAAATGACAGGTTCGTGACCCCAAATGGTCTGTACCTACGACACAGGAATGGTCAATCTGCTTTCTGCTGTCTGTCTTGGAATTCAGATTTTGGAATAAGCTAAAAAGACAATAAGTCAAGAACCTGTGCGCCAGTGTATCTAAGCCTGTTGCTTTGTACATGAAGATTATCCAACACCACCACCCTCATCCTCACCTCCACGCACCAGCTCTAAGGTCCAGCTAGGGGATGTGCTAGGAGGTGCACTGCTCAAGAAAAAGTCATCAAGGCTGGCAATCAGATTCAGTAAAACAGAGTGAGAAGTGACCGGTCAGTGACTGCGGATCAGTGACTATTGGTCGACATTAATTGCCTACAGAGTAAACACACGTGAGCTCAGTCCTTCCTCCCCCCAGCCCTGGGTGCTTGTCCCCCCGCTAGACACGCCAGCTGGGAGTGGCTCTGGGCGGGCTGAGGTGGAGCCTCTCCGTCAGCGCCCTGCCTGGACCCAGGCTGCCCCACAGATGTACAGGAGCCATGTCTCAGGCACCTACAAGAGGCAGCCTGCCCGGGCCTCAGGAGCCCAGCAAGCCCGGGAGGCCTTCAGTGGGCACGAGAGGACCAAAGCCCAAGGGAGCAGCTGTGCCTCGGCCTGCATTGGGCCCCAAGGTGCTCTGTGAAGGCTCCAGATCGGGTCCTCCAGGGACCTGTCCTGAGTCACCCTGGCAGGTGAGCTGTGGGCTGGGTTTCGCTAGTAGGACTGTGTTCAGTGTGCCTTGGGTGTGGGGACCTGCCTGTCCCACTTGACCTGGAGGGAAACGTGGGGGCAGGACGTGGCATTGGCAGGGTGGGAGTACTAGGGCTCCTCATGTGTGCAGTCACGGCAGGCAGCCATGCGTCCACCAACTCCGGTGAGCCACCCCATCGCCCAGTCACAGGAGCTCCGGGCTCTTCACACCTCAAAGTCCCCTGGCTGCTCTCACCGCAGGTGTGCAGAGCAATGCGAAGGGAGTAGCTGACTTCAGACAGAATTGAGAAGGGCTGCAAGAAGGGATGCAGGTGACAATGGTGACCAGCAATCCCCACATGGCATTCCTCCTGGCCACAGAGCCATGGGACAGGGCCTCCGGGAACCCCACTTCAGTCTCCGGCTCATGCCCCGGGCCCCTAGTTCTGTTTAGAAGGTGGTCTATAAGTAAGAGTGCCAAAGTATCATTGATGTGATCTATTTCAATACAGCAACATTATACACACACACACGTGTGTCCACATGTACTTATGAGCTCTCTATTTGACTATAAAATACATCGACGGTTGTTCAGTCTTTTAGGGGAAGTTATGGGTACCAGAGGGCTGCTGAGGAAGTGGATGTAGATGGAAGCCTGTGTTTGGTAGAGCAGTGTCCCGCCCCCAAACGTATGTTCACCTGAAGCCTCTGAATACGTGGTCACTTAGGAGGAACCGTGTTTTAGTCTCAGTTCCAATTCTCAAGGGCACATGCCAGACCCAGGCTTGGGGCAGTGTGTTTCTGTGGTCCCAGGACCCTCACCTGGAGAAGCAGGCAGGAAGGTGCTGGGCGGAGCACGGGGCTGAGGCTCAGGCTGCAGCCCCGAGCCTGGGTTTCTGCTAGATTGAAATTGAAGAGTTGCTAGAGTGTCCACTGAACAAAACTGTGCCCTGTTTACAAAACACCGAGGCTAGAAACTGGCCTTGGGTCTGCTTGTGAGCACCCGTGTAGGCTTCCGAGGGCCTCGCCCTCCAGGAGCCTGAGCAAATCAATGGACCCGCCTCTGCCGACAGCAGCACAGAAAGCATGAGACCACGGTCACATCAATTACAGTGCCAAAGACGGCCATGGGTTAGAAGCAGCCTCCACGCTGCCAATGTGTTCACAATTAAACAGATGTGTGCCGCCAGCACACCGAGTTCACCATGCACTTACCCAAAAGAACTCTGTATGTGTGGTTTTTTTTTAATTGCTTTTGTGTGATAAGACAATGCATGTGTATCACAGCACATCTGCATAGAGTATGTGCTTAACAGACCCCCCAAAATAGCCCTGGTGTCCACACAGGTAGCTCAGGACCCAGGGAGGAAGTTCAAGTCTTCACAGGCAGGGAGGGCATCAGTGAAGCCTTGCTCTGCTCTGCCAGGGGACCTGGAATGCTTCCTATTTTCCTGCCTGAGGCTCACAGGATAGATGCTGGGAGTGCCTGGCCCAGCTGCCCAGCCGGCCACTGCCCCACACACGGCCTAAGTATCCCTGCTCATCTCAGCCCTCAGCAAATCTGCAGATTTTCACTGTGTGTGTGTGTGTGTGTGTGTGTGTGTGTGTGTCTGTGTGTCTGTGTGTGTCTGTGCACGCCCATGCATATCGAGGTCATCTGCAAGGATTTCTTTCTCACTTGGCGACTACTGCCACCAATATTTCTTATCTTCAGGGCAGAGCGAGATGACAAACACTGCTTCTGTCTCCACGTGGACACATTTACTTTGGTATTTCCCCCGGTCCTAGACCCTCCACCCTCAACTCTTGATCCAGCTGTACTGGGAAGAGCAAGGCACAGACGCCACGGCAGGCAGCTGCAGAAGCCCAGGCCCGGGAGAAGAGGCTTGACCCAGCCCAGTAAGGGGGCCACCAGGTGCTTGGAGGTGAGACCTGCCTGGGGCCCCATGCCGCGGGTGATGGCTCCTCACACAGCTGCATCCACCTAGAATGTGTGAGCCCAACCATATTTGGAAAAAGGGCCATTTTCGATGTAATTAGATAAAACCTAGAGATGAGATCATCCTGGATTAGATCCCAAGTCTAATGACAAGTGCTTACAAGAGGCACAGAGCCCTGCAAAGGCAGACAGAGACTGGAGGGTGCAGGCACAGGCCCAAGAGCACCCGGAGCTGCTGGAGCTAGAAGGAACAGAAAGGCCCTGCCCTGGAGCCTTGTGGGGTGCGGCTGCCCGCACCTGACTGCTGAGCTCTGGCCTCCAGAGCAGTGGAGGAATAAATCTGTTGTCTCAAGGCCACAGTCTGTGGGAGTTTGTTCCAGGAGCTTCAGGAAACTCACAGGACAGCCAGCAAAAATCCTGGGAGTGTGCTTTCCTTGGCTGCCCCTTCCTCTTCCCAGGCTCCTCCTCAAAACAATGCCCACAGGTCCTTTTGAACTCAGATGAGATCACAATGAAAAGTCTCACAAAAGTCCGAACAAAACTATGAATTTATTTTCAGCATTTCCTCTGCAAATGTGTTGTAGGACAGGTTTGTATCTGTGAGGAACTCCAAGCATTGTGTTAAACGGGACCATGGCATTTCGACTACAAGGATAACCAGTGTTATGTCTTCAAAGGTCAACACATCGGCCCTCTAGCTCCCGTTCTCAGCTCAGCTGCTTGCACAGCTGGGCGTCCACGTCTTACCGCCATGACAGATCTTCACAAGCCTCCCGGTAGAACACTGCTCACTGACAGTCTGGAGGTGAGCCCCAGCGAAGGTGTTGGTAGGGCTGTTCTCTGGCAGACTCTAGGGGATCTTCCTTCTTCAACCTCCAGAAGTGACTGCCCACCTTCCTGCAGCTGGGGCCTTCATCCTTCATACAGCATCGTTTTTTCTTTTTTTGTGGTATTGAGGATGGAATTCAAGGGCATTCTATGTTGGAGCTACACCCCCAGCTCTATTTTTTATTCTTTTGAAACAAGGTCTCAGCCAGGCCTGGTGGCACACGCTTGTAATCCCCACCCTTGGGGAGGCGGAGACAGGAGGATCACGCGGGTTTGAAGCCAGCCTCGCTGGCTTAAGAGACCCTGTTTCCAAATAAAAATATAAAAAAATAGGTCTGGGAGTTTAGCCCGGAGGTAGAAGGGCTCCCAAGAACCCCAGTACCAAAAACAAAAACAAAAACAGCCATATGGGGTGGCACAGGCCTGTGATCCCATTACTGGGAGGGCTGAGGTGGGAGGACCAAGCCAGCCTCAGCACTCTAGTGAAGCTCTCAGCAATTCAGCCAAACCATTTCCAAATAAAAATAAAACAGGGCTTGGGGTGTAGCTTGGAGGTAGAATGCCCCTGGGTTCAATCTCCACTAGTACACACACAAAATCAAAGAATGGGGAACTCAGGAGAGCACCGGCTTCACTCCAAGGTGGAAGTGCGAGGGGCTGACAGGGCCTGCGGATGAAAGGTGGCACTGTCCTGGGGGAAACGACGCAGCCGTGATGGGAATGCTGTGGGTCCAGATTTAGAGTTTGAGGCTCCCAGAGAAGTCAGGTGGGGAGACACCGGACATTGGGCCAGATGATGGATAGGCTTCACTCTGGAGGGTGCACGGGCTGGGTGGAGCGATGGCCGAGCTTGCCCAGGGTGACGGCAGGTAAACTGGTGCAGTGGCTGCGCTACCTAGACATCAAGGAGAAGAGGGGGGCAGGACACAGCCACTCTGGACGGGGCGGGAACAGCACACCCGCGGCTCCCAGGGGTCTGCCACCAGGGAGGCTGCCTTGGAGGAAACCTCAACAGAGCGTGGCCGCATCCTTGACTAATGCTTCAACACAAGGCTCTGTGGCGACTCATCTCAACGAGCTCTGGAAAGTAAGTATGGGCTTTGCGCATTTTCCCTAACCACTGCAAAGCACTCCATCAAATGGTTCAACCATAATTTATCTAAACCAGTGGAATGGCACTCAGGTTCCTTACTGCCTTCTTCCTTCTTTTTCCTATTAAAAGTAACACAGAACTCCAATTCTCTAAGGTTATCTTGGACTTTCAACCTCCAGAACTGTGAGAAAATAGGCTTTTTGTTGTTGTTTAAACAAAATTCCTTCAATCTAAGCAGGCTGAACGCAAACTAGCCATGAGGTGTAGGCCCCTCCTAAAGCTGGTCTGAACGGGCCCTTCTGAGGGACCCCCTGGCTGCCCTGCCCAGGGGCCCACAGTCAGCCTCGAGATGCACCAGCCCCCACCCCCGGGGTTTACAGAAAAGGCAGTTCTCCAGGCAGTAAAAGCCACTTAAGAAACTCCCAGGTGATCTGTAAGGCTGAAATGCACCGCCCCACAGGATGTTCCCAACAGCGTCAGCACATCTGTGTTCCTTGGTGTCATGGGCTCCATAGCAGAGGTTGTAGGGAAGAAAATTCAATTTTGAATTTTACTTTTTTTCCTGCCTAAATGCTGAAGGACAAATTGTTTTATAAAGATTACTAATATTCTGTTTACAAGGTGTGCTGTACTTTCTTGTTATACACATTAAGTGGAATAAGCCATACAAATACTTACACTTTATTATAGGCATGTCTAACCAAAATCCATGAAAACGTAGGTATACATTCTTCACACTTGAAAATGTAAATGTACCGCACTTGAAAATGTAAATACAAAACCAATTTTCTTTTTAGCTTTTTGATGCCATAATAGAAAGGAACAAAAAGAGTACATAAAAAAAAATCAAGTGGAATTTTTTAAACTTTTAATATACCAATCGCATTTAATATTCCCAAGACTTTTTCTGTGCTATTCACCCACTGAGAGAATGGAAGGATCATCCAGGATGTGGGTCACCAACTGAAGGCTCCAGGGGCCACGGAGGCTCGACTCCCTCGGCCCCCGTGCCCCACAGGTACGTGGGCCAGGGCCAGGGCCAGTCCATGTCGCAGGAAGCCGCATCAGCGCCAGGCTCCCACAGCTCAGTCCTGGTGAGGCACAAAGGACTCGGTCTTCACACGCTTAGGAAGGTGGGTGGTCCTCCCCCCGGATGCTCCGGTACTTAGCCATGTCTTCTGGAAATACTTTCGAAAGTTCTTGAATCAACAGGCTCTTAAATTTCTATGAAGAAAAATATACACTGTCAAAAACTGTGTTTGGGACCCATCATTCAAGCCAAGCACTGCACGCACCTCCCAGGAGCTCTTGAACTCAACTGGACCCCACAAAAGAGCGGGAACCCGCCCCCACCTCAAGGTGCGCATTCCTGTGCCTGCCCACCTTCCCTGAACTAATGCCCAGACAACCCATCAGAAAAGAGCGCCTGCAACCCCACTGGAGCACAGCCAACCAGCCCTTAACAACTCCCTTCCCCGCCTACATAAGGAGGAAAGTGTTTGGTGGCACCAGCCACACAGGTAGAGAGGACTTCTCCAGGCAGCCCTCGTCCAGGAATTTTAAATAACGCTTAACTGAGCAACTATTCACAGGAACACATCCAATGTACGATGTGCAAACTGCTCGCCACAAAAGGCTTGCAGACACCTGCAAATGTATCACAAAGGCCACGGCTTCCTGAACCCACTCACTGGCTTAACGTTGGCTTTGACCCAAAGTGCCCGCAGTGAAATCTGCCAGCATCGCATGCCTCTTATTCTCACGAACTGTACTAAAGAAACAAAAACATACACCATTTGAAAACAGCTTTCCAAAAGAGCGCTTCACTTCAACATTATGACAACTATTTAAAATACAACTTTCAGAAGGCCACAGAACCGTGCTTGAGAGCTTCGCTGATCTGAGAGAGGACACCAAGTGCCACAGACGCAAAGGGAAGACACACACACCACGTGCCTCGCTGCCCTCGGTGCGCTCCCACGCGGCCCAGCTTCACAAGTGCTGGTGGGGCTGTGGGCCGGCCTCTGTGGCCACAGAGGTGGCTTCTGCTGGACAACACAGCTCATTCACTTTTACCAAGGGAAGAGAAGCAGCAAAACCGTCCATCACGCTGGCTCCTGATAAAAGCCCGCTTCACGTCCTAGGGCGGTGCCCAGTTCAATGGCTCCTCAGCCCTAAACTGACAAGAGATGACGCTGTGGGCACCCCAGGACAATTAGGACCGAACCCCTTCCAGGGCATGCTGTTTATCACCATGGGACCGCCTGGGAGAAGCCCTGGCAAGCCCAGCGGCCCGCAGAGGCACTGACAGGCAGGTCCGTTCTGATGCAGCCCCTCCCACCCCACCCCAGCACTTCCTGCCAAGCCAGAACCTTCTGAGCACCAGGCCGCCTCTGTGACCCCTTGGCCTGTGCAGGTCACATGGCACCAGGTGGGCACTGGCAGCACCAAGAACAGAATACATGTGTCCTATGAGCCTGGAGCTTAATCAGCAGGCAGAGAAGAGAGCAAATCAAACAAGAAATCAAAATTTGAATCCTGAACAGTACTCTAAGGAAAAGAAACTTTAGAGAAGGGCCTCTCAGAGACGAGGGAATTACTTGTGCAGACGGAGCTCCAGAGTTTCAGGCAGAGGTGACAGCCCAAGAGGAGAAGACGGGGGAAAGTGGCTTGGTAGCTAGTGATGCAGAACGGGCAGGCGCAGGCAGGGCTCCGCGCTGCGGGACACAGTACACACCCCGCGAGCCACCAAAACCAAAGAGAAAAACACCCTGCAACCCTACCTCAGGAAGAAAAATTACATTCACATTGCAGATGCAAAGGTCTCTACGTCTCAGCAAGGCAAAGAAAGCTAAGTTCTCTGTGGAGGATTTCAGAATAGTAAGGAACTGCCATGAGCTAGAGGTAATCACCAGAAAAGATCGGAAATAAACACTCAAGAACTCTAGAGTAAACCCAACCACCATGAATACTGGAAAGGCCTCCAACAACTGGAATCAATGCAGAAATACACAGAAACTGAGAAGCTGTCAACACCGTCAACATCCAAACTTGAAGCCTTAATCACAGCCAGCCAGTGACAACCACCAATCACAAAACTGAACCTGGGTTTTCTTAATTTAAGAGTGCCCAGTTGGGGTGTTTTTGTCTTTTATACTACCGTACCTCTCACCGAAATTTACCCTACGTGCCTATTACACCAGCCAGAACTCCTGAGTGTTATGTTATGGGACAATTCTACCCAGCACAGGAAAGCATGACGGAGTCTATTAGCCATATACTGCCTGACACCCTCTTCCGGTGTACGTTCTGACATTCTCTCTATGACAGTCTTACCTTCATTGTGTCAATCTTGCCTTTAACTTGCTCGTTTTTGGCTAGCGCCCTCTCCAGGCACTCTTTGGTGTAGAGTTCAGGGTTTCGGCCTTGATCTATGTACCTAGAAACATGGAACATCTCAGTTGAGTCTCACAGGTGACAACTATTCTGTTTTCTAGGAACTATTGCCCAAAAATAAGCAGCTCACTACACATGCCTCCACATGGCCTTGCCTAGATGGCGGTCCCCGAGTCCAAGAACCCGATGCATCAAGATGCTCTTCTTTCTACCAGCATCTCATATTACTTCTTATAACAGCTCATGAAATTAAGTCATGGTCTCTTATAAGCACAAGAATGCTTCACAGGCCATATCACTTTACATCCAATATGTATTATTCAAAATGTTTTCATGCTATTTTTTTTTTGTACTGTAGATTGAACTCGGGAACATTCTACCTAGAGACAGACTCCCAACCCTTTTTACTTTGAAACAGGGTCTCACAAAGTGGCCAAGGTTCACCTTGATCCTGTGATCCTCCTCTCTCAGCCTCCTATGTACTGGGATTACAGGCCATGTGTTAATCCATCTACCACTGTACTAAACACAGCTCAGTAACTTAAATAGAGTAGAGAAATCCTCTATGAATCACTTTCAAACAGTACAAAATTGTTTCTGGGCATTTTCAACATTCTACCTAAAATACCGTTATTAACCTGAAAATTATAAAACAATATCCAAATTCTGCCAGGCATGGTGGCGGACGCTTGTAATACCACCATTTATGAGGCAGAGACCAGAGGATCTCGGTTCAAGAACAGCCTCAGCTACTACTTAGTGAGGCCATTTGGAACTCAGTGAGACCCTGTTTCAAAATAAATAATAACAAAAAAAATAGGGCTGGGGTGTAGCTCAGAGGTAGAATGCCCCTGGGTTCCATCCCCAGTACCACCAAAAAAAATAAAATAAAATCCAAATTCTACCAACAGGGTTCCTGTCTACTTCTATGTCCTGAAGAAATCTATATCATTCAGATAAACTGAATTACTCATTATAAAGAAATAAAAAGGCCATCACTACAAAAGCCTGATTTATCATTATTATTTACTAAGACAAAAATATAAAATCACGCTGGGCGTGGTGACTCATGCTTGTAATCCCCGCAGGAAGATGGTGCAGGTTCGAAGCCAGACCCTGTTTCCAAAAAAAACTATAAAATAGGTCTGGGAGTCTGCCCCACTTCAGAGGACTTAGGAGTAGCCTGGCATTTGTCCTTGTACCACCCACGGTGCAGTCGGGGCAGCCCTAGGGAAGTCACTGCACATTCTCAGACTTCAGCAGCAAGAAGCCAGCACCCAGGAGTCCGGAGCTGCGCCGCTCACAAGCCCTCCACAGCCACCCAAAGGCAGAGGCCTTCGTAGAACAGTAGGCAGGGTGTGGCACCAGGCTGGCAGGCAGAGAGACTGAGGCTGGGAACCCTGCAGTCTCCATGCCCTGTCTTTGTGGGCAGCTGCTGAGCCGCACTCTGACTCTGACTTGCAGCTCTGACCATTCAGGATGGAAGAGAACTCTGACACTTTCTCAAGGACGTTTGTTTTGCTGCAAAAAGCACTAGAATCTTCCTGCTCCCAGGGAGGCTCCGGTGCACTGGCCTGAACGATGATGCTGGGCTCAGTCCTAAAGGTGAAATGAGGGGAATGACCAAACTAGCGCACTAGAACCTGGACCAAACGCCCGAGCAGCTGGTTGCCTGGAGGCATCCTCCTGCCGCTGCAGCGTTCCCACGGGTTTGTGGGGGGTTTCAAACAAAACTGAGGTTTCTTCCTTTTTCCCAACAGAGAAGTTGCTGTCTTCACCCAGAACTAGCATACTGCAGGCAGCTTAGGAAATACAAGCACCTTACTTTTCAGGTTGTGTCTGCCTGTAACTTTCTTTTAATTGATAACAGAGCCTACACAATACATTTACCTCTCAAGGAAAAAAACGTTACGCTCTTCTTTAGCCTAAAAACCTTTTATCCATAGGATTAGGAAGCCTATGATGTTTTTCACATATTTAGTAGCCTTTTACTTATATGTACCTTTTTAAGTAATAAATCATTTAAAATTGTTTTTTAATCTTGTTAGTACATCAAGTTCCAAAGGGTGGGTGTTTCTGTCTCCTTTTTCCACTGGCAAATGCCCAGTGCCTCGGCTGCACCTACACAGCACACACTCACCACTGGCAGCTGAAGAAGTCATCAGTACAACAATTAAACAAGATTAATACCAAAGACTAATATCAAAAATGATACTTACTCAAAAACTTCTAAAGGTACTGTAATATCATGGAGCTGCTGTCTGCACTTGTCAATATCCTGTAAGCCAGTAACAATGAAATTCCTGGGGGAAAGGCAGAAACAAGGGCATCTGCTTAACTAAAAAGACAGCGTAACCACCACCCAGTCACCTGGCCAACTGGGCTCCGCACAACTGCACGGGTCACACGTGACCCAACTTCTTTTTGGTTACCCACAGACTCCTGGGACACCTCTGGAATTCTAAAACAGCCTCAAATATTTGTTGGTTTTCCTTCTAAACTAAAAATTGCCAATATGGGGAGTGGGAAGAGAACCAACTTCTTTGAGAATCAAATGAAAAAATATGAGCTGGGCATGGTGGTGCACACTTGTAATCCCAGTACTTGGAAGCCTGTGACAGGAGGATCACAGTTGAGAACAGCTTTAGCTACTTAGTGAGGCCTTTTGCAACTCAGTGAGACCCTGTTTCAAAACAAAGAATAAAAAACAGGAGCCGGGCACGGTGGCACAGGCGTGTAATCTCAGCATTTGGGAGACTGAGACCATAGGATCACGGTTCGCAGACAGCCTCAGCTACTCAGTGAGGCCCTCTGCAATTCAGTGAGACCCGGTTTCAAAATAAAAAGAATAGAAAATAGGGCAGGGGGTGTAGCTTGGAGGCCGAATGCCCCTGGGTTCCATCCCCTGACCCCCCCCCAAAAAAAACAGGGCTGGGGTGTAGCTTGGAAGCAAAATGTCCCTGGGTTCCATCCCGAGTACCGAAAAAAAAAAAAAAAAGAAAAATATGAACCTTCACTCAAAAACTAAAAACATTTACCCAGCTGTGCACCTTGGTTTGGGGGCGTGGTTTCTGCGAGCTCAGGGAACAGCAGGCTACAGCTTGAGCCTCTGTCTACCAAAGTGTGAGGGTCAGAAGCCACTCCTGGTTTAACCCGGGCTCTCTCCAGGGCCATCCCAGGTTACCCAATGGGCAGAGCTCCTGGCTATCCCCTCCCCGTAGCACTTGTGAGTGCAACTCTGGTCTTAATTATCTGCAAGCCCTATAAGTGGTGGGCCCTTCTCCAAAGCCGTTGCATGTTCGCCTTTCCTCCAATCCAAGACCTAGTAGAGTGACCTGCACAAGACTGCTGACAAAAAAAAGGTAATTAACAAGCATTCTGAGGTCTCTCTCCCTCCCTGTCACCCGCTGTACAGCAGGTGGTTCCAGGCCTCCGCCACCCGCGCCGGCTTCCCTGAACTTACACTGGGGCCTGGCCTCCCTCTGGAGCTGCCTTCCCTCTGGGGTTTGTGGGGAGGCCGGGAGGGGAGGCTCAGACTACGAAGCCTCGTCCTGACACCGCCAGAGACGGAAACCACCGCCTAGCCAGGACTGCATCTCCAAGCGGCCGGGGGCAGGCGTTCCAGCGAGGCACGATGCGGAGCAGCGGGAGGCCGCGGCGAGGCCCAGGTCCGGCCCGGAGCCGCCGGGCCCCCTGGCTCGGCGAGCCGCCCCCCGCCCGCGCGGCCCCGCCACTCACAGCTTCTGGTTGAGCCCGGCCTGGCTGCTGGGCTGGAAGTCACTGACGATGATGCCGAGCTGCCGGATGTTCTCCACGAACTTCTCCAGGTGCTCCTCCAGGTGGTCGAACTTCTCCGCCATCGCCCGGCCCGAGCGGCCCCGGCAGCCGCAGCCCGCACGTCGCGGGCGCTGCCCTGCTCAACCACTTCCTGCTTCCGCCCGCGCCGCCACCACTTCCGTTTCCTCTGGAGGCGGGGCCTCTGCGGGGCGGGGCGGGGCGGGGCTGTGTGGGCGTGGCCTCTGCGAGGCTCTTTAACAAGGCCGAAGTGGGCGGGGCTGAGGGCTTTGGGTTCTTAGGCAAGGAGGGAGAGTCACCTGGAAACAATGAGCTAAGCGTTCACTTCCAAAAGGAAAAGAAAAAAGTCAAGAGAGAAATCACACACAGCGAGTGTTTATATGGAGAGGAGTGATAAAGGAAAGGGTAGGTGCTGGTGGAAATGGAAGTCATTCCCTTCGTTTTCTAATTGCATGAGAAGCCACAAAGTTGAACAATAAAGAAAAGCTCGTTGCTTAAAAGACGAACCAAACAGGCATACTTTTGACTAGAATCATCAGGGAAGGAGAGAAAAAAAAAAATATATAAATGAGTGCAGAAGCAGGATGTCGTTGCAATGGAACTTGTATGCGTTATTTTGAAACGTCAGAGGTTGTGAACAATTTTCTAAGAAAGTTCCAAAACTTAATAACAGGAATCAGAACAGATCTCAACCTTTCAATAAACTAACTAGTGGGCAGAAAATCTCCTTCAAAGCGAGCAAAAGTAAAAGCTCTGACAGCTTTTGACACTTTAAACAAAAACCAAACATTAAAGAACAAATAATTTCAAACTTACCCAGACACTTTCAGACTAGAAAAAGAACAAACACATCCCAGCTCATTCTGAAAGGATACTATGACTTTGATATGAAAATCTTTGATATGTAACTCAAGGACAGTACAAGAAAAGAAAATATAGGTCAGCCTTCCATACAAATATAGGTGCAAAAATATTAAAATATTAGTGAGTGGAATCATTGACCACACATCAGTTTTGTATTGCTGAATTAGCACATATCTCCAAAACGTGAGGTGGTTTTAAGCCTCCTATGACCTGACCTCAGAAGTCCCAACATAACACACTGTGACACATTTAGAATCCCAGGGTGGGAACACACCCTGGCCTCCCATGGAAGAAACACGAAGTCCTATTGTTGGAGGAGCAGTTAAGAGGAAAGATCATGCTGAAGCCATTTTGAGAAAATACAATCTGCCTCTCATCACATTGGGGAAAAAATATGATCTGCTGGGATTTTCCTACAATTACATGAATGATTAAGTATCATAAGATCTATTCATATAACTAGGCCTATTAAGGATTAAAGAAGAAAAAACATATCGGGTAGATTTTAAAAATAGGCATTTGATAAAATTAAACAATATTCACATTAAAAAAAACTTAGAAAACCAAGAATAGAAAGAAACTTTCTGAATTTAATAGTAGGATAGCTACTAAAAAAATATTTTGGAAGGCATTGGACTCAATAATAAAATTTTAGAAATAGTGTCCCTAATGCCCTGAGCAAACTTGAGAAAAATCTTTGTAAACTGTGAGAGAAAAAAAATCATACAGAGAAAAAAAAAACTAATGAGAAAAATCTTCATAGTCACCCTCAGCCAATGCATATGGTAGAATAGGTATGACCAGCTCAGCGGTGAAAGCAGCAGCTCTTGGCTGTTTCCCATGACTGCCCTGCTCCCTGCCATCTACTTGCTTACTTATTTTGCAGTACTGGGAAGGGAACCCAGGGGCATTCTACCTCCAAGATAAACCCCCCGCGTCCTATTTTTTATTCATTATTTTGAAACAGAGGCTCACTGAGTTGCAAAGGGCCTCACTAAGTAGCTGAGGCTGTCCATGAACTGTGATCCTCCTATTTCAGCCTCCCAAATGCTGGGATTACAATTGTGCACCACCACACCCAGCGTATTTATTTCTTTAATATGGGACGGAACCCGGGAGAACTCTACCTTCAAACTGCACTCCCCAGACCTTCTTATTTGTATTTTGAAACAGGGTCTTGCTAAGTTGCTGAGACTGGCCTTAGCCTGTGATCCTCCTGTCTCAGCCTCCCAAGTACTGAAATGACAGGTGCGTGCCACCATGCCTGGCACTGTCTGCCTTTTTTGACCTTGAACCTCCATGTGCCTGCCAAAATGTCATTGAAATTCCTGGGTGTTTTATACCTTACTGTATAAAATGTATGGTTTGGTTGTGGCTTGTCCCACTGTGCTTAAACAATTGTCCCTGGTTATGGTGGTGTTGGGACTGTGGAGCTCTTGAGATGTGAGCCTAGTAGAAGATAGTGAGTTCAAAAGAAGATCTGCCCTTACGGATGGATCAATGCTATCTCCAGGCAGAGTCAGGTCCCCTACCCAGGTTTTCTGCTTCCTGTCTCACCAGGTGACCTCTGTCTCCCTGTAACATGTGGCCAGTTCTCTTTCTCCCTCTCTGCAATGTTGTGATGCAGCCAGGAGGTTCTCACCAGTATGCCATTGCAATGGTGTTTGGGCCCTCCAGCCAAGAGAATCGCAAGCCAAATAAACCTCTTTACTTACCCAGGCCCAGGTATTTTGTTAGAGCAATGAAAGCTTCTCAACTCTATTTTAACCATTCTGAGAACTGTAATATAATCTTATCTGTCCTTTAGCATCCAAAACACATTTTAATTAGTACAATAAACATTTCTTGATTATCTAGAAGTTGAAGAAAAAGGAGACAGGGGAAGTGGTGGGAAGAAACCAAGGGTTCCTATTTCTCTCCTACAGATGTAGCTCTCCAGGAAGTCATTCCTTTCTGCAAACTAGGACCTATAGCAGTATGCCTGCCTTCCAAATATTTTAGAGAAACAAGTGCACGACCCTATCTGTCATGCCGCTCTCTTGTTTACTCAGTGCTGAGTAGGTTGTTTCTGCTACTTCCAGTTCATGTGCATATGCCCCAAGATAAGGCCAGTTTCCCAGAGCAGCTTTGACCTAGGAGGCATTACACAGAGGCACGTATGCACCTGCTTCCCTCTGCTGCCCCCCCCCCCCGGGTATAGCCACCGGTGTCTAACACCATGGTTCCCTTTGTCATCACTCCCTAGGGCTGTAACAAAATATTACAATCTGGAGGGCTCGTACAAAAGAAACTTACTATTTGATACCTATGGAGCCTCAAAGTCTGAGATCAAGGTGTCTCCAGAGTGGATTTCTTTGAAGCTTTGAGAGAGACCCAGTTGCGTGCCTCTCTCCCAGCTCCTGGGGTTTGCTGTGACCCTTGGTATCCGTGGCTTGTAGAGTCTGCCCCCATCTCTTCATAGTGTTCCATGTCCATCCCTATGTCTAAAATTCCCCTTTTTATAAGGATGCCAGTCGTATGGATTAGAGCCCACCTTGATCATCCCATTGGAACTGGACTACCTCTGAGAAGACCCTCTCTTCAAATATGGTCCCATTCTGAGGTACTGGAGTCGTAGGACTCTGACATCATCTTTTGGGCGGAGTACACCTCTTGGCCCCCCTTCTGCTGCTCAGAACTTGTCCTTGGACAGAGACCACGGGAGAGTAAATTTAAGTCCAAGTCATACAGGTTTGATTAGACTATCGGTCCTTACAATATTGTGATTTATGATCACAAATTAACTGCCGTTTTCATTTCCATAAACATTTTCCATCCCTTCTCCTCCTCTCAGCAGTCGCTAGACTGAGAAAAGAAATGGAAGTTTTTTTTTTGTTTGGTTTTTTTTTTTTGGTGGTACTGGGGTTCCTGGAAGCCCTTCTACCTCCGGGCTACACTCCCAGACCTATTTTTACATTTTTCTTTTTTGGAAACAGGGTCTCCTAAGCCAGCGCGCGCGGCTGGCTTCGAACCTGCGCGATCTCCTGTCTCAGCCTCCCAAGCGTGGGGATTACAAGAGTGCGCCACCACACCCGGCGAAATGGGAGGTTTTAAAGTCTGACTTTCCGACCCAGCCCAAGTAGAGCCCCTGCGGCCAGCTGAGAAGGCGGGAGTTTTGACGCTTATCTCCCAGTTGTCCAAAATTACGGCCCCGAAACTATTGTTCTCTGCAGAAGCCAAAAGCATCCAGACCCATGTAAATCACACTAAAATTCTCCCTTTTTGTCCTTAAACGGCAAAGTCATGGCAGCTTTCCCTTCACTTAGCATCCTCAATACTGTCGATTTGCTTATAGGAAACGTATTAAAATTTGAGCGTTCCAGGCTCCAAATACAAAGGAAATTAGGTTGGAGGATCCAGCAAGTCAGAGGCTCGTGAGAAAACCCTCAGAGCCCAGCGGTCACGGACCTCGGCCTGCCTCCTGCCCCCGCCCCGGAAGCCCCTGGGAAATTTCCCTGCTTCCAGTGCTTTGTGACCTTGGAACCTGAAGCCTGTTTTTTTTCCTTCCCTCTTTTTTTCAACTCAGGGTATTACCGCTCCATCAGCACTCGGCACTCGGCGCCCTTAGTGAAGCCATTTGGAACATTTTTGCCATTTATTCTAATTTATTCTAAGAACCAGATTCAGCTTGAGGTTTTTTTTTTGTTTTGTTTTGTTTTAATGCAGCTATCCTAAAGAGGGCAAAACAACTGGGTTCTGCTCTTCATTTTGTGAATTTTCAGCACATTATCAGTTCTAGCAGAAGGGAAGATTTGCAGTACTGTTGCTGTGATGGCGGTGGTGATGGCGGTGGTGATGGCGGTGGTGATGGCGGTGGTGGCGGTGGTGATGGGATCACACTGATGACAGTATCTGCCATTGTGAAGCAGATTATATAGATTCTCTCATTTACTCTTCTTAGCCCTGAGAGGGAGCTACTAAAATGTGCACCCTATAATGGTTAAATATAAGCAAAAAGTTTTCCTAAATTCAGAATTGGAATGCAGAATGACTCTGGCTGGTAGAGGATAATGATATTGTTTTTCCCCCAGGGCCACAACAACACACAAATGTTCAAGAAAATTAGGTTTCCCGGTCATTCTCCTAGGTTTCCATATCAACAAAAGCACTTGACTTGCGCAAGAAAAAAGAAATTTTATCATGTTTTATATGAACAAGCCTTAAAAAAGAGTAATATTCCTCTTTACTTTTATTTTCTTTTAAATGTAGCTCTACCTGGAATTCCGTATAATTTACCAATGTGACAGAGTTAAAGAGTAAAGAGATGCGATCACAGTTACGCAACCTAGAGAGCTGGCATGTGGCACCTTTAATAAATGAACTGTGCAGCCGACTTCTAGTACCAAGTTTTTATTAAAGATTTGCCACAAGTTCATAAAAGAGGACAAAATAGCATTAAAGAAACAGGAGTGAGGTGAGATGTCTCCTGCACTAATAAATTATTCAGAGAAACACAGAAATACAAACTTTAAAGAACTTCATACCAATTTTAAGCCTGCTAGGACTTTCAGCACGCCACTTACATTTTGCCCTTTGCAAAAATTAATGATATTCTGCTGAGGATTAGGTTTGCCTTCAACACTCAGAGGAGAAATGAATTATGTGCTGGTGTGCTTTCCTGAGGGTCTGGAAAACAAAGCTTTCCTTACTGTAAAGCGGGGTGCACGAAAACCTGAACACCCTCTCTGGTTCTGACCACGGCACACAGGTAAGTGACCCGGAAGCTGTCAGGCAAAACGCACCTCAAGTAAGCACATAGGAAGCATCTTTCATCAGACAACTAATTCAGAAATATATTAAAATGGAAGCTGGACGCTCAGAGGGGCTGTGATAAGTGGCCACGAAACTATGATGTGGCCATGAACACCCAGGACAAGAGAGCGAGGTCTTCCTCCACCTTCCAGAAAGCGGCGGAGCTTGGGCTAGTTCAGGCCTCTCAGAAGCAGACTCCAAGATGGGATTAAACATGCAAGAAGTTGTTTAGGAGAAATACAAACCAGAGAACATGGGTATGGAAAGAGACAAGGCCAGGATACAGATCCTACCCCAAGAGAAAGAGAGAAGGAGGGAGGGAGGGAGGGAGGGAGGGAGGGAAGCGAGGGAAGCCCTGTAGAGATTCTTCTCTGAGACTTGGGAGGGAGAGACCTGAAAGGGGAATCATCGAACAGCTGCCTAATGGGCAGCTGCCCTGAAACAAAGGCACGGACAATTGCCTGATGGGCAACTGACCATTTTATTCTCTAAAACTAGGATTTTTATACCCCTTTTTTAAAACTAGGTTAAGTATTACATTTTCATGGAAAAACAAACGTCACAATGCCATGAGGAATGCTAGAGATTAGGGAGGATGTCATAAGTCACTAAGATGTAACCATCAAAGGAAACTAACAAATCAACCAGCGCAGGGCAGGGAGGCCAGAGCAGCTCAGTAGGGGTTAAGATAAGCTCCCTCTATCACTGGGGTGCTTTGAGGTGAATTCTGGAAGGACTGGAGTTCTGCCTGGAGTTTGGGGGAGTCTGAACTTTCGCCAGCCCCTCTCTTAACTGTTTCGGAATCTTTCATTCCTCAGGCTTCGTCCATTTCCCCCGTCAAAGCTGGAGGCTTCTTAAACTGAAGTGTGTGTGTGTGTGTGTGTGTGTGTGTGTGTGTGTGTGTAGTGGTGTAGTGGTGGTGGTGGTGGTGGTGGTGGTGTAGAGATTAAGCTCAGGGCCATTCTGCTCCCAGCTCTGTTTGTTGTTGTTGTTATTGTTTGTTGTTGTTTATTTAGAGTCTCACTAGGTTGCTGAAAGCCTCACTACTTGCTGAGGCTGTGCTCAAACCTGCGATCCTCCTGTCTCAGCTTTCCAAGTACTGGGATAAAAGGCATCCATTATGTTTACTACAATATATTTCTAAGAAGTTTGATTTGGATAAAACCACTGAGAGGTCCTCACACCAAAATTTCTCATCAGAAAAGTCCAGGACTCTCAAAACAGGGCATGCCTTAACATGCCTGAACATCCCCACATCACAAAGTCGCTGACTGAGGGCCATGGGAGAAGAAGATGAAGTTGATTTCTAAATAGACCATTAGGGTGCTTGGTCAATTCCAGCCCCTCCAGAGATCTGAGAGACACATTCTAGTGGGTGCCACCTTAAGACAAGTAATGATCATGATAATCAAGACTAATACATAAACTGATCAGAGTCAAGCGCTGATCACAGTGTCTGGCCTGTGTTAAGCACTCAACGTCTATACCTGGTTTGGTATTTCACTTCACTGTGAAATACCAAAATTGCTGAGAACCACCTGGAGGAGCAAATGTGTGTTTGGTTTCAGAATTTTATTCCATGATCAGCTGGCTACAAGGCAGAAGCATTACAGCAGCAGGGCGTGGCGGTAGAAAGCTGCTCAGTAGCCAGGAAGGAAGAGAAAGAGGGAGGGGCCAGAGACACACTTGGTCCCCCAAGGCCACGCCCCCAGTGACCTGGGCCTCTAGCCTCGCCCTCCCCCCTCCCTGACCATTTTACCATCCAATGAATATGCTGATCAGTTAATCCACCAATAGCTTTAGAACCCTAATGATTCAATTATTTGCCCTGGAACAATTTCACATTGCCAATATATGAGCTTTCGCGGGGAACATTCTATGCCCAAACCGTAACAGTGACCATCACTACATGATACGGTATAGTGTCTGTTTGGTAGCTATTGGGGCATCTCAAGGATGGGGACTGTCATTTATCTGTTTGCTCTTTAGTGATTAGCACGGGCAAGATGCTTTTTCAAGTGTTCACTGAAGGAAATGGATGATAGGGTAAGTCCATCCTGCAGTATTAGCTTACATGAAAACCTAATACTCGGGCTGTTGAAATTCTGCTTCTGAGACATCCCTCAGACATCAAATCCCAGTGGTGCTCTAATGGTATGCCTAAACAAAGGTGTTCTGTCCCTTCCACCCAGATCCACCCCCGATGGACAGCAGCTGTCCCCAGTGCTAATGAAAGAGCTCCTATACAGCCTCAGCCCAGCACAAGACTGGGGCGATGTGCTCCGGGCCTTTGGCAGCAGCAGACACCTAAGGGTCACTCTCATCCACTGCTATTTCTTACATGCCTGTCCCCAAGGGATACTGGGATAACTGGTCACATGCATCTAGAGCCTGAGGACTTTGAAACACAAACAGCCTGCCTCTGAATGGGAGCCTGGCTCAAGGCTTTGCTGAAAGAGAGGAGGGCCTAGAACTTCTCCTGTGGCCAGGACTGGAGGAGGGGGAGATGGGAATTCATGATAGCCAGAGATCCGATGGCAGGTCGTGAGCCAGACCTGCTCATCCATCAGCCAGCAGGCATAGGACCCAGGCGGCATGGTGTGGAGTTCTTGATTTTGGCCATATTAGCACCTTTTTTGTGGTACTGGGGATTGAACCCCAGGGCATTCTACCTCTGAGCTATACCCCCCAGACCTATTTTTTTTATTTCTTATTTTGAAACATGGTCTCACTAAGTTGTGGAGGGCCTCACTAAGTTGCTGAGGCTGGCTGCAAACCTGTGATCTTCCTGTCTCAGCCTCCCAAGCACTGGGATTACAAGCTTGCGCCACCATGCCCAACTACATTAGCACTCTTTATCCTAAGACAACTTGGAGGTTGGGGGTTATAAGAGTTTCTGCCCCTGGTTGCTTAAATTCCAGTGGAAAAGATACATAAGCAGTGCCATCGCTTCTCAGAGGAGACAAGAAAGTGACACCTATCAAGGGCTTAGCCATGTGCATGTAATGTTGGTAGCAGTGGGCCAGGCCAGGTCAGAGCTTGGGCAGTGAGGCCTAAGACCCACACCAGTGAAGTGCAGCTGACCATCACGAGCTGTGCTGCCTCTCCTGCCCACTTCAGGGAGGCTTGAGGCATGTGCATTGCCAGTGTTGGCATTCCTAAGCTTGCCAAATGGCTGCCTCACAATAACCTGCTGGTTGAGTGCATGCACTGGCCGTGTCTCTGGAGTCTTGCAATAGAACCATCTAGACAGCAAAACAGAGCAATCACAAGAAAGAAGTAAGTGTGCTTCCCCAGGCCGTCCAGGGTATCATCTTTCCCTCTGGAAAGGAGCTGTGTCTCAGATGCTCATGGGGACAGATGGCTGGTCACTCATATCCCTCTCCATATCCAGGTCCAGGGAGAAAAATCTTCCAGTAAGGAGAGGAAAGAGGAGAGAAAAAAGGGAAGAAGAGGGGAGGGGAAGAGCTGCAAGAGGGGAGGGGAAGAGCTGATTTGCATCTGCTCCATGGGGAAGAAGAAGGTGCAGGAGAGGCAGCTCAGAGCCAGAGGGCTTTCGAGGCCTGGGTTGGTCCCCAGCCCGGGGAGAGGGGATGGAGAAGGGCAGGAGTGGAAGTCTGGAGTTCCTCTTCCCTGACTTCTTGACCAAACACAGAACAAAGTGGTTCTTCATCAGCGTGACTACTCAACCAGATACTGTTTGGTATTGAGGCGTGTGATGGGGTGTTTTTATCATTACAGTACCCAGGGATTGCTATAAATGCAATGGCCCAGAGCAATGCAGACTTATTTTATTAAATTCTAAAGGTAAGAAGTGAGAGTTGAGTCTTCTGGGGTGAAAATCACAGGCTGGCAGAGCTGGATGCTTCTGGGTGCCCTGGCTCTTCCAGCCTCCTGTCTTCCCTGGATCATGGCCACTTCTCCATCTACAAAGCCAGAGCTCACGCCGGGCGTGGTGGCGCACGCTTGTAATCCCCGCGCTTGGGAGGCGGAGACAGGAGGATCGCGCAGGTTCGAAGCCAGCCGCGCTGGCGTAAGAGACCCTGTTTCAAAAATATAAAATAGGTCTGGGAGTGTAGCTGGGAGGTAGAAGGGCTTCCAGGAACCCCAGTACCTCCAAAAAAAAAAAAAAACAAAGCCAGAGCTCACATCACTCTGACCTGCTTCTCAACTCATGTCTCATCTGAATCTGTCTCTTCTGCTTATAAGGATCCTGGTGGTTACACTGAATCCCCTGGATAATCCAAAATATTCTTCCCATGGTAAAATCAACTGATTGGGAACCTTAACTCCACATAGGAACTTAGCTCCCTTTGCTGTGTAGTCTCACACACCCAAGGGTCTTGAGAGTAGGACATTTTGGGGGGACATTATACTGCCCACCATGAGAACATCACAGGCATATGCTAGGTGGGAGCCTAGTGATGCTGACTGAAGAGCAAGAGACAAAGTCTCCCCTAAATACCAGTGGTGCCCTCTTGCCAGATGCTACAGGAGACCTGCTGATGCAAGCTGCTTTGTGTCTCGAGAGACGCAAAGGAGGGGCGGAGCTTGGCTTCACATCCTAAGTTTCTTTCTACATGTGTAATTATAAAAAGAGGAAGATGGATGAATGGATGGGTGGATGATGGATGGATGGATGGATGGATGGATGGATGAATGGATGGATGATGGATGGAGAATACATGGAGGATGGATGGATGGATGAATGGATGGATGATGGAGAATAGATGGATGATGGATGGATGGATGGATGGGGAGGATAAGACACAGAAAGTAATACAAACAAGACAGACACCCATGCAGATACTCGAAAGCCATTGCAGCCTCTCCTCTCATGCAGAGGCCAAGAGTTGAAGTCAGTTCCCAGACTTCCTGCATCCAGTGTGTAGATGAGGTTACCTGTAGCCGAAGGGCTCATGCAGGCATCAGCCTGAAGTTGAGTCCAGGGGGAAGCACCACTCCTGTGGGATCCCACTGGTGCACACCTGAACTGGACAGAGCTTTGAGCCTGGGTGGCTTCCTAGTTCATCCCCGTCTTCTGTGGTGCCCTCACCTTCTCCAGCAGAACAGGCAGGCACGGGCTCCGGAGCTGTGTCTGAGACTTCCAAAGGCTCTCACATTCAGTCACTTCTGCATACACTGGCTGTAGGACAGCTGTACCGAATGCCAACAAATACAAGTCCCCACCAGAAGACATCTACAGTACGTACCAGCTTCTGGGCCTGTTTCCTCTGGCCCCTGTAGGAAATTCAGAATGGAAGATTTGAGAATCTGAAGGTGTGATTAATGATGTCAGCTAACCCCTCATCGCCCATTTGAGAAAACCGATCAAGAGTTTACCAGGTGCTATGCTTCAGTGTGTCCATATGCTGACAACTTGATCCCAAGGTGGAGGTGGTTGGAGGTGGGGCCCTTAAGAGGTGATTAGACCATGAGGGCTCTGTCCTTTGCAACCAGTAACTTCATTATCATGGGAATAGGTTTGTTACTGTTCCTTATGAAAGGATGAGTTTAACCCCCTCTTGTGCTCTTGTCCTCTCTCCCTCCCCTCTCCCTCTTCCTCTCCCTCTCCCTTTCTTTCTCCCTGTCTTCTTTCTTTCTTCTCTCCATGAGCTGCTCTTACCATGTTATGACACAGCAAGAAGGACCTCCAAGATGCCAGCCCCTTGATCCTGGACTCCTTGGCCTCCCAAACTAAGTAGAATACATTTGTGTTCATTATAAATTATCCAATTTGTGGTATTCTGTTAGAGCAGCAGAAGTGGAACAACACCCCTGGGGGAAAAGAGACTAATAAACCAAGAGAAAACAGAGAATTTCTGCAACCATTTTCATATCCTCCTCTTTTGCTCTGATGACAAACAGCCTTAAGATGCCGATGGCTTGCCCCATCGCTTGTCTCTCCTGATTGAGGGACAGGAAGTCGGCAGGGTGTGGTGAGGGATGTGGCTGGCTGGGCTCAGCTCCCAAAGCCCAGGCTGAGGGGATGGGACAAGCTGTTCCTACAGTGGAAGGCAGGAGCTGGGGCCAAAACACGGGATCACATGCAACATCTCTGCTCATCCAAGCAAATGTTTGGCCACTCCCTCCTCAATGCCCAGCCCAAAGCTCATGAGGTGCATGCACATTCTTCCTGGGAGCTGTGGTAGTAGGAAATTAACAATTAGTGTGAGGTATCACCCTTCTTCCAGGAGGAGCTGGGAGTGAGAATCCAATCCCTATCCAGTGGTTGTAGCGGATCGTGGACCTACACTCTAGTGAACACCCCCAGCCAGAAGGCCCCGCCTCCACGTTTGCCCAGAAGAGTCTCCTTTACGCTGGTTGCACCTAGGTCTTGCCCGGTTGAGCATCTGTCCCAGGTGGAAGGGTCCTAGATATCGTACAGCAAGGGAAATGACCAGAAGTGAGAGGACCTTTAACCAAATGGCTTTCGCAAACCCTTCGTTGCTATCTGCCACCTGTCGCCCATAAACAGGTCTCACAGCACTGCAGCTGGTGACAGCCCCTCCCCTTCCGACATCCCAGGTCCCCTGTTGACTCTAGTAAGCCCCGTGCTTAATAGATCTGGGCATGGGCTCATTTCATACTATATTTGTTCCATACCTTAAATAGGGTTCTAATTTGTTGGCCATGTAAACTTGCCAAGACATTATCATAAAACAGGGCTAAGGGTGTAGACTTGGCATTTGTGATGTTAAAATTTATGTATATAATTCACCATCAGAACATCGTCATCATCATCCCGAGACCTGCGTGTTCTTACCCTTGCTCTTTCCCTGCTAATCGCCAGCTCACTGATCTGACTGTAATATATTTCACAGGCATAATCATTGCAGAAATTAGCCAACTTCAGTTCTGATTAAAGGTAGAAATAACACCTTTGTGCCTAATCATGGTAGTAAATTGAACTAAAAATTACTTGACCACAGTCTTCTCAAATAACTTTTTCCCCTAACATTTGGACCATGCCAATCAATCATCTATACTAAGGTATATATTTTATCTAGTTTCTGTAATAATGGCTGGATTTTAGAACTCCATATTTTACAAATAGCATATGATTTCTCATTTCTTGAGAGGATGAATTAACACTTTTCAAAAATCAGCACTATTTATAGAAACTAAATTGGGGACAGGGTTTTATTTTTTTTTTCTACCAAGTATTAAAGAACTACTCCACGGCAGGCACTTCTACATGTGTTCCTGTCATTAATTTTGGAAATCTGCTTTTCCTTTCCTCCTTAATTGGTGCAGCTCCTTGTCCTCAAGCTCATCTTCTCTTTGCTCTGTGGGCATGCTTCGCAGGACACTGTCCATGAACAGCAGACATGGCCATAGGTCCCCCTACCTCTCCCAGAGCTCTGAGGCTAGGAAGCCCACAGTTGATTAATTACTGCAGTGTGGGCTGCCATGAGCCCTGGTGCCCGGCTTGCTCAGATGCATGAGTCAGCCATCTGGGAGAAGTCCCCTAAGGTCGGGTCCAGGAGGACCTGGAGAACGTCCGTCTTCACTCCTCTTCCCTGGCACACGTGCATGTTGGAGAATGTGTGAGGCATGGTGTGTTTGTGCTCATATACTTGTGAGAGGGGTGTGTGTGTGTGTGTGTGTGTGTGTGTGTAAATATATGTGAGTGAGTATGTCCATTGATGGGGACATTTGGAGAGGAGGTAGCCACAAAACACTTGCAGAAGTCCTCTTTGACTTTGAAGTTTCTTTACTCAACAGCAAGGGTGTGTAGATCTAATTTATAGGTCTTCTTGGGCATCCAGGAATCAAAGTAGAATGAGGGTCATGTGCCCCTAAGAAGCAGTTCTGATGGCACCAGACTCCTGGGCCTGGGGCCCTGTTAGCCTTCTGCAAAACTCCAGGCAGCCTGCATTCTGGGGCCAGGTGACCAAGAGAGGGGGAAAACATGAGTGTAGACCTGTAACTTGGACCAGCACCAAGTCTCTAGCACAGGCAGGTAACATATCTGCCCTACTCAGCCTGGAGCAACCTGGCAAAGGCCCTTTTGTTGTTTCTTGATTTACTGTACACAATTGTAAAAGTACACTTGCATGAACAAAACTCTTCAGTGGTGTAGCAGAGATCATAAAGAGCAAGAGCCCTGCCCCTAGCTTTCCGCCCCCTCCCCCAGGACCCCTGCCAGCCAGCCCCGCTGAGAGCTTTCTGGTGGTTTCCATCATCTGTGTCATGAGCTCATATTGGCATTACTTAACTTGTGGATTTAAACATTATCTATTGCTGGCATGCTTTGACAATTGCAAATTTAACTTAATTATACATACTCTCCTCCTAGATTCAGTAAGTGCATCACTATTTTTAGTTTCCTTCTTAGTTCTTTTGTAACTTTAATATATATTTTTCTTACTACTTCACTGAGTATAAAGCATATGCCCTGAACCTCAAATGTACAGGTAATGAGCTCTTCAGCCCCTCATGAGTGCAGTTGGTTCCAGATGTTACCAACCCACCAGTGCTGAGTCTCTAACAAGACTGTAACAATGTTGTGCATTGGTAGTATGTTTTTATTTTATTACTATTATTATTTTTTCAGTACTTGGGATTGAGTCCAGGAGCATCTACATCTGAGCTACAGCCCCAGCCCTATTTTACATTCTTTATTTCGAAGCAGGCTCTCACTGAGTTGCAAAGGGCCTCACTAAGTAGCTGAGGCTGGCCATGAACCTGCGATTATCCTGTCTCAGCCTCCCAAGGACTGGGATTACAAGCATGCGCCACCACGCCTGGCTTGATTTTACTTTTTATTATACCATTCATTGCTTTTCCTGATGTCTCTCATCTTTTAATGATTTCAAGCCTCCCAGAATCTTCTGTTCTACTCAGCTGAGTTTTCCTTTCCTCCCAGGAACCCCCTCGGGAGTCCCTGTCCTCCCCACTCAACATCCGTACTTTTCCAGGTCACTCCCTCATCCCCAGAGCTCCCTCACCCTGGGCAGGATCTGCCCTGTCTCCATCTCTGTTATGGCTTCACTTGAGTATAAACTGAAGTCATCGTTGCAATAGAACACAAAAACAATATTTTTTTATTCTGTCCACGTCTGAACGTGTGTGTGTGTGTGTGTGTGTATGCGCGCGCACATGCGCGTGTGTGTTACTGAGGGTGGAACCCAGTGGCCTTCTACCTCTGGGGTTTATCACCAGCCCTCTTTTATTTATTTTTATTTGAAAACAGGGTCTTGCTAAGTTGCTGAGGCTGTCCTCGAATCTATAATCCTCCTGTCTCAGGCGGCCAAGTCCTGGGATTGCAAGTGTGTGCTACCAAATCCAGCTATCTGAATGTTTTCAATCCCAGCTTCATGTTTTGTTGATAGTGTGGCAGGGTAGAGAAATCTTGGTTCAAAATCACTTTCCTTCAGAACCTGGAAGATGCCACTTGATCCTCCTTAGCATCCACTGAGAGTAACAAGGGACGTTATTTCAAACCCATCTTATTTCCAGAAACAGCCGTTCTGCATACTTGGTTTTCTGAAGCTCCTTACCAGTATATCTGGTTTTCCATTTCTTTCCTGGTTCTAGGAGCTCAGTGGGACTTTTTAATCCGAACACTTTGAGCTGTTATTTGGGAAATGCTTGGTCTTTTTTCTACTATCTCTTCCACTTTACGTTCTTATTGGCTCCTGTTAGTCACATTTAGTACTAATATGTTATTCTCTCAGGTCTTTTGTTTATTCTCTTATATGTTCACTCCCTCTTGTCATTATTCTCTTGTTTGGGAGACCTGCCTTCTTTACCTCTCAGCATCTTGTTGATTTATGTTTAATTGCAGCAGTTATCTTTCATATCAATAGTTCCTTCCTATTCTATGGTTGTTCACTTACAAGATCTTTCATGTAGAAACAATATATCTTGAACCTTTGAGAATACAAAACAGAGTTTTCTTCTTTTTTAAAAAAGTATTCTTTTTTAATACTTTACTTTTTATTGGTGCATTATATTCATACATCATATTGGGGTAAAAAAAACTTGTATGTATATACATGTACGCATCACCCATTTAGCCCCTACCCAATTCCCACCCCCATTCCCTCCCCGTCCCTCTTTCCCATGCTTGGCTTGGTGGTTGACTTCCATATGTTTAAGTACATTGTGTGCTTTAGAGAATTTCTTTTTTATACATTTACCCTTGTTTGGTTTGTTTCTTTTGCTGTTCCTTTCTAGTCATGGCATGGGCTTCCCACATGGGTTGATTAGTACTCATTCTGAGTCAACTACAAAGCCCTACAGAGCTCAGTTCATCTGGGCGGAGCTCACCAACCAGCAGCTTTATTGCACTGTGTTTGGCTGGGGATGGTAGAAGGCAACCATTATGCTTTAAAGTCCTTAAATGAAAGCAGGCAAGAGTATGTTGCTTGGAAATTAATTTCTACAAGTATCTACCAACATTCTTGCCAGATATTTTACTGAATTTCTTTAGAAAACAGCTCTACTTCAGGCTAGGCGTGGTGGTTCATGCCTGTAACCCCAGTACTTGAGAGGCTGAGATAGGAGAATTATAGGTTCACTGCCAGCCTCAGCAACTTAGTGAGGCCCTCAACAACTTAGTCAGACCTTGTTTCAAAATTTTAAAAAATGGGGCTTGGAGTATAGCTCAGTGATACAACACCCCTGAGTTCAATCCTCGGTACTAAAAAATAAATAAATAAATAAATAAATAAATAAATAAATAAATAAAAGTTCTACTTTAGAAAGGAAGGTAGACAAGGATTAGAAAATAAGTTTCTAGGGAATACATTTTTTTCCTGGCAGTTGGGGAGTGTTTAATCCCTAGAAAATGTAGCATATCCCATAGTCATGTTGTAATCCCTTATGGTAAGGGGCAAGGAAATTAAATCAAATATTTCTGTGAGGCTAACAAAACCAATAAAATTCAAAGCCAGACAGAAAGCTGCTCTGGCCTTCTTAGGTCATGATGAAGCTTAAATTCCTATGACATTGCCGATGAGTACACAACCACAGTGCTGTCTGGCATGTGAAGATGTGAGCTCCTCAATTATACCCAAGTGGGGACAAGGTCTGCACTCAGATGCATGTTTCTGCTACTTGTGGCTTTCCATTGGTGCCGGATATCAACACTCCTCAAATTACATATGCAACCAGATAGTTTCACTAAGGTGTAAAAACTCTTCATGGTCTCCTGTATTTGACTTCAAATTTGAAAGGTAAAGAAACTAAGATGAAGAACATTTTGAAAGTGAAATATTGAAGGTCATACAAGCAGCTGATGGGAGATAAAAAAAGGAAGGTGGAGTTGGAATGGGAAGACGTAGGTTTGGTCTTAGTCTATTTGAGCTGCTATAACAAAATGCCTGAGACTTAGCTGGGGGATTTTTTTGGCAGTACTAGGGATGGAACCCAGGGGCATTCTACCTCTGAGCTACACTCCTAGCCCTATTTCTTATTCTTTATTTTCAAACAAGGTCTCACTGAGTTGCAAAGGGCATCACTAAGTAGCTGAGGCTGTCCGCGAACTGTGATTCTCCTGTCTCAGCCTCCCAAATGTTAAGATTATAAGCATGTGCCACCAAACCCAGAAGACTTATTTTTAAAGAACAGAAACTTACTTCTTACAATCTAAAGGTTCAAAAGTCCAAAATCAAGGCACCAGCAGACTTGACGTCTGCCCAGGGCTGCTTTCAGCTTCCTGGACGGAACCTCTTGCTACATCTTCAAAGGGTAGAGGAGAGAAAAAAGGGGCAGGTGCCATGTCCTCCCCTGGCAGAAGAGATGAAGGCTGGATGAGCAGAAAGGTTCTCTCCTCAACCTCACTGTAGGAGGACTAACCTATTCATGAGAACAGAGTCTGTATACTTTAATCGCTTCCCCAAAGGCCTCCTCCCCCACTAATATCACATTGAGTGTTAAGTTTCAAAGACGAGTTTTGTAGGAACACATATATTTAAAACATTGCATGTCTCTCCCTTGTTTTGCTAACATGGGTTCGTCTATTCTGGACAAATTCCAGCTGATGTGATTTTAATAGGTTAATATATGCGGATGAGTACTGGTTACAGAAACGTGGGGTGTTCGAAATCCTAAAACATCTTGCAAAACATCAAAACTATCTAGGAAAGAAAAGCTTAGTGTTCTAGGTGGTCTTTTAAAGGACAAAGAAGACACCCACCGGATATGTTTGCATAAATCCATTCCAAGTATCCTGGTCTAAATGAGCAAGAACATTATTTGAAATTAAATGGTCCTTCAGCACTCTTACAGTAGTAGCTTTCAAAACTGACTTAGAAGGCTCTGAGAAGGCGGCGGTTTGAAGAATAGCAGTGTCTACAAATTCCAGGAGGCCTGAGAGACTATCCACTCCAGTTTCTTTGATTTACCTGGGACAAAGAGTAAACATAACCTGTAAAATCCCCACAGTGAATTAAATGGTAGAGGAGAGATTACCCACGGACCTGGGCTTTCCTGCCTGGTACTTTTCCATTTGTGGTACCAGCACACTGTCTGCAAATAGACCTTGAGGGTTTTAAGTCCTGAGAATCCAGATGTGTGCACAAATACCAGCTGACACATTCCACAAGACTGTAAATTTCAATATACATAGAAGGCTTTTTTTAAGTGCAATCATGTATGGCAAAAACATCTCTGGGAAATTAGCATGCATATAAAGAAGTCATGTGGCTATGTCCAAAGCAATGTTTTCTAGAGTGATTTTTGACAGGGAGAAGCTCTCTGCATCCTTCCTGGGACCTTAAAAATATGAATTTTCTCCAACCTGCCACTTTGAAAAATTATTTCCATTCCATTTCCTCAGCAGTCTGCTCTGGATTCCAAAGCTTTATGTATAGTTAATACTTAACAAATGTGCTTCTACTTTATTATTAACACCCCTCTGTTTGGTTTTTAGTTAAATTCAGTAAAGAAACAAAAGATGATGCTTCTAGGGTTTAATTTAATTTGGAGGATCACCTTTATCTTTGAGTATTTTCTCTTATTTCTTGGGGAAGCACTGGGGATTGAACCCAGGGGTGTTCTATACCTGAGCTACACCCTCAACAATATTTTATTTTTTTATTTTGAAACAAGGTTTCACCAAGTTGCTTAGGGCCTTGCTAAATTGCTGAAGCTGTCCTCCAACCTAAGATCCTCCTGTCTTAGCCTCCCAAGTACTGGGATTACAGTCATGCATCATCATGCCCAGCTTCTTTGGAATGTTTTAATGAGAATGTACAGCATACATGTACAAGGGATATTGTTCTACTAACTTGAACATCGTTAACCTTTAAATGAAGGTTCATCAAAACCAGACTCTCCGTGAAAATTTTCATTTACCCAAACAATTGGTGTGCACAAATAAAGTCCTGTTTCCATCCATCCAGCATCTCCAGCACCACAGTATTGAACCAGGTGATTTCTGATCAGGACAGTGCTGACTGTGATAGCTAATCGTCTGACCATCGATCTGATTATTTCTTTCCTTTTTTTGTGGTACTGGGGGTGGAACCCAGAGGCTTTCTACCTCCGGTCCTTACTCCCAGACCTTTTTTTAAATATTTTATTTGGAAACAGGGTCTCATTAAGTTGCTGAGAGCCTCACTAAGTAGCTGAGGCTGGCTTCGAACCTGTGCGATCCTCCTGTCTCAGCCTCCCAAGCGCGGGGATTACAAGCATGTGCCACCGCGCCCGGCTATTCTTTTATTTGGAAACAGGGTGTCACTAAGTTGCTGAAAGCCTCACTAAGTAGCTGAGGCTGGCTTCGAACGCGTGCGATCCTCCTGTCTCAGCTTCCTAAGCACAGGGATTACAAGCGTGCACCACACGCCCAGCTTCGATCTGATTATTTCTGCCCAGCATTTATAGGAAGTGAATTGATACCGACAAACTAAGAGAGGAAAATTCAGTATATAAGAAAAGGAGCTTTGAGAATGCAGGACTTGGAGGGAGTGCATCAAAACCACCCGGAAGTTATTTCTGAGACCACCAAAGGCTCATGCCACCCTGAGCAGAGTGGACGCATCTGGCTACAGCCACCAGCCTCACCCTGCACTTACTGATGCTCTACTAACATGGCCTCTGTTGCCACTTGCCCTCCTCCAGGCTTCTGGTCACTTGTTTGTGAAAGGAGGCCAATGATCCTTACCTTTCTCTGCCTCCGGTATCCCATGTTCTGTCACAGATGAGAAACTCTTTTTCATGGGTGCAGTCCGAGCACAGGCCATTGGATGCCCCGGAGCTTTAGCCACAGCATTTGAACTGAACCTTGCGAGTTCTCTACCAACGTGGTGAATGCATCTGGGAAAGCACAGAAACTGAAAACTGTACATATCTGGGTGAGAAGTGTATTACCCATCTTTTTAGAAACATTCATATTGACTGCAGTCTTTCTTTCTAGGTCAGGGTCCAATTTCATCCTGAATTCTGATGTTGACATTGAACTATAAACCCTAGATGCGCAAATACACACTATCCAATGTCATAACATGGGTGAATAATATTATTTAATCAATCAACTTTGATTAAAAAGAAAGCCTCAAGCCTGACCGATGGGCATTCATGTCAGCCCTTTGAGGATGGGTAGGGTGGCTTATTTTTGTCATAAAGCACCTGTGAATCAGGATCATTGTAATAAAAGGGGACTGTCTTTGGCTTCATCCAAATTTGACCTGGCCCATCTCAGTTGCCTTCAGAGTTGACCAGGTGGCGACTAATTACAGAAATGCAAAATGTAGCTTGATGAGGTATATTGTTTGCACAGACCGCACCCTGACCTCTGGGTGGCTGGGTGCCCTCCCCTGAGGGTCACCTAGCTGTGCCTCCTCTATTCCTGCCCCCTCATGATCTCAGTGGCTCCAGGAATGCCCATTCCAAGCCAACCACTTCTCTGGAAAAACACAGGTTAAACAAAACCCAGCTGCCATTTGGGCAGTGACCCAATTCAGCATCACATCAAAGCAAACAGAGTCAGGCCGGAGCCAGGGACAGGAACGAGGACCCCAGGGGAATGTGGCACTTGACAATGACCTCTGCATCCTGCAGTGTCCTCTGGAGCCCAATAGCTCTGTGCACCCACAGGATTCTGTTTCAAAGAAAGAATGGGGTCTACACAGAGTATGCACTAGAACTCTCCTGGGAATGAGTCGGTCGACCTAGGACAGAGGATATGTGTTTTTAGGTGAAGAAATAAAAGAAAACATAGAACACAGGTCGCCCATCAGCTGAGCCTGGCCCGGCCCAGCATGCTCTCTGCTCAGCCTGTGGGGCACCATCTATTCTGCAGACAGACACAAAAAGAAAACAAAACTCACCCTTCAGCTCCCTAAGAAAGCTGGTGGGGGGGCAAAAAGAAAGAAAAGAGATGCTGGAGGCTGGGCGTGGTGGCTCATGCTGGTAATCCCAGCATTTGGGAGGCAGAGATCAGAGGATCACGGTTCCTGCATGGCCTGTGCTACTTAGCAAGGCCCTCCGCAACTCAGTGAGACCCTGTTTCAATAAATAAAAGACAAAAAAAATAGGGCTGGGGGTGTAGCTTGGAGGTAGAATGTCCCTGGGTTCCATCCCCAGTACCACAAAAATGAAATGAAATAAAATAAAATAAAAAACAGAGTCTGGGATGAGCTAAAGGAGCCCTAAGACACCGTGATGTCAGGTATCTGGCAGATCTCATAAAGAAGTTTCTTCTTCTCCCTTATTAGGGTGGCCCTTTGAGGATTTCCCGCAGCATGGTCTAAAGTGGATTTGTGTTAGCATTCCAATTCCGGAGCGGCCTCACTTGAGAAGGAAATAAAAATCAGGCCAGACTCACAGAGCTGATCCAGCAGGCTTGACTCTGAAGCCACTGCGCTGATTTCTACGATCCTGGTACGATGATAAACGATCACACTGTCTCCAGCCCTGAGCAGCAGCAAGGCACAAATCCTGCCCCCTGTCCCCTCACATCACGAACCTGCGGCACAGAGGGACAGGATGAAGGCTCGGCTCCGTGCTGACCCTCCAAGGAAACACAAGCCTGACGATCCTTCTGCCTCCAACAGCTTACGCAATCGATGGGAGCGTGAGGATGAGCAGGGCCTCCCTCTTGCAGAGAGATTCCACAGTAAACGTCACAAGTAAGAGCTGACTGCACAGAGAGCGTTTAAATCGGAGGAGCACAACCCCAGGCTCCCCAGGCAGAGCTCCAGCAATGGCTTTCAGATTCCAGGCCGGTTTTGCTAACACTGTTCATCTTCCAGTGCAAAAGAATCTAATAAGAAAAAAGTGCCTCTTAAAAGGTTAGGGTTTTGATGAGATGGCTCCCAGCACAGTTAACTGGAAAATTTAACAGAAAACATAAAGTAGATTTGCCGTTCTTTGAACCATCGCCCTCCTACTGATGACCCGAGGACCTAAGTGCTCGTTGTACTTGTGATCGAGAATCAGCCATGTCTGCGAGCAGGCACTCCAGAGTGACAGCTGAGACCTAAGGGGGAGTTTAACAATATGTTTGTGACAGATAAGTTTGAATGTGCAGGATTGGAAAGATAACATTTCTCAACCGCTTTCTTAATTACAACCTCCGAAGAGGAGGTTGTCAGTTCTGCCTTCATTCAGGAAACTACATGTGATGTCTCCATTTGTTCCGACACTGTGGGTTTCCAGGGGGGTCCCCAACTTCCCCACTTCACCACTGCCTGGTGGTGAGCCTCAGGCAAGAGAAGAACTTCCTTCCATCATCAGTGAGAACTGAGGTCAAACTTACATGGCCCCGCCCCTTGCCTTGGGCTGGGTGTGCCATCTTTAGTGCCAGCTCCCAGCCATTTCTGTAACACTGGCCACCTGAATACACCAACAGACACCGACATCTGTCATGTTACCATTGAAGAGCTCTCTGACTCACCGACATGCTTGTCATCTGTTGTCTGTGAAGGAGCAAACTCAGGAAACACTTGGACTCATCTTTCAAAAAGGCCAAATAATATAGGTAAATACTTCTTTGTCCCTGGGGTGGCCATGAATGCTACCCCTGCCTCCTTCAAGTGGGGACTCCACTGCCTAACTCACTTCTAAACTGCAAAGTATGAAAAGGAAATGGGCTAATGTCAAAATGGAAGCACCTGGCACTCACTACCCAAACCCAAGGGTCAAGGTCATCGGCCCAGTGAGGTCACCATGTCAACACGGACCCCCAACATGATGCAATACAGGAGAACATTTGTTTTGTGATACCCTTCCAGAAAATGCTCCAGAATCCCAGTGTAAGCAGGAGGGAGACATCAGAGAAGCCAAAGTAAGACACATTCTACAAAGTGTCAACAGGTATATGAAAAAAATGCTCAACATCACTAATAATCGGGGAGACAAAAAGTAAAACCACAATGAGATATCATCTCACCCCAGCTGGAATGGCTGTTCTCAAAAAAATGAAAAACTCTGGCAAAGATACAGAGAAAGGGGGACTCTTATATACTGTTGGTGGAAATGTAAATGAAAGCAGCCATTTGAGAAAACAGTATGGAAGGTCTTCAGAAAACTATGACTAGAACAAACATCACCCAGCAATTCTGCTGCTGGGTACATACCCAAAAGAAATGAAATCAGCCTGTCCAAGAGACATGTGCACCTCCATGCTCACTGTAGCATTATCCACAATAACAAAGGTGTGGAAACAATCCAAATGTCCACTGATGGGCGAATGAATAAAAAGATGGTAGACACGATGAAATGTTATTCAGCCATAAAAGTATAAAATCTTGTCATGTATAGCAACATGGATGATTATGGATGATTCACATTATTTCAAACAAGTCAGTCACAGAAGGACAAGTATCACGTGCCCTCACTTACTTGTGAAAGCTGGAAGTTGTCAGTAGAACAGCAGTAACCAGGAGTTAGGAAGGGTGGGGTTAGAGAAGAGACGGAATGGTCAACAGATACAGGAGTGTAGTCAGAGAAACACCTTCCAGTGTTCTATAGCGCAGTAGGGTAACTGTGGTCGACAGTTCTTTGTAATTTGTGAAGGAGCTAGTATATCAATTGCCCTGATATAATCATTACACATTATACGCATGTATTTAAACATGACATTTATTATGTAAATATGTATAATTATTTTATTATGTGAGACAGTAATGTACCAATAAAAGTATAAAAATGTGCAATTATTATGTGTTGACTGAAAAAATCTTATACTTTTAGAAAAAAATTTTCAAGCCAGGCATAGTGGCGCATGCCTATAACTACAGTACTTGGGAAGCTAAGACAGGAGGATTTCACGTTTGAGGACAGCCTCAGAAAACTTAGTCTCTCAGGAAACTAGCAAGACTCTATCTCAAAACAAAAACTTTAGCTTGGAGACAAAATGTTCCTGGGTTCTATCCTTAAAACTATCAAAAACTAAATTCCAGCCGGGCGTGGTGGCGCACGCTTGTAATCCCCGCGCTTGGGAGGCAGAGACAGGAGGATCGCGCAGGTTCGAAGCCAGCCACGCGCGTTGGCTTAGGAGACCCTGTTTCCAAATAAAAATGTAAAAAAAATAGGTCTGGGAGTGTAGCCCGGAGATAGAAGGGCTTCCAGGAACCCCAGTACCACCAAAAAAAAAAAAAAAAAAAAAAACCTAAATTCCATTTTCTCCTCCCTAAACAACTTAAGTCCCAAATCAGGCTCAGAAAGCATCCTGTTAAATACTGACTTCTAAGACTCCTGGTGACCTCCCCTGCATGATCTGGACCTCTGGGGACAGCGTTGTAGGGGTACCCACTGGCTGGGGGCCTCTCAGCCTTCTCTTACTAACCATAATAGGGAGCCACATGGAGCCACCAGTCTCTCTCCCCTCCTGGCCTTTCCTTGTTGCAGCCTATGTAGAGGATGAACACTATCAGCCATGTCCTAGTAGACCACAGCCAGGCATGGAGCATAAGAGCGGGAGAGAAGGACGTAGGGAGAGAAGAGATTCACATTCCTTTAGGGGGAAGAGTCACCTCCTACTTAAACTGAGAGCTAAAAAGAGTGCTTTCATGTGTGCAGTGCCACGTAACTTCCGGTGCAATGCCACCAACACCCACACGTGGAAAACACAGTTGCCAGTCCCCCCTCCGCCATCCACCTCCCAGGAGCTGAGCGGAGCCAACTACCCTGGAGCATCTGGTGTTGCTGTCCACACGGGTAGAAGAGTGAACAAATAGCTCTGTTTTATTTTTCCCATCAACAATGTAAAAAAGAAGATTTGGGGTTGGAGAACCTTGTCTGAGGCACTGATGAATGCCAGGGAGGAGAAAGAACACTCCATAGACCTGAAATGTTTTTAGGAAATCCCGAAAATGCCGCCTGCACAGCATTCTCTCTCCCTCTACTAGAACTGCCAATTTTGAGTTTCTCACTATTTTTATTTCCTTGAGAAATGATCATTTTTATAAATAGCCTTTTAAATGTCAAACTAACTGCTTGAATAATTTATCTCTGCTTCTTATCCAGAATAACAACCCTTGCTTAATTTTCTGGGGCATATCTAAAGGATTGGGGAAAGGGGTTTTCAGAAATAAGCATCCAGAAAAAAAAACAAGTCTGTTTGTCAGAGGCTTTGACTCTCTTCTCCCGCTGGTGGTGTTGGGTTCCATGTGGCTGGAAGGTGGTCATCTTCTCCATGTCCGTTTTTTTGGGGATTTGGCAACTCATTAGGCCACCCACGGTCAAGGTCAGTTACGAAAGATAAGAATCACCAAGAAGCGACTAAGTAGGGGTCAGAGAAGCGCTTAACAGCCCCGGCAAGACCTTTCTGTCTGTTAGCATTCCCACAGCCTTCAGACATGACCGTGTAACTTAGAGGAAAGAAGATTTATTCTCTCATGTTCAGTCCATGTGAGGCCTGGGACGGCAGATCTCAGGGCATGGCGGCAGAGTGCAGAGAGGAAAGCACATGGCTGTGCTCACATCATGGAGGCCAGAAGCAACAGCAATACCAGGGGAGGAGAAGTCATATATAGTTCCTAAGGCTGCACCCCCTGGGACCCACCTTCTCCAGGCACAAACTATGGGCCCAGGACATCACCCAGAAAAATCTATTACAGTGCCTTATCCACTGTTGGGATTACAACACTCATAACTATTACAAAAAAACCAAACAAAAATTTAGGAGCTCTTCAAGGGGCCATATTATATCTAACTATAAAAACCTTGGCTCTCATTTCTCAGAGCACAAGGAGGCTACTACCCAGCATAGCTGCCTAGTGCTGGGCTTGCTGAACACTTGGCTAGCCATGGGATCCTTGGCTGAGGCCAGCAAGAAACAGCTGACATCCAGGCGAAGAGGCCAGGAGGTCTATCTTGACCTGGACCATGGTTCTCCATATCCGTGCTGGACCAGTGGCATCAACATCACCAGTCATAAGTAGATGCTCTGCCCTCCTCCAGACGTGCTAGATCAAGAACCCTGAGGAGGGGCCCAGTGTTCCATGAATAAACACCTGCCATGCCCCTTAATGCACCCCAAGTTTAAGAACCCTAGTTCTCAAACTCTGCTGTCTATTAAAAAAACAAAAAGATGACTGACATTTCTACCACCAGAGGTTATAACTCAGCTGACATGAGATTTGGTACGGACACTGGGATCTTCAAAACTCCTCAGTGATTCTGAGGGGCAGCAAAGTTGGAGAACCACTGATCTGAAACAATCCAGAAACTCTGAGCCTAGATACTTCCCCAGTCCTGCAGGAATGCTGCTCTGTTTTGCAGGCCCTGAATTTCTGCTTCTGTTGTAGGAATGCAGGAAGAAAAGTCTACCCCAGCTTGAGGTTTTAGTTAAAGAAGCCCTTGCTAATATTAGAGTTAAGGGAATATTATATAAGGTTAGGATAAGAAGGTAACAGTTTGTGTAAGCAATGAATTGAATAAATGGGCAAACTTCTTACTTCTGTTATAACCTGCTTAAGACCCTGGCTGAGGTACCGGAGATAAGTGTGAGATAGCCGTTTGTCCAAGCAGAGGAGATAGCCATTTGTTTCAGACAGGGGTGATACGGAAGGAATGTTGGAAGCCATAAAAGTTATCTGATGGGAAACATTTGCCAGCTAAGGGCGGCTCCTGAAGCAGGGGCGCACATCCCCCCATAGGGAAGACAAAGGAGACCCTTGGCGGGCAATGACGTAGGGAGACAGCTCTGTGGAACCATTTGCTGTCATTCAAATGGATGTGTGATTGCTTTAAACTTAGTGGTTGTACCTGTTTACCAGTTTAATTGATTGGATGTATCTTTCGCGGGCTTCTCCTTGGCGGGCTCTGGTGTGCGTGCCCACCCCCTACTCCGGCTATAAAGTTAGAGGGAACCAGAGGCTAGGGGCCGCCGGACCACGACTGACTCCCCCTCCCCACAGGTGAGTGCCGTCGATCCAGGAAGGCCCCTTGCCGGCGAGGAACATGCTGCAGCAATAAACCCTGCTTGGAATTACATCCCTTGTGTGTTCTCCGTTATTTGGGAAAGTGGGCATCTCGAACTCTTCACTGTGTAGACTGATCTACAACAAGGCTCACTGCTCTGACTGCACCATAGAATAATCTGGGGAGATTCCCAGAGATTCTCATTTAGTTGATTCTTTGATCTTTTCTGGTCTTAGTTCTCAGATAATCTCCGTGTGCAGCCAGGGCTGAGAACCGAGGGGCACTCCTGCCTATTTCTCCCCTGGATAGACATTTCCCCTCCTAGCAACACCTGAAATCTTCTCTGAGACAAGCCTGGGTGGGAGCTGTCCCCAGAATGTCTCTTTTCTGAGTGGTTTGGGACATTCTGGGCTTTTTGTTGTTGTTGTTGTTGTTGTTGTTGTTGTTGTTGTTGTTGTTGTTTGCAGGTCTGGAGATGGAACCCAGAGGCATTTGACCTCCGAGCTACACCCCCTGCCCAATTTTTATTCTTTATTTTGAAACAGGGTCTCACTGAGTTGTGAAGGGCCTCACTAAGTAGCCGAGGCTGTCCGCAAACCGCCATCCTCCAGTCTCAACCTCCCGAATGCTGGGATTACAAGCATGTGCCACCACACCCAGCTTGGGCTTGGTTGTTTACATCCTGCAGATTGGCATTACAAATGAGCTGTGCTTCCTTGCTCTGTCCTGGGATCTCAGGCCATAGAAACCCCAGTGAGAGGTGCCTTCTGGGATATCAGCTTCCTGGCCAGGCCACCTGAGCAAATCCCTTTGGCATCCTCATTTCCAAACAGCAAAAGTGATGTCTCTTTTCTCCTTTAATGCTCCCTATTCTTGGGGGGGGGGCTAATTAGGGCAATTTTATGAAAATCTTTAAAATAAAAAAATCCAAATTACACATCAGCAGAGCTAGTTTTGTGCCAGTATTGGGAAACATTTTTTGGTACTAATTTCAGAATGTCTTTGGTACTAATTTCACTATGTATTGACTTCAAATGCTTTGGCATTAATTTTAAAATAGAGAAAGTAGTCAGAGCTTGGGTGTTGTGCAGGCACTCAGACAGAGAAGGAAACTTGCAGAGTTCCCAGAATAGAGGTAGCCCAGGGCCTTTGCATTCTAAAGAGAAGTTTTACATAAGGAATAACTTCTAGCAGATAAGCTAAAATTCCCCAAGGATGTGGGAGGATGCCACAAGCCTTCAAGAGATCCCTGACTTTGATAATCAATTAACACATTTTGGGGTGTAACAAAAGACTTGGGTCTGTACGGAGACAGAGAGGGCCTACAGGAAGAAATCATCACATCAAAAGATTTTCCTGAACAGATCAATACCTATGTTGGGTCAGGGAGATGATTGGTTAAAGAAAGATACAGGATAAAAATCTTTATAAAAACTGTTCGGTATTCAAAACCCCAGTGGCTTAGTTTCAAGTTACTTTACTATAACATCCCTCTGTTGTAGTGCTTTAATTTATGCCATATCTTTCTGCCTTTGTAATAATAAAATTGCTTACGCTTATAGCAGAAGAGTTCAGACAATTCTTTTCTACAATAGCTAAGTACAAGAACCCGTGGCTACATCTCACACAGTACAGTTTGGCTGTGCCACGTAACAAGTTTCACCATACTTAAGGTGTCCTGGTGGATGCAAATGACTTACAGAAAATCAAGACCTCCACTGAAATTTCTAAGGCAAGCAAATTCTTACTTAAAAATGTCTCAGGTCAGCTCTCCTCTCACTTTCTTCTGCAAATCCTCCCCAATCTACCTGAAGGTAGATGCGATCCCCAGTCAAGGGCCCTCCATCTCTGCAGCCCTTCTTCCCTGTCTCTTAGAAGAGTCTGCAGCTGTCCACCCGTCAGGGTTTGCTTCTTGGGGTGGGGCTAGCGGCCAGTCCTCTCACGACGACATCTGGAGTCTGCCTCATGATTTCTGGAGTCTTGTGACACCTGGGATCTCACAACATCTCTGCTTCTGGCTTCCAGGGTTCTGCCTCCTGACCCTGCTGCAGGGTTCCATGGGGGAAGGGAGGGACCCAACCTATCACTTAGTGAGGCACTTCGCAACTCAGTAAGACCCTGTTTCAATAATTAAAAAAACAAAGACTAAAACCAGGGCTGGAGGTGTAGCTTGGAGGTACAATGCCCCTGGGTTCCATCCCCAGTACCACAAAAGAAAAAAAAATAATAAAATAAAAGGGCCTTACTAAGTAGCTGAGACTGTCTGTAAACCATGATCCTCCTGTCCCTGTCTCAGCTTCTCAAATGATTATAAGCACGCGCCACCACATCCAGCTAAAAAATTCCATTTTTCATCTTGTCCTCTCACCAACTTTTACCAGGACTGCCAGTAATGACAAAAGGAGACATCTTCCTCCTCTCAGTCTCACTCACCCTGGAGAAACCGAGAAAGAGTGAAATGCATGCACGAGAGCAAAGCACCGGGTAAATCCTAGAACTGTAGAGAATCAACTCCCAAACAGTCCAAAGTACAGTATAAAATAAAGCCTCCAGTTTGTTATTCCACAGGGAGAGAATTTCATAGGTAATTCAGGTCCCTGTGTGGGTTTAGCAAATGCCGGGTAGATGTAGTACGCAGCATAGCAGCCCCTTCTCATTCTGGGACAATTCTCAGAATAGTTTGCAGGCACTTCTCACCATCCAGCCCAAAACAACGTGTAAATCCTCAATTGGTCCTCCCCGCAAGCTCAGTGAAATGAGTAAAGGCAGGCTGGGGAGATGAACTCTAAAAAAAAATGTTGGTCATTTACAGGGAAACGGATGGAACTATAGAACATTATGCTAAGTGAGACTAGTCCGTCACAAAAAATAAGAAATTGGATGCTCTCCCTAATATGCGAAAGCTAGGGAGAAAATGGGTCATAGGAGGAACTCTAGACAAAGGGGATACTACAGATGAGCAAATAAGGCGACCTAACTGAAGGGATGGGAAGGGAAAGGGGGAAATTCTCTAATGTTCGTGATGTACATTAACAAACATCAAAGTCAATCACTAAGCCAAACATGAGAAGGAGGGAGGGGGAGGGAATAGGGTGGGAATTGGGTGAGGGCTGATTGGAGGATATGTGCATGTATGCCTCCACCATTTGTACTCCATTAAGATGTATGACTATAATGAACCAATAAAAGGTTAAAAACATTAAAAATTAAAAATAAAAATAAATTCTGGTTCAAGAATGGAAAGTTTTTTCTCAAAAATGCAGTTCTGACCAGAGAGGCCCAGGAAATGCTTCTCAGCCTGCTAGGAAGGGCTCTGGGGACACAACAAATGGGTGAGTGACTGGCATGGGGGGACAGGGCTGGGAGCGGGGTGATGGGGCCATGAGGAGACGATCGAGTTGCTTTGAAGAAGGGCACGTATCATTGATGAGGTGCTTACAGACCTGGGGATCTGGGAGAAGGGGCTGAGGACAACCTGTGGACAGTCCCCGGGTTTGATAAATGCAAGGAGGTGGATTATCCTTGGTCCCCACCACCCATTTTGCAGGAAAGCTAAAGAGGGGACACTAGACGCATAGGACATTTGGAGATCATAGAGCCTCCCCCATAACCTCTCATGATATCTTTGAGAGCAGGAAGAAAAGCAAGTGTTCGGTGATAAGTACTGCAGTCCACACTCACAGCATTAGGCTGACCTCCTGCCCAGACTCATCCCCCTCATGCCTGGTCACCCTTGTCACTAATGATCAGCAGCACATTTTCAACAGGACTCACTTCCAAGGCCATGTGAGCTAATATCAGTGATCGACTAATTGATACATGATTCAAGTCAACTTTCTGGAATGCCTTGATGATGGCCCAGTCAGAGACTCTCACGCAGAACCTTCCTATGTGCCACCATGGTAGGGAGGCTCTAGGAAGAAGAGCAGGTGTCCAAAGGGTGGGGTCCACTTCTCCCAGTCCCCGGTGGCCAACTGCCTCTTGGGAACATTTCTAGATTAGAAGTACAATCCTGGCATTCATTTCACCTTCATGTGTTTGATTTTATCATGCAAAATTGGGGGGGAAAAGCAAGACAACTGACCACAGGAAGTGTCCACAGGCAAGAGGCATGTTGGTTTTCTCATGATACAGCATCAGGACTATACATTCTCAGCCAAGATTTTACCTCAAATTTGACCTTGATGTTTATATTCTTACACAGCCCTTTTTCCCTTTCCTGTGACCCCAGGAGTCCCAACTGGGTACTACTTGGCCCTTAAAATGTCACTGGCAATACCTGGGGACACTCTGATTGCCATGCTAAGAAGGGGATGTTGCCCTGGCATCTGGTGGCAAGAGACAAGATGCTGACAGACTCTGCCGTGCACAGGATGGCCCTGCAATAGACAGTGACCTGTCCCAGATGTCACCAGTGTGGAGGGGCCATACTTGCTCCTGCCTCTAGAGATTCAAGTTCTAAATTATTGCTAAGTCTTCCAAATCCAGATTCATTCATCCAAACCCAGCATGATCACCTTACATATTTAAATAATTACATTCTAGAGACCTCAGGAGTCTAAAACAAAGTCCACAGAAGAAAGCAGAAAGCAAGAAAATAAGGAATCATTAACTTTCCAGTCGGCATGCCTTAAGATTGGACAATCAATCTTATCACATCATAGTGCAAATAAAAAATTAGGTCCCAAATATGAAGCGCGCTCTTTTTGACTCTGATTCGTCACCTTGGCATTTTCCCTGACGTGTCTCACATTAGCAACCATGGCAGGAGCCCAGACAACATCCGCCCCATAAACACAAGGTCGACCCAAGGAGAGGCATGTAATTATAGCAGGCAGGAGACAGGGCTTACCAAATTACATGTTTTTCCAGCTTCCCATTTTACAATTTAATAATATCTCCCATAATTATACATTGTTACAGCATGTGAGGTCATGGATGCACTCAGATTCTTCTTTGGGGGGATTTTCAGCGGCTACACCACACTCAGATGCTTTCCAACTCTTCAAGATGTTCTGCTCTTTTTATAGCTCTAACTAATAAGAATAGAGAAGAAATAGCAGGGCGGCTGCTAAAAAGGGCACCTTTGCATTGAATGTTTGTACTCTCACTGTGTCTGACTGCGTGTCATTTACTGGCGCCGATGTGAATCTTGTGTGAGGCCTGGTAGATATTCTACCATGAACACAAACACCCCTTCCAAGTCTGGGCACTGCCCCCCGCTGGGGTCATGGCTCAGGGCCTTGTGTATTGATGACAGACAAGAAGACTTACATAGCAGAGTACAAGGCTCACACACAGCTCTAGAGCCCAGACATCAGAGATCAAGGTACGGGCAAGACCATGCCCTCTCTGGAGACACTGAGGGAAGGTCTGAGGATGGCCACCTTCTCTCTGTGTCTGCTCATCCTCTCTATGGGTGTCTCTCTCTGCATCCAAATCTTCCCTTCTTACAGGGACACAGGTCATATTGATTCGGGGCCTGCCCTAATGACCTCACTTTAACTTAACTCTTCTAAAAAGACCCTATCTTTAATAAAATCATTATCTGAAGCACAGGAGGTTAAGACTTCAATTTATCTTTTTTTTTTGGGGGGGGGGACACAGTTCAACTCATAACACACTTCTTTCATTGGTTTTTTTCCTTGATAAAGTGTTATAGGCAACATTCTCACCACTATGTCCCATAATACCTGATGACCACAACTTAGAGGAAAAAAGATTTATTTGCTCATAGTTCTGGAGGTTTCAGAGGTTTCAGTCCATGTTAGGCCCAGTCCTATCTGGGGAACTCGGGGCATAGAAGTGGGAAGAGAAAGAGAAAGAAAAAGAGGAAAAGGACATATATAATGCTCACGGCCAAACCCTCAGTCACCTATCTTCCCTGGCCACACCCTATCTACCTATGTTACCACCCAATAAATCCATTAATCCACCAACAGATTTAACCACTGATGAGATAGGAACCCTTATGATTTGGTGACTACCTCTGAACCTTTTTGCAGTGTCAATCCATGAGCTTTTCCAGGGATGCCGGGGGACACCATAACCCAGGGAGGGGCAAAGAGGCACCTATCAGAGTCTCAGAGGGAACATAGCTCTGCCAACAGAACACATTTCTATATCCATAACAACCAAGACACTGCAACCAAGACACTGTGAGGAGACGCATTTGCTGAGGGTCCATGAAGTGGCAGGCATCAGGCCAAATCCTGTGCGCATTCTCTGATGTCTTCCAGCCACAAACCCAAGGCATAGGTTAAACATACCCCCACTTATATTAAGTGATTTGAGCTGTCCACACAGCTAGACATTGTAGAATCAGGATTAGAAAGTGAGTCTGACCAATTGTAAGGCTCACGCCCTTCCCCGTCCAACCTGCTGCTTCCGAATGATTCCCTTTATCCCAGTAATTAAAGTAAACCAGCCTTAATTTAGCTCTTACAAGCATCGGAGAGCCCTACAGCTCCTCTAGAGAAAACCAGAAACCCCTTGTGAGTCGCAAACGTGTCATCAGGAGCTCGCTCCTGCGGTTTTGTATTTTTAACTTGGGAGACAAGTAGGAGCCTTCAGCTTTTGTTTTTTTTTTTTCTTTGCAGATATTGTTCTAAGTCGAATTAGTGTGGCACTGGAAATCCCGTCTCAGATCTCTTGTTTTCTACTTGTGTGAAATGCAGAATGCCTTGCCTTTGGAACAGAAGGTGGTGTTCATCTTCAGGCAGCAAGTTCCCCGCCTGCAGCGCAGAAAGGGTACTCCCAGGGCAGCGGGCAGCGTCACGCAGACATCAGATGACAGGCTGCCAGAGGGGCTATCAGTGTGCAACCCTGACCGGGAAGCAGGTGCCTCAAGTCAAACTCGCATGAAATCACCACCTTCTCTCCTCGTTTTTCTGCTCACGCTGACCAGGATCCAGTCACCAGGCTCACCAGAACTTGACTTGGAAGACAGGATGCACTTTGCCCAGCAAATCAAGACATTTAAATTCTGTTAATTGAAATGGTCAGTGACATAACTCCATAGATAGATAGATAGATAGATAGATAGATAGATAGATATAAATATAGGAAAATATATATTTTGTGTGGTATTGGGGATGGAATCTAGGGGTATTCTACCTCTGAGCAACACCCCCAGCCCTAATTCTTTATTCTTTATTTTTGAAACAGGGTCTCACTAAGTTGCAAGGAGCCTCACTAAGTAGCTGAGGCTGTCTGCAAACCGTGACCCTCCTGTCTCTGCCTCCCAAATGCTGGGATTACAAGCATGTGCCACCATATTCATCTGCGAGAAGCAACTGGCATGGGAATGGGAATCTATTCTGTGGGCCAATGGCAGATTGCAGGCTTGCACTAGCGTCTTCAGATAGCAAAGGCCTCCCCACCCCTCACCCAGCCCTCCTGCTCCCCTGGGACTGTACCCTCTGTCTCCTTCTCTCTTTGCAATCACCACATGAGCATTTCTATCTTAGAATTGTGAGCCTCAGAGATATGAGGTCCTACCTAGCCAACCCCTGGGACCTGTGAAGATGACCTTGTCTGAAAATAGGCTCAAGTTAGGAGGAGGTCCGTGGGGTGGGCTCGACCCAGTGACTGGGGTCCTTATGAGAAGAGGAAAATGCCGTGTGCGATCAGAGACACAGGGAAGACAGTTGCTCAGTGACAGGCAGCTGCATCCTGGGGGCTCAGGTGCCAGGAGCCACCCAGGGAGAGGTGAAGAGGGATCCCCCCAGGGCCTCAGAGGGAGCAGGGCCCTGCCAACAGCTTGACCTTGGCCTCCCCCACCCCCAGAACTACGAGAGGACAATTGCTGTTGCTTTGAGGTGCCCAGTCTGTGGTTTTTCATTATAGCAGCCCAGGACACTAACACAGTTCCCTTTGATGCCTCCTGTGTGGTGACTGAGCCGGCTCTGGCCCAGAGACACAGACCACTCAATTAAAAGTCAACTCAGAGAAATGTGGCTAGTGCCAAAGAGCTGAATTCTGTTTTGAAAAATAATAATAAAATTATCTGGGTATGGTGGAGCACGTTTGTAATCCCAGCATTTGGGAGGCTGAGACAGGAGGATCACTGTTCTAGGACAGCCTCAGCTACTTAGTGAGGCCCTTTGCAACTCAGTGAGACCTTGTTTCAAAGTAAAGAAGAAGAAAATAGGGCTTGAGGTGTAACTTGGAGATATAATACCCCTGGGTTCCATCCCCAGTACTGCAAAAAATAAATAAATAAATAAAAGAAAAGAAGAAAAGAAGGAGGAGGAGGAGGAGGAGGAGGAGGAGGAAGAGGAGGAGGAGGAAGAGGAGGAGAAGAAGACTCCTTCGAAACAGCCATTCGGGCAAGACACACACTCTTCCTACAGCTCTGCACTGAGCACCTGTCTTGCCCGTGAGATGGGCCCACAAACGGGCACCCTGGCGTGCACTGGCATGGGAGGTGCCTGGCAGGTGTTGAGCATACTCAGCTCCACTACCCCTCCCTCCTGCAGTGACTTTCTGTGCTACCCAAGGAGGGAGCCCCCAGGGCAGCCAGCTTCTGCCTGGCCCCACTCCTTCCACAAAAAGCAAAGTCCTTGCCAGAGTGCAGGGTGGATATGGACCCACTCTGATAGCCAAAGAGGGACACAGAAGAGACCACCAAAAAGCACGCTATGCCTTAAAACCAGACGTATGCGGGCGCTCCAGTTCCTCTGGAACCCTGTGTGGAATGCTCCAGGCCCTGCCTAGTGCTAGGTGCACAAGGGGGGGTTGCGGTATGGAGAGGTATACATTTGCCTATATTTTTTTTAATTTTTTTCTACTGGGGATTGAACTCAGGGGTGTCTATTTCCAAGCTATCCCCCAGGCCTTCTTATTTTGAAACAGAGTCTTGCTAAGTTCGAAGACCTTGGACTGGCCTTGAACCTTTTTAATTTTTTTTATTGTTCGGTACTGGGGATTGAGCCCCGGGCATTCTATCTCTGAGGTATACATACCTCAAGCCCTTTTTTATTTTTGAAACACCATCTTGCTAAGTTACTTAGACTGGCCTTAAACCTGTAATCCTCCTGTCTCAGTCATCCATGTACTGGGATTACAGGCACATACCACCATGCCAATATTCTTTAATAATGGCCATTAATGCCCAAATCTTTTAATCTTAGGGAAAACACAGACAAACTCTAGTTAGCTTCTTTCATCTCATGAGCAACCCAGGGATGCTGACTCCACTGTCCTATTATCCTGATAGAATTCTGCTCCAGTCTGGGATCCCTGGGGGCAGAGGTGGTCAGTAAGTACTAGATGAGGTCCTCTGTCTCCTCTGACACACCACAGAGAAAGAAAGAGGGGTGTAGGGGAGAGCGAGGATATGAAACAGGAGGTGGGCTCAGACGACCTGGCCAGAGCTCAGGCCAGGACTGGACCCCTGTGCCAGGTCACCCCCGCTCAGAATCCGGCCCGTACCCAGCCATTATTTTTGGAGCTCCGGAGTCAGTGGGTGGACCTGGAGGTGGGCACGCTTCACACAGGACCCTCGTATCAGCCTGGCGGGCTGGCAGAACACTGTCTGCCCTGTTGTAGAGTGGATGAGACTCCTCCATCTGGAGGACGCCCCGTGAGACGTATCATAGGCTGCAGGATTCCAGGAGCAGCCGGCCAGGGGCATGCTGAGCAGCGTCTCGGGGAACCACCCACTCTGAGCTCACCTGGCACAACCTCCACATCGTCCTCTGGTCCCCAGCACGATGCTGCCTCCGTCAGAACCCCAGTACATCACACTGGGGAGATTTGTTTACCTGCCTCTCTAGCAAGCCCAGCGAGCCCAGCCTGACTATGCATTTCACCTGGGGAGATCTCTAAATTACTCATGTCTGAGCCGGGCCCATGAGGGGCTGGGTAATGAGCCCTCGGGGAGCTCGGTATCTGTAGGATGGTCCCACGCCCCACGCAGGTGAGCTGAGGGGGTGGGCAGGAAGAGCTGAGCCACAGAGAGCCCCGAAAGTCACTCACGATGTGTCTACTCCATTCTTTCTTTTCTTTTCTCTTTTTTTCTCTCTCATTTTTCTTCTTCTTTTTCTTCCCACCTTTTAATTTTTTATTTTATTTTTTGTGGTAGTGAGATTGAACCCAGGGGCATTCTACCTCCAAGCTATACTCTCAGCCCTATTTTTTATTCTTTATTTTGAAACAGGGTCTCACTACGTTGCAAAGGGCCTCACGAAGTAGCTGAGGCTGGCCGCAAACCCAGATCCTCCTGTCTCAGCCTCCCAAGTATGCGCCACCACACCCAGCTCTTCCCACCTTTTTTAAACAAATTATTGGTATATTGTAATCACACATCGCTCTGAGGGACAGGATGGTGGAGACATACATGCGCACATCACACATTAACTTCCCGCCTTTGATTATAAAAGACCAGCAGCGGTCTGCCGTGTCTGACCAGCAGTCAACGAGCACATGAATTACGTGGCTTCCTCAGGTTAAAAGGGAGAAGTTAACCGCGGCCTGCTTATTCTGAGTATAGAAATAGGAGGATTGCTCTCCCATCAGCTTTTGCTTCTTGACAGTCCACCCTGTGACGCAGAAGACACATCTTCACACCTGCAGAACTGACGAGCGGCAGAGCTCCTTTGACTCCAAGAAAGCACACATAAATTGACTTCGGAATTAAATACAAAGCATTGCGGACGGACGCCACGAGTTGTAAAAATGAGGAGCAGGTGAAACCAGCAGACGCAGGGCTTCCTCCCAGGAGCCTTGCTAAGGGTCGCGGTGACACGGGGCGTGCGGTGGGTCAGGCTGGCGGCGAGGCAGCTCATTAACCTCTCTCATTCTCTGTACAGTAAAAGCCCGAGCTCAATGATGTCTTATTTATCCAGCTTCAAACAAACAATGTCTCATTAAATTCAACCAACTGGACTCAAACATTGACACAGTAGGCAAGGGAAAAAAAATCCTCCAGGCGGGCGAGAGATTATGAAAAGATTTGGAAAATGTGTAAGCAATGCAAAAAGAAGGCATAAATTCAGAGATGTCGATCGATGCAGGAGTCCCACATTCTCCGTGGAGGAGGACCTAGCAGACTCCCAAGAGAAATGAGATCATTTGAAAAGTGAGTAAAGGCAGCCTCGCCAAGCAATATCACTGGCTCAAAGGACAGAGGGACAGGTAGCAAAACATTTTCATAAGGGAAACGATGTCTCCAGGCTACCAAGCCATCTTTCTCTTTCACAAGCACATATATATTGATGAGTGTTCTTATATCCAGCAGTTCTTCTTGTTCACCACACACTGCATTAATTCACATGCTCTGCTCACTAGATTGTATGAAAGGACCTGAGGACAGGGCCCGTCTTCCTTCTCCCTAGCTCGCGCAAGTTCAGTGCCTAACGCCATTTTACCGGGAAACATACACCTGGAGTATCTAATTATATCATTATGATAGCATACATACGTGTGCATCTGATACATAAATAGTATTATATAGCTATATACATTTAAAATATATATGTATGCGTAAGTATCTAGACAATCATTAAAAGTACATCTTACTGGAGCCAGGCGTGGTGGCGCACGCTTGTAATCCCAGGACTGAGGAGGCTGAGACAGGAGGATCGAGGTTCGAGAACAGCTTCAGCTAAATAGCGAGGCCCTTTGCAACTCAGTGAGACCCATTTCAAAATAAAGAATGAAAAACAGGGCTGGGGGGTGTAGCTCGGAGGTAGAATGCCCCTGGGCTCCATCCTCAATACTACAAAAAAAAAAGTAGATCTTACTGGTGATCCTAAGTATCCCTGCGCTTGACTGAGGGACATTTGGCCTTGGCTCTTTGATCTAGGTTCTCCATAAAGACCTTGGAAATAGAGCTGGACAAGTGAATGGGAAGGTGGGTGGGTGAATGGATCTGCTGCAAAAGACACATATATCATGAGCCAAGAGCATCTGCAGTATGGAAGCACTTTAAGGGCTGGCATGCGTGGTACAGCTACAGTTTATGAAACAATTCTAACGTTTCTCTGGAAGCAGAAAGTTAAGGGTGTTCAGAGGAATCAAAGCTGCAGTAAATTCTCAGTGCCAAGCTCTTCTTTGGAGGTAGGCACAGGCTCCAACCACAGCCTTTTACCCACATTTCCAACTAAATGCTGTTCCATCCCAAAGCCATTCTGGGCAGGTGTCTCTTCCATTCAAGTGCCTTTCTCTCTCATCAGAGACAGGCCAACACAGAAGCAAACCAAGGAGCCTCAAGTATGGCGCCTCCAGAGTCCCACCCACCACGCCCTTGAAGTTCACGACCTCTGCGCTTGTCACCTTCCCATTGCCATGACAACGCCCTTACAAGATGACCAACTTATAAGGAAGAAGTTCTAAATTTGGCCTACAGTTTCAGAGGTTTCAGTCTACAGTCAGTTGGCGCCATTGTTCTGGGGCCAAGAGTGAAGCAGAACACCATGGCAGGGAGCTTGTGCGTGGTGGAGCCAAGCTGCCCACCTCATGGTGGCTGAGAAGCAAAGACAGCAAGAAAGGAAGCTTCAGGGTCCAAACATCCCCTTCAAGACACACCCCCAAAGACCTAGCTTTCTCCCTCTAGATCCTAACAAGTAAAGGTTTCACCACCTCTCAAAGGTGCCTTAGGATGGGACTAAACCTCGAGCGTATGTATGTCCTTTGAGGAACATTTAAGACCCAAACGACATCAACTAGAAATTCAGTCCCTCCAGGTTAAAGCAAGGGCTTGCGACCAGGGATGATTCAGCCTTGGTGAGTGGGGGGGCTGAGTAACGTCTGTAGGCATTTTTGGTTGTCACAGCTATGTTGGGGGTGCTACTGGTATCTAGTGGGTTGAGGCCAGGGAGCAGCTAAATGCTTTTATGCCAAGACATCCTGCTGCCTCGGCATCTATGTGTTGAGACCCCCCACTCCACATAGAAAGAGGGTCGTCTCTGGCCAAAGTACCCCCCACTTTTAGATACCCTTCACTATTATTTCCTTTTAACTTTCTACACGAATTGCTCCAGTGATGTGAAATTAGGACTATAAATAGAAACTGAGTCCGTGGAAATAAACGTCCTTGGCTCTGCTCAATAATAATAAAAACTGGCCAGAATTCAGATGCTGTGATAAGCATTCCAGCTGCAGCAATTACAAAGGGTCTCTGACCCTCACTATCACTAACTTAGGTTAAGCTATTAACTCAGGTAAGGTAGTTCAGTTTAAGGAAACTTTGTTTACCCTTGAGATCCTGCCTAGAGACAGAGAAGATAAAAACCTTGTGTGTGACCTTAAAGCAATTTAGTTGATAAACAACTTAGTTGCCCAAATACAATAGACTCAAGGAAAAAGACTGGTGACTTTTACGCCCAGTGTAAATATTCCTGAAGACAGAGAGGCTGACCGCATGGTTAATGAATATGACAAAATAAAGGACAGACGTTCTAAATATATATATGTATGAAGGAAAGGAAATACCGTGTAAGAGTAAGAAAAGCATTTTTGCATGAAGAAGAGCTTATCATAAGAAAGTCCCAACTGGGAGAGAAAGGAATTAGAAAGTTAGAAGCAGGTTGCAGAGGGTTTGTGACAGAGAAATGGATTATTAAAGATGGTTAGACTCTTAATAGGCTTATTGTCTAAAGAAGAGTGCTCAGCAGTTAAGGAAATACATCTGACAATTAAAAACAAGAACTTTGTGGTGTTGTTTGTGGTATATTGTCTGAAAAACTGTGTTGTGAGTTTGCTTAAGCTTTCAGATTTAGGAGATAAAATGCCAACACCTGGAGAAACTTTATCACATCCACCTGAATCACCACGTCTCCCCACACTTGCTATATGAACTGAGCCCAAAAGATGGAAAGTTCCAAGAAAGCCAAAGAAGATTCCCCGAGAAACCCCCAAGCCTTGGCCATGCTTGTTTATTTTGGGAAGTGGCCCCCTGGGACTGCTTATCTGCAAAGACCTTGGAAAAGAATCAGGAGTCAGAAGTCAATCTCTCGAAGATCAACAGCCAGCTGAAGGACTAGTTTTATTACCTTTGTTTACATGTCATTCATTATTACTTCACAATGATTACACCCACCTCCCTCTCATCTTACTATTAACTTTACTGGTGAAAGGTATAAATTTCTTGGAGTTTTTGTAATAAAGTGTCATTGGCTCAAGAAGCCTTTGTCCACCTCAAATTCTTTCCCAAGCGCCGTACCTAAAAACTTAGGGAATTCATAGAGGGAACAGAATTGCTGCAGATAAGTTTCTGCAGAACTCCACCTGCCTTTTGCCCCATCTTTCTGAGGCTCCCGGTCGCGAGTGGACTTGCCCCCACAGGACTGAGCCCGTCGGTAACACTTTTAATACTCAGGACAGCCGCTACAACCAAGAGTTACTCTGCTCAAAATGTTAACAGGAGCCAGGCATGGTAGCGCACGCTTGTCATCTCAGTACTTGGGAGGCTGAGACAGGAGGATCGCAGGTTCAAGGTCAGCTTCAGCCACAGTTTTAGTGAGGCCCTCAGGAGCTTAGCAAGATCCTGTTTCAAAATAAAAAGTGTCTGGGGGTGTACCTCAGAGGTAGAACACCCCTGTGTTCAACCTCCAGTACTGTATGCACAAAATAATATTAATAGTAACAAAGTAGAAAACCTTAGGTTGAATAGTTGAAGATTTGGATAACCAAAGTGAAAGTAAAGCTAAGGAACCATCATATATGTCTCTCAGATCACTTAGCGAGGGACCACAAATATATTAAGCGGCTAATATGGCATCTAGTTTGGAAATTTTATATCCAATACCCACAGCAATCATTCTAGGTAGGTATCATTCTTATTTTATTGCTGAAGGCACTTCAATTTCACAAAAGTTCAATAACTTGCCCCAAGGTAAGCAATTCTAAGGTGATGTCCAGGAAAGCAACCCAACAGACTGTCCCCAGATCTCTGCTTCAGTGAAAACACTCCCCCAGAGCATGAGAGATGCAAGTTCACGACAGAAAAAAGGACGACCTCACAGTCATGCATGAACTTATACTTGGCGCGAAGAGAAACTGACAGCAGCCGAGAGTGGACAGCCACAAACGCTGCATTAACTCGTGAATAAACCCTGCCAACGCTGTCCTCGTGGCAGGGTGGGTGGTCGGCGCATAACTGATACGACCTTATCCTTCTGCAATCGGCTTTGAGACCAGGCTGAATCTTGTGTCAATAGTCAATCAACAATGATTGTCCAATTAAACTGAAATTCTTAATGCCCTTGTCAGAGACAATTTCTAGGCTTGACAAAGTTTACATCCAATGGTCCTTATTTGAGAGAAAGGAAAAGGGACAAAAAGAAAGAAAAGAAAAGAAGAGAAAAGGCAGCTAAATTAAACTGGTCCCAGATGAGCTGAGGAGGTGACTGGATACTGGGCAGTTGACTTCATAATAAATAAACAAGTCTGATTCAACATTTCAGGGAACTCTCCTTAAGACAGGAATATTTTCAGGGTTTGATTTCAAAATTTTCTCCTTTTACGCATTCCTAACTTAATACTACTCCCAAATCTGGATACTTATAAGTTTCATCATTTTATAACACCCAGCATATCCTATACCTTTGAAAGCTCATCTTTCTTTAGTCTTCCTGACCTCAGATTCCGTGGCAGTGACGTTTGGAAGCCGTCACCAGATGGAATGCATCTCCTTCTTGCGCACAGTCTTGTTCTATGTCACAGCACAGCTTTTGTGTAGAACTCTTAAAAATAGCCCATTTGGGCTCCGAGCCGGAGCCAGCTCATCACTGCTGTGCATTGCCTGGAGAGCTTCCCAGGCTGCAGGCTGGAGAGGAAGAGCTAGGGGGATGGCCTGGGCTCGGGGACATGGTGCCAGCCAGAGGCCCTGACAGCAAGTGCTTTGCTCGCAGCCTTTGAAGCCGCTCTGGGACTGCTACTCGGAGTAATGCTACTTAGAGACCTGGCTCTCAAATCCAGCAGTGGAGGTGCTAGGCTTTGAGTCTCTTCTAGCTGGGAGATGGGGGAGTGGGGAGCTGCTGGCCCCAGAGCTGTCTCCACAGCTCCAACCGGCAGCCCACCTCAGCTGGCGGCCACTCCTTCCTGAGCCTGGTTGCTCTGTCTTCTGGGCATCACAGTCTTTGACCTTCCAGCCTTCCACAGGAGCAGGGGAGGACAGGGGAAGGCAGGACTTTTTATCTCCTTGGGTGCCTTTCCAAGGGACCTCTGCTCCGGGGTAGAAGGAAGAGAAGCCAGAGCCTCTCCCCTCTCCTATCACAGCCTCCATCAGCACAATCCTGTAGATGCTTTTGGAGTACCTGTGGGTGCCAGGGGCTTTGCTGGGCATTGAGGGATGCAGAGGAGGAGGTAAGACACCTGCTCCCCAGGAGGTTAAGCAGCTCGTAACCTCCTGAGAGAGAAAAGTTAAGCAAGACCAGCTATCAGATGAATGCTGTTAAACAGAGGGATGAAGAAAGTCATAGGACCCCCCTCCCCGCCACACAGTACCAGCAAAACAGAGAGCACACAGCCTTCTGGGGCGGGCTGTCTGTCTGTCTGTCTGTCTGTCTATCTGTCTGTCTGATGGGCTGTGAGAAAGTACATGAGACAGGCAGGATATAATTCCACATAGTAGGGTTTCAAAGGCCACCACATGGATTTCAGGACATAATCACCATGCATGTTACTATTGGGGGAACAAATATGATTTGTTCTCTAACAGACTCCAGGATGACCCTCGGGGACATTATCCTTCCCAAAGAAGGGCCAGCATGAATTTCACACCTTCAGCTGTGCCCAGGGGGAGGAGCCACCGCCATCTATAGTAGGCAGGTAATTCATGCCAACACCACAAAATGCCGTTTGGGTTACCAGACTGCTCGGGGCAGCATTAATTTGCTCAAGCTGCCAAGACTTGGGCTACTCACTGGGTGGATTAAAGAGCAGAAACCTACTCTCTTGCAGTCCCGGAAGCTGCAAGCCCAAGAGGAAGGTGCCGGCAGGGATGTTTCCTCCCAGGCCCCTCTCCTCAGTGTGTAGACGGTCGTCCTCTCCTGTGTCTTCACATGGCTTTCCTCTGGGTATGTCTGTGTCCTCGTTTTCACTTCTGAAAGGACACGAATCATACTGGATTAGGACATACCTAAGTGACCTTGTTTAACTTAATAACCTCTTTAAAGGGGCCTGTCTCCAAATATGGCCATATTTTGTGGTGTTTGTTGTCAAGACTTCAACATAGACATTTTGAGTGAGACACAATTTACTCCATAACAAGGGAAATTGAGTCCAGGAGAACTCTAGACTCAACACAGCACTTCCTGCACCACCAACCAACCTGTGCACATTTAAACATGATCATATTACATGGAAACAAATTCTATACCTGGGTGATAAGTTTGGCCAAAATCAACCTCCATACATAACAAGCTGTATCCCAGCTTCTTTGTAAACAAGTAATAATCTAACCTAAAACTAAATGCTTGTATCCAAAAACAGAGTCTCAGCCAATTGCAGCAGTTGAGCTTCAGCCAATCACAGGTTACCAATTAATCAGAGTCTATATAAGGAAAATGCCCACTGCAGCCAATCAGGTTGCTTCTGCCTGTCACTTCCTTTCTCTGGCTATAAGTAGAACCTGCATCTGTGGCGTGGGGTGCATTCTGATCCATCTTTTGTTTGGAATGGTGCCTGCTTCCAGAACCTTTCATTTTTACTCAAGTAAACTACGAAATTGAGCTGGTCTTCATTTTTGCTTTAACAGTTGAATTATCCAAATAACCAGCACTCCTCGGAGACCTCAAGGGACCGAGGAGGGTGAGGCAAGGCCACCCCAGGGAAAAATGAGACTCTTGAGGTGATGAGCAGGCCATTTTCAACAGCCAAGAGCGTAAGTGATGTGGAGGGCAGGTGCACAGAGGGAGAGCCTTGGAGAACCTTGGAGAGGGAGAATGGAAAGGAGGAACAAGGGCTGGGCCCCACCTGCTTCTCACTTAGCCCAGAACTGGGCCTGGTGCTTGGAGTAGGTAGGCAGTTCAACGTGTACATTCAATGTCAATAAAATGACAGGTATCAATCCAAAAGGGCCCCCTCTTGACTGGAGTGCTCCTCCATCTCGAGAACCCCTCAGGCAGTATGAATATCTTTACACTCTTCCCTACAAAGAGCCTTCTCCATTCTAAATTTCTCTAGTCCAAAACCCAAATGCTGTTTATATAATGAGTGTGAAAATAAAAGGGAAGTATTACCAGGAGTTCTTCATGAATTCTGATAAGGATATTATTCTGTGCAGAGGAATCCTAATTATAAAGCTACACAATAAGCCTCAACTCCAACAGAGACATTCTTTATCAGGCAGATGGTAATTGCTTTTAAGTGTATGTGTGTGTGTGTGTGTGTGTGTGTGTGTGTGTGTATGTGTGTGTAACTCATGTCTTATCTGAGAAAGTAATATCAATCTTTTTATTTATTTGTTATTTTTGTGGCACTGGGGATGGAACCCAGGGGCATTCTACCTCCAAGCTACACACCCCATCCCTATTTTTTATTCTTTATTTTGAAACAGGGTCTCACTGAGTTGCAGAGGCCTCACTAAGTAGTAACTGAGGCTGTCCACAAACCGCGATCCTCCTGTCTCAGCCTCCCAAATGCTGGGATAACAAGCGTGCGCAACCATACCCAGCTATTTATCTTTTTAAATTGACTAATTTTTTTTTTCTGCAGAGACTAAGTCTGAATAAAATCTCTCTCAGGAAATATTGCTGGCTTAGACAAAAAAAAAAAAAAAAACAGAATTAAAAAAAGACCAGAATATTTTCTCAGAAAAGATGAGATTGCAAGGTGATAAAAGGGTAGTATTATAAACTTTTGCTCCCAGCTACTTGTGAATGCAGAAAGCAAAGTAGGTTTTGGATATTCTGTTCAGGAATTCACAACGGACAGACTGAAAGGGGTGGGTAAGGTTCCAGGCTACTCCACATCCCAGGACAAAGGAGAATTCTGCCCATGTTATGAGGAATTATTTAGTGTGTAATTATTCCTGATGTCTTAAGAAAATAATTCCCTTTCTTTAAAAGATGACTTCATATAAAATATTCCAATTATTGTCCAGAATAATAAATATGTTTCATAAAAAACAAACAGTTTGTGAGTGTGTGTGGAAGAGTTTAATTTTATTAGTGGGAGATGATGTGGTATAGGACTTAACACTGCAGACTGGAGCTTATTAGAAAGGACTGAAATCAATGGAGCATTTTCTAGAGAAAAAAAGAAATAATAGAATACTCTAGACTGGATGGGGACAGGGCAAACGAGGACAGTGTGCGTGTCACAGAAAGGGCAAGAGTTGGGACCCTTTCAGGATGAAACAGCTATTTGCTCTGGTGTTTACCAACCCTCGGTACAGAAAGAGTTAGCACTGCCAGCTGCCATTTCCTGCCAAGACAAAAGCTGCTGAGAAGACAAGCAAGAGTCATGGCCCAGGGAAGACCAGGAAACCGTAGGGGATGGGAGGACCATGACCAGAGGCTCAACTTGCACTCTCTCTGCTTAGGTGCCCAGAAAACAACCGACCAACCTCGCTTTTCCTTGTTGTCCCATGAGCGGATTTGCACACCCAGTAATGGTGATGGAAGTATGAGGCGAAGAGGAACATCACTGTGTCCATGTGTGTGCACTGTAAGGTACCGCCTTCCCAAACGTGGAGAGGGGATATTGTAAGCACTTCCAAAACGTGCCCGCTGATTGCTAATGAAGTGCTCTCATTTTGTATTGAGATTTTTTGTCTTGTTGTTTTGTCATTGTGCACATGTAGTGTATTAGTCAGGTCTTTCAATGCTATGACAAAATACCTGATAGAAGCAACTTAGACAAGGAAGGATTTATTTGGACTCGCAGCTTCAGGGTTCAGTTCACAGTCAGCTGGCTCCAAGGCAGAAACTGCAGTGGCAGGGAATGCGGCAGGGAAAGGATGCTCCCAGGCCATGTGGCCCAAAGGAGATCCTTCAGGGATCCACTCCCGCCAGCCATGTCCCACCTCCAAACTTGGCCGCACCGTCTACACATGAGATGTGGGGGAACATTTTGTTGTTGTTGTTGTACCAGAGATGGAGCCCAGCAGCATTCTATCTCTGAGTGACACCCACAGCCCTATTTTTTAGGCTTTATTTTGAAGCAGGGTCTCACTAAGTAACTGAGGCCATCCTTGAACCACAATCCTCCTGTCTCAGCCTCCCAGATGCTGGGATTCCAAGCACGCGCACCACACCCGGCTTGTGGAGGAACATTTTAAATTCAAACCATAATATATAAGCTGTAGCCCATTCCCATACCCCATGTGTCCAAACATAAATTTCTTACAGAAATGTTTATGATTAAAATTTACATCTTTTTTTGCGGTACTGGGGATGGAACCAGGGGAATTCGATCTCTGAGTGACACCCCAGCCCTATTTTTTAATTCCTCTTTTTTTTGGTGGTGGTGGTACTGGGGTTCCTAGAAACCCTTCTACCTCCAGGTTATACTCCCAGACCTATTATTATATATATTTTTTGGAAACAGGGTCTCTTAAGCCAGCACAGCTGGCTTCGAACCTGCACGATCCTCCTGTCTCCGCCTCCCAAGCGTGGGGATTACAAGCATGCACCACCACGCCCGGCTTATTCCTTTTATTTTTAAAGCAGGATCTCACCGAGTTGCAAAGCTGAGGCTGTCCTCAAACAATAATCCTCCTGTCTCAGCCTCCCAAATGCTGGGATGACAAGTGTGTGCCACCATGCCTGGCTAAAGTTTATATCTTTACAAGATAAAAATGAAACTCAGATATGGTTATAGAAGTATGAAGTCGACCCAGACTCTACCCAGGCAATCCAAAATATCACTTGCTCCTAAAATAGGTTTATGGGGCCTCTCATCACTCTGGCATTTCCCACCTCTATATACCAAGCTTTTCAGCTGGTTATACAAATATTCTTGAGCTTTAGAAAACTTTTGGTTTCTAAAATCATGATTGAAGGAGGACAGCCCTAAGTATTACTCTCCATTCCATTAAAGGTACCATTTTATTTGATGCATTTTCCCTAGTTAACACGATCTAAATTAGGTTAGTTATTTGCTCTTCTCCCCACAGGTTGAATGAACAGACTCCGTTCTAGGATCTGGTAGACAGGTGTGTCCATCAAGAGTTGGGACCCTCTGGGGCTCTTATTGCACATGTTGAATAGAATTCCTCCCTAGACCCTGTGTCAGGGATTCTGAGAAAATGCCAGAGCTCATCTGTGTCTTTTCACAATCTTCAAAGCAGTGAAGGACTTTGCAGGAGCCTGATGTCGTGGGACATACAGAACTAAAAGGACAGCAAAAGGATCCAGCATGGCTTGTGGTTCCTCCCTAGCTCCAGCCCTGCCCAGATACATTTCTGAGAGCACATTTCTGGTGGGGATTGCTTTGATTAGGACAGACTTTTATATTTAAATATTCATTCCTGGATTAATTCATGTAGGCACATAGTCAATCTTCCAATAAGAATGCATTCAGAAACGCTATGCTTGGAAAGATAACCAACTACATTTTATCTCACATCTCTCTTGGAGCTATTTCTTGTATGTGCTAAAATCCTCTCTTTCTTGATCATTTTCCATTTAACTGTTTCCTTCAATGCCAGGTCTCTGGTTAGGGGTTGCCTTTCCTCTGACATTTGGTGCTCTTTCATTTTCTGTGAATGTTTGAGTGTTTTGCAATCCCCCGCTATTGCTGGGGGCTGATTCTGAATGTTTTGTCTTCTATAACTGTGCAAGAGGGCATACTTTCTGAAGGAGTTAATCACACTTGGCATGTGGGTGATCATCTTCCAGTTTGTACTGGGCCATCCAACCACACCCAAGTTTCTCCTAAGAATGGATGTATCCTTCAGGGTTGCGACCTGCAGTCATGGCCCAGAGCAACCTGGTGATGACTCAGCTCCATCCTGTCCTGTCCTCGTCTCTGCTTAGTCTGCAATAGCTCCAGCCTCAGTAGCAGAAGTCTCCTGCCATGCTGGTGTCCAACCTCTGACTGTCTCCTTCTGTCTGAATAGCCCCTTAGGTATTCCTCCAAGTTCCAGGTCCACAGAAGATCTTCTTTTATGTTTTCCATCAGCTATGCTGGTAGGAATGTCAAATGGTACAGTTAGCCTAGAAAAAAAGAGGTTGGAAGTTTCTTATGAACTTAAATATATACCTAGCCTTTGACAGCCACTCTTTGGTATATAGCCGAGGTAAAAATAGTGTCAAAAAAAAAAAAAACTTGTATGTAAGCATTTCTAGGTGCTGTGTACACAACCACCAAAACTAAAAGAAGCCCAAATGTCCTTCAAAAGTAAAACAAATAAATCATGGTATACACATACAAAGAATACCACCAATCAATAGAAAATGAATACAGACACAAATGACCACATAGACAAATCATACAAAGGATACTACTAACCAATATAAAATGAACTACAGACACATGTGACCACTTGAGCCAATCTCATCATGAGGTTATATATTGGCTTTCCATTGGCTGGTAGAAGTCAGATATAAAACGTTCATGCTATATTGTTCTACCCGTGTGTCACATAGAAAACAAGCAAATCTAACTTCTGGTACTAGAAATCAAAACAGGGTGCCTCTACTGGAGGATGGGTTAGACTTGACCAGAGAAGAATATGGGGAACTTTCTAGAATAATGGAATTATTCCGTGCCTTGATTGAAGCGTAAGTTACACATTTTCCCAAACCCACAGCGCTGTACGATTAAGATCTGTGTGCTTCCCTGTATGTAAATTAATCCTCTATTTAAAATGGTTTTAAAATTAGATACCATGTTTGAATACCAAAATTGGAGAATTTATGCCTAATTATATTTTTCAAAGCTGACATGGGAGCAATAACGCATTTTCTGTCATACACTGCTGGTAAGATAAACAACAAAAATATTCAAAAGGTTCCGCTACATTCTAATGCTTTGAAAGTGCATAATATAATACATGTTCTCAGTCTCGACTAATTATAATATTTCACTCACCACCCTCAGCTGTGCCACGAAGCAGGATAGACGTTCCTTTCTCAGAATACTACATTTGGACCTATATTTAGACCTAATATTTAAGGTAGCATTAAATAGAGACGCCACCTTGACACAATATCAGCTGTCATTCCACACTTCCACACAACCAGAAAGTAACTGTCTTTGCCTCAAGCAAAGATGAAAAGGACAGGGAAGATGAGATTATCATCTCTGGAAATCTTTTTAGGACCGAGCAGTTCCTTCTTCAGAAAGGAGTGCATGACTCATTTCATCACTTGAGAATCCCTTCAACTGCCAGAGAAAACCTGTATTCCATGATTACAAAAGCCATCTCAGATCCCTCTTCTTTTGCTCAAAAAGCTAAGCATAGCCCAAAAGGCACCATTCAGAGAGTGTCACAGAAATGGTTCACACGGGTCCTTAAGTGGGTCCACACGCCCGCACACCCTGGGATGCAGCCCCCGACATGGGGAGGTCATGAGTTAGCAGAGAGGCTCCGATGTTCCTGGCAGCCCCTGCCAGCTGCTGCAGTGGAGATGGAGGTAAAGCCACTGTGCGCTGGTGCCACTCGTGTGACAGAACCTCGTAAGGACCCAGGAAGGACAGCAGCACGGCTCCAGGTATGGGCTCGTGTTCTGGAAGGTTAGCAACTCAAGACTCGGGATAATAATTCTCTGGTTAGTTTTTCTTTTCTTTCTTCTCCTCCTCCTCCTCCTCCTCCTCCTCCTCCTCCTCCTCCTCCTCCTTCTTCTTGCTTCTCCAGCATTCCATACTCTCCTTTGGTCCTTGAACACTTCAGCATCTTTGTGACCAGTTATCAGGATGAATCTCTTCTTTGAAGCATCTCGTATATGCTGTGTTCCTGATTGAACCTGACTCATTCAGGGCTCGGTGTCAGATGTGGGTTCCAAGACTGAGAGGACTAGCTAATCGACATTGACCTTGGCTGGTCCTGACATCAGTGCCCATGAAAGATGGGAGCGTGGTGGTCAGCGTAAGGTGGCAGCCTCGCATCCCATAATCAACACCTGTGGTGGCCTGAGTGAAGCTGTGAGAGCAAGGAGCTTCTGCCTCTCACCGTGGGGAAGGAGTGGTGACTATCGGGGGTAGGCGTAGGGGCCACTGTTGACTGACATTTTAAAATTTAATTTTGAAAACAGCCATGGAAAGAAGAGTTGGGACTACTTACATATGATGGATGTCTTGCAGCCAAGAGAGAATGACAATAAGAAGTCAGAAATGTAATGTGGATAGTCCGGAAGATCATAAAGACCCACAGGGCTGCTGTTGGCTGAGACTGCCAACACCCAGCCCAAACCTCGATTCTTGATGTTGCAGAATTAGGAAGTACCTTGACTTCCAGCCTTGCCAACTCTCTCCCGTGAGAGTTGGCATGTCCACTGGGAATAAGCAGGACCCTGAGAAGTGAAGCCAGTCCATTTGGGCAGACTCGGAAAACTTGAAAACCTTCCAGCTCACACCCTTTTGCCTTCCTTACTGCACAGGCAGCGTCTCCTGGCCTGGTTGAGAAGACCAGCCAAGACCCTGAGCTGATTTCACCCCCAGGAAGCCACCCTGCTAAGGGACGCCTGCTGTAGTCCACACTCACCCATGGTGCCTCGGTGCTGCCAAACGGAGCTCAGCACAGCACCAGGGGACAAAGGCCAGGTCTGGTCCAAGAGGATGTAACTTATGTCTCCAAGGAATTGCAGGGTGGTGTTGATTAATTCAGCAGGGACACCTGTACCCCAGCTCGAAGGGCAAAGGAGAGGATTGTTCAGGCACAAGCCGGAGAAGGGCCTTATAAACACCATGTGCGACTTCTGGGAAGATGGCGACCGAGAAAAGCGGGGCTTAAGAGCCCCGCTAACAACCAATCTCCAGTACCACAAAATCAGCGCCTTTCATAGCCAGAAAACACCATCACCAGAGAAACAAAAAAATCACCAGGCTCCAGAGAGAAAGCAGACTGAGAACAGAGCTCAGAGCCACAGAGGAGATACACCGGCCTCACGCCCGAGGACGCGGCAGCAGCGCCATACTGCCGGCGGCAGCGGCGAGTTCACCGGACGGCTACAGCAAGCCAAGGTGAGCTGCTGCGGAACAGCCAGGTGGGATTTCTTGGCACAGGGAGCATCTAAAGCTCCCAGTGGCTGAGCTCAGCACACGCTACAGGGATTCAGAGTGGAACTCAAAACCAAGAAGAAATATGCCAGCCTCACGGCTGAGGGCGTAGCAGCGGCGCCATATTGCCACCGGCAGCGGCAGCAGCAAATTCACCGAGTCCAGTACAGCTACATGTGCGTACTCAAGAACAGTGAGTCAAATTATGGGCCACAGAGGAGAAATCCCAGTACTGTACTCCCTGAGACTTGACCCAGTGGGGGAGTGGTGGTGGCAGAGATATCACACCATAGGAGAATGTGCAACCTGGCACCCCCCACCCCAGTCTAAAGCAGCCTCTATCGACTCTCTGGGTCGGAGACTCTGTGATACAACCCAGTAAAGGAGTAGTGAGGTCAGAGATACCACAGACTCGAGATCCAGAGCACCTTAAGTGAAGTCGTAGTGACCCAAGGGAAGAACCCAGAGAAGGCACAAACTTCCGAAATCATGGGAAAGAGGAATAACACTGGAGCAATGAATGCCCACAACCCCACAACATCAGAACCCGATAAAACAGAAAATCAGAGATTTCTAGAAGATCAAATCAGGAAAATAACTGTAGAAATAATAGAGGTGCTTCGAAAAGAACTCAGAGAGAGCCAAAAAGAGATAAAGGATACAATTAATGAAGTAAAGGCCTCAATTCAAAGCACAAACAACCAATTAGACCACATGGAGAATAGAATCTCGCTCTTAGAAGATGATCATTCCAAAAATGAACGCATAGTTTCTAATCTAGGAAAAAATATCTGACAGCAGAAATCTGATATTGAAGAAATATGGGCCCATTTTAAGAGAGCTAACCTAGGAATAATTGGAACAGAGGAGGGAAAAGAAAGTGAAACCAAAGGGATCAACAATCTCTTCAAGGAAGTAATAGCAGAAAATTTTCCAAACATAGAGCAAGAGGTTGATACACAGGTCCAGGAAACTTATAGAACTCCCTTTACACAGGATTGAAGAAGAGGAGCCCCACGCCACATAATTGTCAAAATGACCAATGTGGAAGCCAAGCAGAGAATCTTAAAGGCAACAAAAGCAAAGAGCCAAGTGACATTCAGAGGCAAACCAATTAGAATCACTCCAGACTTCCCAAACCAAGTCATGAGAGCCAGAAGGGCTTGGGGTAACATATTCCAAACTCTGAAAGAAAACAACTTCCAGCCAAAAATTTTCTACCCAGCAAAACTTTCTATCAAATTAGATGGAAAAATAAGAAGCTTCCACGATAAACAAAAACTGAAGGAATTTTTGTCTTCAAAACCAGCGCTAGAGAAAATACTCAAAGAGATTAACTACAAAGAAGAAATAGGTAACACACACCAGAACCAGAGAAACAAGATTTTCCATCCAACAGACAACTAAGATTGGTTATCTGTGGAGATTCATTATTTATGTTAGTCTTTTACCTATCTCTAAATGGTATTGTTTGCCTTTATTGATGTTGATTTTTAGGATTTCTAGTTGGAATATTAATATACCTTCAGATATAGCATTTGGAAATATTTTATCCCATTCTATTAGTAACTGTTAACTCTGTTTACATTGTCTTTGGATATACAATTTTTTTTTAGGGAGTTTGTATACTCTTCTGTTGCCTGTGCCATTGAAATCATATCCAAGAAATCACTGCCAATTTCAATGTAGTGAGGTTTTATGACCCAGATTTTCTCCTAAAAGTTTATAGTCTTAAGATTTATATTTAGGTCTTTTATCTATTTTGAGTTAATATTTGTATATGGGATTAGGTAAGGGTCCAATTTTATTCTTTTCCATGTAATTTATTATTTTTCAACAATATTTAGTTAAAAGATTATTATTTCCACCACCAAATGCTCGTGAAAACCTTGTCAAAAATAACTTGACAATATAGGGAAGAATTTAGCTCTAGGCTTTTATTTAACTCCAATGGTTTGTATATCTGCCTTTAGAATAGCACTACACTGTTTCAATTATTGTAGCTTTATATGGTTTGAAATCAGAAAATATATATCTTCTAGCTTTGTTCTTTTTCAAGATCGTTGTGGGTATCTAGAGTCCATATTCCATATTAGGATAGATTTTTTATTCTGAAAAATAAATATATAAATATATGATAGTTTCACCTAAAAAAATAGGAAAAAAATTCTCTGGTAAGAAAGAAAGTAAAAAGAAATATTGAAATGTTATATTTAAGTCATCAAAAGCTTGATATCAGACAAATGAAACTGTTATGTGAGATTATCATTTTTAATTTTGGATAAATTGCTATAATACTAGATGTCAACCACTAAGCCAAGCATGGGAGGGAGGGATGGAGAGAGAATGGGGTGGGGATCGGGTGGGGGCTGACTGGGCGATGTGTGCATGTATGTCTACAAAAATTTGTATCCCACTATGATGTATGAATACAGTGCACCAATAAAAAAAATAAAAAATAAAAATAAATAAATAAATAAAATAAACACCATGTGCGTGCCTGATCTGAAATCCATTTTATAGTTTCACACTTAAATTGAGCTATTAAAAATCCATTTCAGACAGTGCACTTGGACAAAGACTTGTGACGAGTACTCAGTGTTCATCATCCCAGTTTATTTCCAGTGAGTTTAAGCTCAGCACAGGGTATCCAGCCAAAGATGACATTCCCCGGGCCACTTTGTAACTGGCTATGGCATGGGGTATGAGGAAGGTGCCGTGTGTAACTTCCAGGCTATTTAATTACAGTTATTTCTAGAATCTGGAAAAGGCAGTGGCTGAAGCTGTGTTGGCTGCCCCATCCTACACACAGGAGAGAAATAAAAGCTGTACATGATCCTCTGGATTTCTTTGTGTTATAGCAACCTAACCAGTGCTCTAACTAATACGAGACTTACTGCTTTAAAATATAAACACTGCGAGGGTATTTAAAATTCTCTATGACAGTTTAGCTCACTTATTTACTTCCAGACTCCTGTGGTTAAGTCAAGGTCAGCCTGGTGTTCGGAGTGCAGTCCCTCACCCCTGGAAGGTACAACAAACATCCTTCCCTGATGACCATATTCTGCCTGTCCTTCCCCGCACAGCTCTGCTTCTGCTAACGAATCCAAGCCGGGGTGGAGGTAAAACCCATTTTCCCTCTTGAGTCAGATCTGGATAGAAAAAAATCAAACAGGTAGTCACCAAAGCAAAGGCTTGGAGAAGTGAGGAGTAGTGTAAGGACCCGGTGGGCTGGATGGTAGTGGGAACAGAAAATGCACTGTGCATGGACTGTGTGCCGGGCAGTGCCCCAAGCAAGAGCAGTCCAGCTTGGATAGGAGTCCTTGGTTATGAATGTACAGGTGTTGCTTAAAGAATCTCTAGGGGGTCAAAATTTTTATTTAGAAGCTACATGGCCTACAGGGTCATCCAGATCCCAACACTGGGAAAATGTCTCTGCTCTAGCAAGGATCCAAACCCTGAATGGAAGCATGAACTCGAGCTTCGGAGCTCCGTGAGGACCTGGATCACTCACCCGAAATTGGGTGGTTCTGTTGTAGCGAGCATAACTGTCCGCAGCCAATTATTAGTCCATCAAGCCACACTTTATTACAGGTTCGAACCTGGACCCAAGCACCTCTGGCACAGCAGAAATATCATGGGCTCAGAGCTCCGCTCAGGGGCCAAATTTATACAATTTACATTAAACTGCAAGTCACTGTTTTACATCATTGATGACGCTTTTTGCCAAGACATCCTGCTGCCTCGGCATCTATGTGTTGAGACCCCACTCCACATAGTTATCGGCAGAACGCCCCGAGAAAGAGGTATCGTCTCTGGCCAAAATATCCCCCACTTTTACCCTTCATGACTATTAATATTTCCTTTAACTTTCTACACGAATTGCTCCAGTGATGTGAAATTAGGACTATAAATAGAAACTGAGTCCGTGGAAATAAACGTCCTTGGCTTTGTTCAATAATAATAAAAACTGGCCAGAATTCAGATGCTGTGATAAGCATTCCAGCTGCAGCAATTACAAAGGGTCTCTGACCCTCACTATCACTAACTTAGGTTAAGCTATTAACTCAGGTAAGGTAGTTCAGTTTAAGGAAACTTTGTTTACCCTTGAGATCCTGCCTAGAGACAGAGAAGATAAAAACCTTGTGTGTGACCTTAAAGCAATTTAGTTGATAAACAACTTAGTTGCCCAAATACAATAGACTCAAGGAGAAAGAGTGGTGACTTTTACGCCCAGTGTAAATATTCCTGAAGACAGAGAGGCTGATCGCATGGTTAATGAATATGACAAAATAAAGGACAGACGTTCTAAATATATATATGTATGAAGGAAAGGAAATACCGTGTAAGAGTAAGAAAAGCATTTTTGCATGAAGAAGAGCTTATCATAAGAAAGTCCCAACCGGGAAAGAAAGGAATTAGAAAGTTAGAAGCAGGTTGCAGAGGGTTTGTGACAGAGAAATGGGTTATTAAAGATGGTTAGACTTTTAATAGGCTTATTGTCTAAAGAAGAGTGTTCAGCAGTTAAGGTAATATATCTGACAATTAAAACCAAGAACTTTGTGGTGTTGTTTGTGGTATTTTGTCTGAAAAACTGTGTTGTGAGTTTGCTTAAGCTTTCAGATTTAGGAGATAAAAATGCCAACACCTGGAGAAACTTTATCACATCCACCTGAATCACCACGTCTCCCCACACTTGCTATATGAACTGAGCCCAAAAGATGGAAAGTTCCAAGAGAGCCAAAGAAGATTCCCCGAGAAACCCCCAAGCCTTGGCCATGCTTGTTTATTTTGGGAAGTGGCCCCCTGGGACTGCTTATCTGCAAAGACCTTGGAAAAGAATCAGGAGTCAGAAGTCAATATCTCTCGAAGATCAACAGCCAGCTGAAGGACTAGTTTTATTACCTTTGTTTACATGTCATTCATTATTACTTCACAATGATTACACCCACCACCCTCTCCTCTTACTATTAACTTTACTGGTGAAAGGTATAAATTTCTTGGAGTTTTTGTAATAAAGTGTCATTGGCTCAAGAAGCCTTTGTCCACCTCAGATTTCTTTCCCAAGCGTCGTACCCAAAAACTTAGGGAATTCATAGAGGGAAAGGAATCGCTGCAGATAAGTTTCTGCAGGACACCACCTGCCTTTTGCCCCATCTTTCTGAGGCTCCCGGTCGCGAGTGGACTTGCCCCCACAGGACTGAGCCAGTCGGTAACAGCTTTTTAAATTTCCCGCTCTACATTCTCCGCTTTACAATTCCCGCGTAACTTATACGGACATTTTTTAAGATAAGGGGGGTAGGGGCAGAGGGTCCCTTATCTAGGTTTACAGCCCTGGTAGGGGCGGGTGCTCTTAGCCAGGGCAGATACTCTACACTTTTAGCTTTTCTAGGAATTTGCCCATTAATACTGGCCACTTGAGCTTACAACTTATGGAGCTTTTATACAATTAAAACCATTTTCTAATCCCCTATTATCTTATTTTTATTATCAGCTATTACAAACTTCTGCTATTCAATTTATAACTATAGGCTTATAATTACTACCCAATACTATTGAACTATTGGCACACAATACTACTGATCATAATACTATTGTTATTATCTCATACAATAATATTATTACATAATATTATTGTCACAATTACTAATCTTATTTTTAGTCACAGCAAATTTATAAAACTTAAACCAACTCCTAAAGCATCTAACTTCAAATAAGGCATAGGCAGGGGTTTCTTATCTAAGACACACAGGCAGGGTAGACCTGGGCAGCTGCTCTCTGCCTGTCAATTTTAAAACAAAACTTACAAGCACAAATCCATATATGACATAAAAAACATTACTTAACTAGTTATTAACTAAATTAATTATCTATCATTGATTATTAACTCTTATTAAAACCACACAACACTGCACTCATGAATTTAAAGACACACTATAACAGTTCTCCACTTCGACCACTTACCATGACAAACCCTCTTTGGGCGTCTATCTTCTACCCTAAAGTTCTGCTTCAGGGCATGGGATTGGCTGAGACCAGGTCACATGACTGTATCTAGTTCAAGGGAATCTGGAAAAGCGACTTTCTGGTGGTGGTGGAGGAGCTCACAAGCAGCGGTGTCATTTATTTGCCCTTGTATTGCAAATAGAGCCAACTCAATGGTCCTTTAACCTCGCATGCTTTGTGTGGGTAGGGAATTCAGTCGAGGCACAGCAGGGATGGCTTGATTCAGGGTCACAAAGGCTGGGCCTCTGCTGGAAGCCTCAAGGGCAGGGGGAAGAATCAACTGGACAGATACTCATCCCAGATCTGGTGGGATGCATACAGACCTCAGCGGGGCTGGTGGCTTGAGCACCCACACGTGGCCTCTCCCCGTGGCTTGGGCTTCCTCTCAACATGGTGGCTGGACTCCCAGGCAGGCATCCTGAAAGAAGGCCAGTCTTAGCTATGTCCTCCAATGACCTGGCATTATTGTTTACCCCTGCTCCACCAGTCGCAGCCGACAGCCCACCCGACTCTACAGGAGGGAGAATTCACCTCTACCCTGCGAGAAAAGGGACAAAGTACAAAAACATGTGAACAGGATCAAGACAGTGGTACAGCCTTCTCTGGAAAACACCATCTACTTGGGAGGAAAATTCTCCAGGCCTAAGGTGTGTGCTAATGGCATGTATGAACGACTCCACAAATCCCCCACTGCCTAGCTCAGCTGGCAGCACTTGCCTCTCTGTCTCGTCCTGCACTGCCCCCATCTCTCTTCTGTCCCCCAACCCTTCCTCTTCCCCTCTCTTTTTGCTCTTCACCCCAGGAGGCTCAGGAGAGAAAGGTACCATGAGGAATCCCTCTCCCATAACCTCTGTATGACTCTGGCCAAGACAGACTTCTCTGCCCGTTGAAGGTATGTGCTGTGAATTCAAAGACTGAGTTTTAATTCAACAGCAAGACAAAGGTGGGTGTGAGTCCACCATGTGTTTTGAGAAAGTGCAAAGGGGACCCTGGCATGTTCCTTGACACGTCTTTACCATTAAAGACGTCCTCCCTAGAGCCCCAGGTCTGGGAGGGCAGGGCTTCCTGAGCATGGTTTCTGCAGTGGCCTCATAAGCAGGTGCTCACGGAGCGCTGGGTATCAGAGTCACCTGGAGCTGACACTGTGAGCTTCAGTGTGCATTCGCTACTTTATGATGACCCACCCTAATTCCCCTGTGCTCCCCTGCTCAGGACTGTGATCTCAGTACTTGAGTGGCTGAGACAGGAGGAGCACAGGTTTGAGGACAGCCTCAGCAAGCAGTAGTGAGACTCTCATCAACCTAGTGAGACCCTGTTTCAAAATAAAAATAAACAATAGGGCTGGAGGTATAGCTCAGAGGTAGAACATCCCTGATTTAACCCCTAGTACCCCACTAACTTTTTTGTCTGTGCTTCAGCTTCCCAGTCTAAATTAGGGGCAGACATAGTACCTACTTAACAACATAATTATGAAGATGAAACTGATCTGTATATATACAGAGCGCTCAGGTATTGCTTCAGATACGGTAAATGCCATCTACGTAGAGGCTTTGTGGATGGAGAAGTGACTGGCATTACTGGTCCAGGATCTTGTATTGTCACAGATACACACACACAAAAAAAAATATTTTTCAACAGTCACAATGGCCTTAAAGCCTGACTTCAAGAGAATAAATGACACGCACCAATTTGGGGCAGGTGTTTTGAGGTACTGCAGCTGATGTCTTGGTGACCGCATGAGACGGGTGCCCCGGAGGAAACAAGACCATTCAAAAGAACTGGGAGGCAGAGTAAATGAAAAATCCCAGCTCTGTCTCTTTATAAAAACTGCGACTGGAGAAAGCTGGTTCCTGGGAACAATGATTAAATGCTCAAGGGAGAAGCCCTGGCAGGTGTGACTCAATTCTCAGATGACAGGTTTATTGTGATGACCCCTCCCTCCGTCCTCCCTCCCCTTCATACTAGATTGGTTCAGACTCTGCCTGCAGATTCCCTCACCATTCCCTTCCCTACCCATCTCTCCTTGAATCCGTAGTTGGTCCTAGACACTATTTTATTTAACTAACAGCCCTCAGTTCAATTATCCCAATGTTATAAACTTTATCTTCAATATAATGGCTTTTTAGGTAGCATTTTTGTTGTTGTTGTTGTTGTTGTTATAACTGCAACATGTTCCTTTTGAACATGTTTGAAAATCAAGTAAAAGGAAATCATTGTAAGAATAAAATGTAACCCGTCCCACTGTTGTACTGGGTACATATCTCATCATTTCTCTAGTGAGACAGAACCTTCTGGAATCTTCTGGGATAGGAGAGGCGGGGTGGGGTTATGGACCACACATGCCTTCTGCCCACATTGACCTTACCATCCTATCACTGAGGCAAATATTTGGATCCATGGGCTGGAGAATACAGATAAGGAAAAAGTTTAGAAGAACCAACTTCTAGCATAGTAATTGTAACCACTCACAAGGTTCTTCTAGTCCTTGTTCCTGGGTATACCACAGTTGTGTGTCATTGTGTCATTGTAGCTGAAGTGTGGATCTGATCTTGCACTTACTGGTAGGGGCTATATGGTCTTCATAACTATAATGATGTTATAATTTATTCAATATATTCCCAAGTGGATTAGGTATGGTTTTCTTTCTTTTTTTTTTTTTTTTTTTGTGCGGGTCTGGGACGGAACCCAGGAGCATTCGCCCTCCAAGCTACATCCCCTGCGCAATTTTCTTTATTCTTTAGTTTTGAAATCAAGTCTCACTGAGTTGCAGAGGGCCTCCCTAAGTAGCTGAGGCTGTCCGCGAACCATGATCCTCCGGTCTCAGCCTCCCGAATGCTGGGATTACAGACGTGCGCCACGGCACCCAGGTAGGTGTGGTTTTCTTAACACATTCCCTCTTGTAAGTTTGGTTGCTTCTGATCTTTAACATTTGATCCAGGAATGTCTACTTGAGATAGATAGACAACTTGTGAGATGCCAGGGGCCCCAGACACTGAGTTGTATAGTTATATATCACATATAATCATTTGTTTTCTATTAATGAAATAACTAGAGCTGGGTAACTTGTAAAGAGTCTTTTTTGCCTCACGGTTTTGGAGGCTGAAAGTCCAAACAGCGTGGCAGCAACTCTTTCGAGAGCCCCAGGCAGAGAGCCTCCTGTGGGAGGTGGTGCAGAAGAAAAGAAAGAGAGCTGGAAAGACAGGAGGCCAAGACCAGAAAGGGGCCGGCGGTGACCTTCCGTGAGGCCCCACCTCTCACAGGTCCCCCACCCCACACAGCATCCCCCACACTACGGACCAACCACACCGCCAACACATGAGCCCTTGGGGGACACACTTAGGCCTTATCCAACACGGGCTGTTTCTGGTATGTGCCAAGCCCCCCAGGCCGGGGCTGACACCACCCCTGGGTCTGAGACCAGCAATGCAGCGGGCAGGACTGCTGATCTGTAGTGAGTACAGGGCTTGGAGGCAAAGGGATCTAGGGTGTGAGGCCCCACTGGGCCTCCCCACTAAGAAAATGGCTGATGTGGGCCAGCTGCCCAGCCTCTTTGAAATTTGGTTTCTTCACCAATAAAACAGGCCCCAAAAAACCCAAGAGGGCTTCTGTGGAAGGTAAATGATAAAACCTGGAATGCCTGTTTCCCTTTCTGCGGTATCATCAGCTTTCAACCTTTGCACACCCTTTCCCTATGTGAAATGAACTCTGCAGGTGGGCACCGTCATCTTTCTTATGACCTTATCTTTTCTTAAACAGCTGATTAAAATAAAGTCACAAAGCCGGGCGTGGCGTCGTACACTTGTAATATCAGTACTTGAGAGGCTGAGAGCAGCAGCTACTTACTTAGTGAAGCTGTCTGCAACTTAGTGAGACCTTGCTTCAAACTAAAGAACACAAAATAGAGCTGGGGGTGTAGCTTGGAGGTAGAATGCCCATGAGTTCCATCCCCAGTGCCGCAAATAAATAAATAAATAAATAAATAAATAAATAAATGAATAAAGTCACCAAACAAAAAGCCAAAGAAGCCAGGACAAACAGGCCTTCAGCCTGCTGTGGGTGATTCCACCCTCCACCTACCCTGAAAACCAAGGGGCTGTGAGGCTCCAGGAGTGCACCCCTGTCTCCCCAACCACTTCAAGAGTACTCAGGCTGCAGGCCCCTCAGCTGTTAGACATCCTGGAGAAACTGAACTCCAGACACTTTAGGCCTGTGTCTCTAGGATGGCCCGAAACTGTATAATATCATTTTTTGTGTATACAGTACTGGGGATGAAACCCAGGGCATTCTACCTCTGAGCTACACTCCCAGCCCTATTTTTTATTCTTTATTTTGAAACAGGCTCTCACTGAGTTGTAAAGGGCCTCACTAAGGAGCTGAGGGTGTCACAAATCAGGATCCTCCTGTCTCAGCTTCCCAAATGCTGGGATTACACGCGTGTGCAGGTACGTTTGGCTCCAAAGTTGTATTTTTCACAGTAAAAAAATCTCTAATGATGTGGGGAAAGTGAAACGGGTTAAAAGACACTTAAAACCAAAAAGCCAATATGCTGGCGCTCAGATTCAACACCCTTTCCGATAACCTCAGAGGACTCCCCACTTAAAAGTCAAGCCACAAACGGCAGTGGGGGCTTAAAATCCTAAGCAGTTTAGATGGATGGCCATGTTTTCTGCATTTTCTTGATTTCTTCTTGAGCAGTAGGGTCGAAGGCATCATCATCATCACCGAAGGTTCTGGAGCTCGCTGGCGTTTCCAGGTTCAGGACCTGAATTTGCTTTTTGCAGAAATTTCAATGGGCTAAGGAGGAGAGGGCGTGCGGCGCTGGGAGCCTCTGGGAGCCGCAGCTCACCTCCCTGGCGCCCAAGGCCCCCAGCGCGGCGGGCTCCCCGGGGCGCAGACCCCGCCGCCCGCCCGCCCGCCCAGCAGCAGCAGCAGCTCTGGGCGCCACGCGCCCTCCGCTCTGCGAGCCTTCCCTCCCCAGACCCCTCGGGGAACGCGGGACCCTCGGCGGAGTGGGGCCCGCGAGGAGAGCTGGAGCTGCCGAAGTCCTGAGCAGGGGAGCGCCGGGCCTCCTCCCGCCCCCTCCTTCCGATCATCTTCTTCAGAGCCCCCGCCCGTCCCGCCCCCGTGGCTGTGCGGGGACGCCCGCGGGGTCCGGCGCGAGGGAATCCGCCGACGGCGGCTGGGTCCGCCCCCCCAGGTGAGCGGCGGGCCGCGGGGAGGGTCTGAGCGCGCGGCCCCGCCCTCCCGCCGCCGGCCGGCCGCGCGCCGCGGTCTCCCCCCAGCGGCGGCTCCGGGGCGGGCGGCGCGCTGTCCCCGCCCCGCGCCCCCCGCGGCCGCGGCCCGCCCCTCGGCGCGGCTCCGACGCGGCCGCCCTGCGATGTCAGCAGCCGCGGCGGCGGCGGCGGCGGCGGAGGCAGCGGCGCGGGCCCCGCGGATCCGCAGCGCTCGCCGGCCGAGGCCCGCAGCAGGCCGCCGGGCGCGGGACCGGCCGGGGCGGCTCGCGGCTGGGCTCGGCGCCGCCCTCGGCCCGCCGAAGATGGCCACGCTGCTCCGCAAGATCGGGCTCATCCGCCTGCACGGCCGGGACACCGAGGACCCCAAGCACCACCGCGGCGGCGGCGGCGGCGGCGGCGGCCCGCAGAGCGCCTCGCTGCGCGGCAAGGGCGGCGCCAAGAGCGGCCACAAGCCGGCCGCGCCGCCGCCGCCGCCCCCCGCCGCCGCGGGCGCCGCCAGCCCCGGGCCCGGCCCCGCCAAGGGCCGGCGCGCGGCCGAGCTGGGCCCCGCGGGCGCGGCGGCGGCGGGCGGGCCCCGGGAGCGCGCGGCCGGGCCGGGGCCGGGGCCGGCGGGCGGCAGCCTGGTGCCCGCGGCGCGCCGGGAGCACTGCGCGCAGGTGCGCAGCCGGCGGCTCATGAAGGAGCTGCAGGACATCGCGCGCCTGAGCGACCGCTTCATCTCGGTGGAGCTGGTGGACGAGAGCCTGTTCGACTGGAACGTGAAGCTGCACCAGGTGGACAAGGACTCGGTGCTGTGGCAGGACATGAAGGAGACCAACACCGAGTTCATCCTGCTCAACCTCACCTTCCCCGACAACTTCCCCTTCTCGCCGCCCTTCATGCGGGTGCTCAGCCCGCGCCTGGAGAACGGCTACGTGCTGGACGGCGGCGCCATCTGCATGGAGCTGCTCACGCCGCGCGGCTGGTCCAGCGCCTACACGGTGGAGGCCGTCATGCGCCAGTTCGCCGCCAGCCTGGTCAAGGGCCAGGTAGGTCCCGGGCCGGCCCCCCCGGCTACCCAGCTCGGGCCGCGGCTGGCGCGAGTCTGGCTGTCGGGAGCCCAGGGAGAGAGGCTCCCGAGCGCCTCTGCGCAAAGAGGCAGATCTCTTCCCGAGTCTCCACCCTGCCCTTCTCGGTCCCCTGTCTCGGTTCTGCGAGCGCCTCTCCCTCTCCTTCCCTCTCCTTGACTTTCTCCTTCCCTCCGCCTCCCCATTCCCTTTCTCCTCTATTCCTTCTGCTCGACTCCTCTCCACCCTCTAGTCCCCCCCACACACACACACACACCATTCTTCTGGCCTTCTCCCATTTTTCCGCCTCTCTGCCCCTCCCCGTGGCCCCCGAATCTCTAGGATGGTGGTGGGATCTCTGTGTGCAGCTCGGGATCCAGGTGTCTGGGGAGCCGTCACCCTCTCCCGTCCTCCCCCTCACTCTCCCACACACAAAAGGTCTCCTCCCCAGGCCTCTCTCGGCCTCTCTGCTGCAGGTGGGCACTCTGCAGAGGACCCGCTTCCTGCTGAGGACCCCTCTCCCCGCTGTCTCAGTCGGTCAAGGTGAAAATTGTGCTCTTAGGAAGTCTCTCTCTAGAGCAGAGGCGTGCTGTGAGCCCTTCCGAAACTGGCAGACCCAGACTCTGTGGTCCCCCTCAATCCCCTTCCTGCTTGGCACCTCTGGGGCAGATGGCCAGGTCTCGGTCTCTGTCTCCCTTTTGTTTCCTTGACCCCCGCAACTAGGGGTGGGGGTATGGGGGTAAAGATTTTAACACAACACAGGAAGGCTGAGCAGATCCTATCAGTCCTTGATCCACCAAGGCACAGCTTTATGGGATTAAAAAAAAAAAAAAAAAAAAAAAAAACAGAGTAGGTTAGAGCAGAGAATGAATGAATTCCGAGATGTGACCCCTCGGGACTGCGGCCGGGGACAGATGGCTTGGCCTCCCCGCACTACATGTTCTTGACCATGTTCAAATGTTCTGCTTGTCCCAAATCAATATTGAACGCACCTAATACAATTGTATTTCTATATGGGTGTCTTTTGTGGGGAATGCTTGTTCTCTTGAAAAGACCCCAAATGACCTCAGGTGGGGCCTTCTGCAGCCAGCTTCACCGGAAGCGATCTGACCCTTCCCATGGCAGCCTCTGTCCTTTTCCCTGCGGGATACTTGGAACTAATCAAATGATGCTTGTTTTGCTGATTTCACTGGAGGTGGAACCCCTGGGATTCCAAACAAATAGCATCCTGGCTCCAGCAGAGAAGGTCACTTAATTCTTGAACCTACCTGCCAATCCACCTGTCTAGGGTTCAGGGTTTTCATATTTCTTGAGTTAGGAAGAGGGCAGCTATAACAGCTCCAGGAAGACTTTTCACGGAGCAAGGATTGGTGCTTCAGTGTCAGGGGTTCCTTCTTCCTGCCACAGAGAAATGCCGGGTCTGATGCAAGGTGCATGTGATTGAATACAAGGGTGGAGGGTGAGAAGTCTGAGTTTATTTTTAAGCCAGTTTGTATAAATGATGTGGAAAATGTTCCACAGAAGTGCCTTGGCTCTGTGTTTCTTAAGTCGTGGGTGATCAGAAGTCTCTGGAACAGCCTGCCCTTGGCTCTCATTGTCCTCTCCGTGAAGATGACTTTGGGGTCAGGAGAGGAATGTCACTTTGCTTTAGAGTCACAGAATCTTAACATTCTAGACTTGGAAGAGATCGTAGACAGCAGCCTTCATTCTAGAAGATACGGGGAAATAAATATCTTAAATGAGAAAAAACAAAGGTTGTTTTTCACAAGAGAAATGCCTCAGTAAAAGAAGTGTTTTTCCACTTCTACAAATAATCATTTTCATTGACACACCTGTGTAGTTCTCTTACACTAGGTCTCGGTGGTATATTCACTTTCTTTGTAGTCACAAATGAAGTCATGCATTCCGTTTGCAAGTTACAGTTTTCACTGTCAGAAACAATCATCAACATTTTTATTTCTTCCCTCGATAAAATCTGAATAGGACGTTCCTTCCGCCTAGTATAGTGTACTATGTAATCTCTTGGGCATCAACGCTTTTGAAATTACCGACTCAACTTCTTACGCACAGTTTGTTTGCTGCTCTCAACATACAGTTCCTCCAAAGGAAAGTAATGCGTGGTACACGTGAAATAGTCACAGTGCGGCAAAGGAACTGGAGAAGCAGCCGGCCATTAATGATTTAGGGTTCCACGCACAGAAGGACCTGGTAGCATTTCAGGTAACTTGAGGCTTCTCCTGCCTTTGCATTCTTCTGCAGATCCTCTGCTCACAGGTTGGTCACGGGACAGCAGGCAGTTACCAAGTTATTTCCGTAAGTAAAGGGACTGTGCTTTGGGAGCAATCGAAATACCTGCCTAGGTATTCACAGAGCACTTTAAAGGACCGAGTCACTGTAGCCCAGTGATGGTCTTCCGTTTCTTGAGGATTTCTTTCCTTAGGATTCGTTTTTCTGAAGCTGCAAAGTAAGAAAAAGCTTTTTTTTTTTTTTTTTTTGCTTCTTTCATAGATAAAACACATTGTCTACTTGGCCTCACTCTCTGGATTGAGGATGTACTGCTTTTATACCTTTAGAGAAACCCCAAGACAATGTTAAGATTTCATGGATGATATTATAAAAATATCTGCTTACCAGCTTTGTGTGCAAAATTTAAAGTATAGGCATATCACACAGTATGGAAATCTCAGTCACTTCTTGAGGGCTTTACCTGATGGAGTGTCTGCTCCACGTCATCAGAATCTATCCCGTGTTGTGTTGTGGATTGTGGCTGCTTTAAATTAAATGAACATGGAAATGTCTTAGGGGATATATTCTGTGTAGAAATAGACACAAGTCTCTGGCCTGTTGGTCTATGACCACACCCTCATTTGGCTAAACAGAGGCATTTTAACCCTTTTATTTCTCTGTGGTTTCAATGAAAAATTCCGGGGCATTTATTTATTTATTTATTTATTTATTTATTTATTTGTGGTACTGAGGTTCCTGGAAATCCTTCTGCCTCCGGGCTACACTACGAGACCTATTTTATATATTTTTTAAATTTGGAAACAGGGTCTCTTAAGCCAGCGAGGCTGGCTTTGAACCTCCATGATCCTCCTGTCTGTCTCCGCCTCCCCAGCGCGGGGATTACAAGCGTGCGCCACCATGCCTGGCTCATTCCGGGACCTTTAAAATGAACTGCTTAAAATGTTAAAAGTATACTGGAGATCACTATTTGCATCTTTTATCTTTTACTGAGCCAGAAATAAGACCACCCTTCGTTCCCGTGTGAGGTTTTTTGGCATTCACGAGTGTACGATTTACATCTTGGAACGCAATGAAACTATGCTGCCAGTGAATACAGCAAGTGCGTTAGCAGAGGCATAGCCTAAAAAACTACAATTTTCAAGACCACCCAGGACAAACTCTGTGAACCTCGACAATCTGGCACTGGCGTGGTGGCGTCCCAGGGGGTGCTGAGCTCAGTGGTGTCTCCTCCAGGGCAGGAACAGGAGAGAGTGCTGCAGACACGGCCGGCAACCCTGCCCTTGCAGCCAGGCCTGCAGCAGGGCCAGAAAGAGCTACTGGATCGTGCCCTGACTCAGGGTTCTGCCCCTTTTTAATTAATTAGACATGGCCGGCGGCAAGGACCCAGATGGCCGCTGAGTGACAGTTCCTCACCCTTCCTCTGTCCCCTCGGAACTAACCATACGGCTCAGCATGGACACAGGGTGGGTAATAACGGAGACAGCAAGCAGCTAGCAGTCCGGTTTGCCTGCTCCAAGCTCTGGGCCAGCCAGTGGACAGGTGCTCAGCCTCCCGGGTTCTGTTCTGCCCACGGTCACTGCACACGCCGCCCCACGATGTCCAACTGAGCTAACACAACGTCAAGGTCTCACAGTAGCTCTCCTGCCCAGGCTGGGGAAATGCAGCAGCAGGTGTAAAAGCTGTCAGTCTGAAAGGACAGAGTCCGGCCCGGGCAGCCTAAGCCCCCCACTGTTTCCAGGCGGTCGCTTATTAATTGTGAGCTGAGAGATGATGACACAGATCCACTGAGAAGAGACCCACAGCCGGAGGTCTGCGGAAGACTGAGAATAAGAGGGCTCAAACGTCCCCAAGTCTTAGCATTTGAATGTAAAACCGGTGAGCAGCCAGGTGTGGTGACACACGCTTGCAGTCCCAGCATCTGGGAGGCTGAGACAGGAGGATTGTAGTTCACGGACAGCCTCAACTACTTAGTGAGGCCCTTTGCAACTCAGTGAGACCCGGTTTCAAAATAAAGAATAAAAATAGGGCAGTGGGTGTAGCTTGGAGATAGCATGCACCTGGGTTCCATCCCCAATACCACATACACACACACACAAAAAGAAAAAAAATCTGATAAGCAATTACACACAGTCGTGTTTTCTGAACAGCGCTAGTTTCAGGGATCTTATTAAGAAAGGAAAGTGACAGATGTCTCCATTCAACCAAGTTTGATAACGAAAGGCATATCTTGGCTTTATTCGGTGGTGTTGTGCACACTGAGAGTAGCTTTTGAGCTTTGGGTTTACACCAGGGCGTCACTGACTGAGAAACGGGCAGATGTGTACACACACACGCACACACACACATGCTCACAGACACTAAGACCTAAGAAAAACCCTTCCTCAGAACAGCTTCTGCGGCTCTCGGCCTGGAAGCACCGTTTACCCTCCGACTGTAGAATTACCCCGTCTCATCCTAAAGAGGAGAGCGATGGTCGGCCCCTGGAGCCTCCTGAACTCTGTACCTGACACGGGCATTCTAAAGCCCTGTGTGAATTTGCTAGAACTGCCGTTGTAAATTACCAGCAGCCGGGTGGCTTGAGTCACAGAAATCCATTCTCTCGCAGTTCTGGAGGCTGAAGGCACCGGAGCCAGGTGTGTGCGGGCCTGCTTTCTCCAAGCCTTTCTCCTGGGCTTGTGGGTGGTGTCTTGTGTCTTCGCATGGTCTTTTCTCTCCATCTTTGCATGGTCTTTCCTCTCCGTCTGCGTCCTAATCTATTCCTGTAAGGACCCCAGTCACATCGGATTAGGACCTCTCCTATTGACATCGCTTTAACTTGATTAAAGACCCTCTGTCCAAACAAGGCCACACTCTGATTATAAAGCGTCCAGAGTCCAGCATATAAACTGCATGGGGGAGCACAGCTTAACCTGTGATGAGCCCAAACAGGAATGTATTAACCCCTTCAGCATCTCCTTTCTCTAGAGGTTATTGCTGGTTTGGAAAGCAACGAAGATGCCTGCGGCCTTGAGCAGAGAAGCAAGTTTGGAGGGATGGTGGGGGCACTGGGAGCGTAAATAGTGCCGGCGGGCTCGGGGTGGACCATCTGATTCACCCAGGAGGTGGGGATATCTGTTCGTATGAGTCACTGTGCCGTTTTGTCCTGTGCTGCCTGAAGGGGACAGAGATAATTACCACCACGATGACTCTGCAGCTTGAGGTATCGATACGCCTGGCTGTTGGCAGAAAAAAAAAAAAAATAGCTACTTGTTCCTCTATCAAGTAGGGCAAGCAGGAGGACGCAGACAGGACTCTGCATCCTAAAAATAGCCCCACACCAACTTGGAGGGCTCCCTGGGAGAGCTCCGGCCCCGGTTCCTAGGACAGTTAATAATAGTCGCCACTCCCTTCACGGAGACAGGACTGTTGAGAACTCAGACTCGTAAGAAGAGGATGCCAACGCAGCTCTGTTGGCTTTCTCACTGAAGGGAAAGCTTGGCTTTTCTTTTGAAGGGACAGCGGAGGTTTGTTGTTGCTGTTTAAAGTGGCACCTACTCCCGGGGGACGGGAGGTTGCCATTTCCTATGAGGGCCGTGACCCCCAAGGCCGGGTGTCTCCTTTCTCATCTCAGAATCTACACACCTGGGTCCAGGTTTAGAAAGAAGGAAAACGGCCTCTCTACTGCTCCTCTGGGGAGAGCCAAGGGACCCCTTATTAAACATAATAATTAAATAAACCAGCTGCAAGGAATGGGTTCTCTAAGTCACATTTCAAATCTCCTCATCGTAGATTTTGCTGTCTCGGACGGGTTGATGAGGGCGAGGGGACGGAAGGAAGGGAGAAGTGGCCAGGTGTGCTGGTCCTGTCCTCCCTGCCAGTGTTCCTTGGCCCTGGTGGCAGGTTAGGTGCCCTGGGGAGCTGTGACTGGTCCAGTACCTGGCCCCCACCCTCAGAGACCTGGTCTGGTGAGGTCCTGGCAGAGGCTCATTGGAAAAGCCCTCTGTGGATGGAACGGGCAGCCAGGGTTGGAAGGCTGCCCTGCCCCACTCCTGCTCACGTCTCCTGGCCCCCTCGGCCCCTCTGGGGCACAGCCGCCTCCTCCAGACGCCAGCCTCCCACCCCACCTTGACAGCACTCATTGCCCTGGGTCAGCTCTCACTCAGCGCCCTCAAAGCCCAGCTTTGTAGAGAAGGCCATCCTAAAGCCAAGGCCTCCCCCTCCCGCTGTACCACGTCCGTAGACCAACACGGGGTAAGCCCCCCCTAAAAGAAAATACTTGAGACAGACGCTGTCAATGGGACCCGGCTGTGGAGGGCGGGCTGCGGATGCTCATTCATTAAAGCGGCCTGGGTGCTGAATACCTGCTACAGACCAGTACTTCCCAGGCTGCTCTAGTGGAGGACATGAGCGCAGAGCGCCTGCCAAAGAGCTTCCTAGTTTTCTTTATTCATGTGTATGTGTGTGGCGGGGAGGGTACTGGGAGTTGAACCCAGGGGCATTCTATGTCCGTGCTATACCCCCAGCCCTATTATTTTATTTATTTTTTTAATTTTGAAGCAGGAGAGCCAGGCGTGGTGGTACACACTTGTAATCCCAGCACTTGGGAGGCTGAGACAGGAGGATCGCACAGGTTCGAAGCCAGTCACAGCTACTTAATGAGGCTCTCAGCAACTTAGTGAGACCCTGTTTCCAAATAAAGTATAAAAAAAAAAATAGGTCTGGGAGTATAGCCCAGAGGTAGGAAAGCCCCTGGGTTCCATCCCCCAGACCATCAAAAAAATTGATTTTTTTTTAAAGTAGGGCCTTGCTAGGTTGCTGAGGCTGGCCTTGAACCTGTGATCCTCCTGTCTCAGCCTCAAGTCCTGGGATTGCAGACGTGCTACACCATGCCCAGCCAGTGTGTCCTCTCTACCAGGATTCCTGCACACTGGGGCTGGTATTTGACTTCACATTCTGCTTCAGATCTGGGAAGTGCCTCTGTTGAACATCCACGGACCCGGAGCCGCCGGTTGTCTGGGTGTGCACTGGGGACTTGCCAGGGGATTCTCTGAGGTCAGGAGGGTCTCCAACCCCTGGGTGGCATTCTCAGAACACTCTACGTAAGGGCGGTCAAGGCTTGCCCCTGACGTTCCATGCTAGCCTGTTCTAAACATTGCTTCATTGCTAATAAGTGGAGGGGCATTTCCAGAAACCCATCAGGAAATTGTTGTAATGGCAAAAAAAAAAAGACTCCCAGGAGCAACTCTGCCTTCCTGCCTAGCGAGTCGGGGAGCTGAGCTATGGGTTCACCGTCCATTTATTTCTTAAGTCACTCGCCACCCCCTGCTGAGGGCCCTCCATCATCTGGGCCCCTCAGCCACATCGCCCCGTGGCACCTGTCTCCATGGCATCCTTCCTGGTCCGGTCCTTTGTATTGCCCCTGGGCCTGCCCTGGGCCTCTCCCTGGCCTGCTAACCCTGGGAGGCTGGGTAGGAGGTAGCTGAGCAGGATAACTGGGACACCAGGTTGAAAAAGCGGGGTGGGGGGGACAGATCTGGAATCAGCGGGTGCAGAGGCTGGGAGATGGATGCTGGTGGGGCCTCCGAGGCAGGCCAGGAGCTGCCCAAGTGTGCCCTTGCCCAGCCACAGGTCTGGCATGGCCAGGGAGCAAGCGTGCATGAAGGGTATTCACAGACACGCTCTCCAGCTGGGCATCTGGCCTTCCGCTTGGATTCCTGCAGAGCCCCCACTGGTCCTCCTGGTCCCTCTGTCCTCCCTGCTGTCACCAATGTGTTTCTTCTAAAATTCAGATCCTTCATGATGGCCCTTACAGACTCCAGCCCAAGACGCCCAGCACTGCCTGTCTGGGTGGCACTCCTCCATCCCCTGTGGCCGCTGCACATCATGGTGGCACTCCTTTATTGTTTTGTCCCCCGCCAGGGTCTCTCTCCCACCAATTCTCTTTTCCTGTCTGGAAAGCCCACTGGCCCTGTTCACCAGACGAACTCCTAGCCATCCTTCAAAACCCTGCCAAGACACCCCTCACGGCTCTGCAGAGGGCCCTTTGCCCTCCCCTCCAATCAAAGGGATGCCTTTCTCCACCAAAACCCTCTGCACTGACCGGAAAGCGTTCATTTCCACACGCATCCTGCTTGACTGTGCTTACATATTTACAACCCTGTTGCCTCTTCTCTTCACACAACGTCCAACACATTGTGACTCAGATAAGATTCACTCATCTGAGCCGACACCCGTGCCCTGCACGCGGCCCCCTCTCGGAGTGCAAGATAAGAATTGAGGACATGTAGCGGTTACTTCCCCTGGGCCCGCCGCTTGCGGGATGCACCACGCGGTCCTTGCAGCTCCCAACGAGGCCGGTGCTGGGTTATTCCCACCTTACACAGGAGGAAGCTGAGGATTGCAGAGGTCATCCCATGTGTCAGTGGATGTTGGAATGTCTTTGCAGCTATGTGGTGCTTGGTTCTGCTACAACACTCAGACCTAATCCATGGGGTGGGCATGGAAAGCAATGTCCATTAAACTTGACACATAATCCTGAATTATTAGCAAAGCCGGACAAATATATTGGTCCAAATTCCTTATTGTGTGAAATGCAAGAATGCCTTAATTCTTTTCAAACTGTAGGAGAGAGATAATTATTGCTGTTTTATTTCTTCTGTATACAAATGGGAAAGGCATTTGAAAGATTCTGAAAATAACTCAAGAAAGAAGTGCTTTTTGAACATAATTATTACACTGGTAAAATCACTCAGATTGAAGAAATTACTACTTTAAAAATAATTTCTGCAAAATAAACACCAATTCTCCGTCACAATATTTGGCAAGTATTCTCGGAATTTTTATTGAGCCTTTTGATGAGGGAGATAATGCTATCACATAATGGATCGGATTACACGTAAAGTTGAAATGCATTCGGTTCCCTTGGATGTTAAAAGGGAAATTTCCAGAAAAATCTTTTAAGGGTACTTTCCATTTTTTTATATTGAAGATCAGGCATTTCCAAAAATCAGACTATGTATGGAGTTAAGATTATAATATAGCGGTGGTGGTAGAAAGCAGGTAATATTTTAAGAACGTGGACATTTTGTGCTCACAATTGTTAAGACAATTATTTTAGCTACGCTGATGCCTATGTGTGAGAGAGATTTCTGAGTTTTCAGGCTGGGTGCCCATATTGCTTCCCTGGATATATCAGCCAAGAATTTTACATAATTGTATGAAATAAATGTTAACTGTCGCAGTGATTAATTTGTGCTGGGGTCCTTGGTAGTTAATGACATACCCTTCTCGAGGACTCTACTTCACAGAGAAGGAAAGTATGGAGGTCCCTCAAAAGACTGGGACTGGAGCCACCCAACAGCCCAGTTATACCACTGCTCGACATCTTTACAAAAGTAAGTCAGTATACTACAGTGATCCAGGCATATCACATTTACCACAGCACGACTCACCAAAGTACGGAACCAGCCGAGGTGTCCATCAGCCTTGTGTCTGCATATGAAGGCACCACTACCAATCACCAGGCACAGGAGGGAGGAGGGGTGCAGGGCGGGACTCGGAAGGAAATTCACCAAGCAGGCGCCGTGTGTGTCTGCGTTGGTATCACTCTGAGCCTGCCTGCGGTGTGCAAAGACAGTGTACTAATAAAAGCATAAAAATAGAAATATGAGGGAAGAAACGTACAGGAGCTGGATTTGTTCCAAGCATACATTAATTCTACGTAGTTGAATATTATAAGCCTTTAAAACCTAATTTTTTCAGAGCCACCAAAACACTGTGTGAATCATAATTTCTTTAATGTCACCTTTTGCAAGGAGAGTGCAGCTCGTATTTCATGGAAGCCGTCCTTGCAGGCCTTACTTGCTTGTGTCTGAGAATCTGTCCCTGGATTCTCAAGAGAGATTCCTCGGAGGGAAGCGCCTCCATCCCTCCTGCTCACAGGCAAGCTGTAAGAGTAGCGAGGGCTCCTCGACCCTGGCCCTTCAGAGATCTGCTCTTCGATTCCCTTGATCTCTTTAATACTGTGAAATAGCAGTCCGAGAGAATTCATACACGATGGCTTCTCCAGCTGTAAGGATAAACCAGCGAAATTACATAAAGCTTAAAGGACATGATCGTAATTCATAAATAAAACTAACCCAATAAAAAGGTGAACTCCACTAAATTGACTAAGGTGATGCATCTAGCCTTTTATTAATAAGAGAGCTGGAGGTCTCTTGTTGACTACTCTTGAGAACCACAGAAAAACAGGAAACTCTGGGAGCCCCTGCTGCTGCACCGACCCCAAGGCCACCGTCTCAGACTACTACTTTTTAAAGCACAAAAATTCATACAATTTCATAGGAAAGCAACTTTGCTTAAGTACAGTTGTCACTTTTTTTAAATGTGGCTAAATAAAACATGAAAGAAGCACTTTATTAACACACCAAATATGGAGTTTAGATGCACAGCCAAGAATTATCCTAGTGTGCTTGTCACGAGCATCAGTTATTTTTCCAAATACCAACAGCAGCCATGATAGTAGGACCGCTACTGATGGCAGAATCAAGGCATATTGCAGTAGTTTGTTAAACTTAGTCAAAGGTAATTAAAGAAAGGTTTGAACTGCAGCTAGCAGTTAGTGTCAGTAAGGAACCTTCCCCAATTATCCCAATTTATAAACTCTTGAGAATGCATGGGCCCCAGGTGAGGAGCTTCTGTAGCACCTGGTTCTCCAGGATGCTGGCCACAATGGTGAAGATTTTAAAGCTGATTCTGCAGCCCTTGGCCAGAAGCACTGGGAATGAGGTTCAGGAGCTCAGTGGATGTCTGGGTTCTGTCTTACTGTTGGGTGGGGTTGGGATAAATCCATGGATCAGAGGCAGAGACTCCAGTCCCCTTCTTCCCCACACCCCCAGCATGGTAACTGTCTCTCTGAGCATATGGCACCTCCCCTAAGGAAGAAACGCGTAAACCCCACTGCACAGGGGAATTGAGACTCTCAAAGGTGATGCTCTGCGCAGGTTCCTAGAGGAGAGGAGGTGAGCAACAGATGTTCCTTTGTTGAAAGGTGTAGGCGATCTGTTGAAAAACACACAGAAGTGGGGGCATCCAGTATGCACAGAGGTCGCTGTCTGCTAATATTTCATGGTGATTGGAATACCCACTTGGCTCAAAATCCTTCTGTATTTTACAAACATTCCCAAGAAACTCAGGACAGCCTCCCTTTCATCCTGTTGAAGCCGCTGCGTCCCTGTGGGCTCTGCACACTGAGCTCGTTGGCTTCCCCTCCCCTCCCCAGATCATCCTGCATTATCAAGAGCTAATTTCTGGTAATGGTCCTCTTAATGATCAATGGTCCTCTTAGTGTCCTGCCACAGATCGGTAGCTGGACTTTTTCACCTGTTCAACTTTGGTTTCTTAAGAGTTTCATTTTATTAGTAGCATCTTTAAATTATCCTGATTTTTTTTTTTTGCTAGTGTTAAGTTAGAAACTTACATAGGAGGATATTATTTAAATCACTCTATAACCTTTAATTGCATGCCAAATGTCAAATTGTTGAATCATTTCTTTGTTAATAGAATAGTGTCCACTTGAAAAATCATTGGCCACCTTTTTTGTTCTGAAGTGAAAAACTGCTTTCTCAATCACATTAAAAATTGTATGGAAAGTTGTGAATTCCAGCAATCATTACAGGTCACACAACATGGATACGAATTATTTCTGTGTAATTGAAAGAGCATTTTACCATAGCCCATTGTAGTTTGCCCTTCTGATACTTTTAGGAAAGGCCCCTTCTCTGGTAGAATTCGAGAAAAACCTAGTTGACCCGTAAGGATTATTGAAATGATCAGACGTGATGCCATTCTGGCCATCTGAGGCTCGTCAGCAGTGGAGTACCAATGGCTGCCTTCTATTCTCATTGCTCTGTCGTCTGGAGCCCCAAAGATTGCCCAGGCTCTAGGGTAGGACATTGTGCAATAGTTGGAGATGCCCCTCCATCTCTAGGGTTCTTGCTCAGTCATAAGACACCGGTGGGTAGAATTAGCATTCTCACAAGGACAGGAACTGGCGCACACCTGAATTTGTACACTGTTTCTGTTGTGTCTCTGAGAACATCCGCGTACTTTAGCAATATCAACATACTGTTCTCCATCCGTTGGGAGGCCTGGGCTGCGTTGCCATAACTACTTGCTTTATGTTCAGGGGGTCATTTAGCATCATAGTCAGCAAGTAGAAACAGCTCTAGCCAGAAGCTCAGACTGTTTTCTCATATTTATTTATGCCTCTTTTTCACCCCCGTTAAATACAGTATTTCATTGTCATCTGCATTCTTTGCTGAAATCATTTCAGTTGCCCTATCCTAAGACAAATCTAAAAAGTCCTCAGTCCGTACTGTGGCTCCAGCCATAGTCTCTAGCTCTGAGACCCTTCAGAGGTCTCAGGTTCATGCCAGGCTTCCCAGCTCCACCAGAGGCCCCTTACAGATCAGCTACAGGGCTCTCCCAAACCCAGCAGGCTCTGGGGCAGCTGATGCTAGCATTTGACACAGTTATTGCCCCTGCTGGGGGCCCACAGGCTGGATAAATATATGCAAGGAACAAGGGTGGCCATTGTTTAACTGGATACTCTCCCACCTTCTCTGTGGCCAGAAAATGCTCAAGAAATTCAGAACTGGGCCTTGGTCAGTGGCCCTGGTACAAAGGACCCCAGCAGCCCAGGATGTAAACCCCGAATGTGGGAGGCTGTGTGAGGCCACAGGTGCCCGGCCTGTGACACAGGGGGCTGCAGAGAGCAAGACAGAGGCCCCGCCCCTATCTGCATTCAGCTTTAGCACCTGCTAAGCCATGCAGGGTTTTCTGCAAGCCCAAGAGTAGGACGGATTCCGGCATGAGGAACAAGAGAGACGGTAACCATGAGGAACAAGCTCCCGAGGATGTGACCACACAAGACCTCTGCTTCTCAAGCAGCCCCTGGGGGTTGGCTTACTCTCCTTCCTGCTTAGCAAGAATTTCTGAAGGTCATCTCTCCTCTAGTTAGAAGATGGTATATCCAACACGGCGGGACAGATAGGCTGCTCAGAGGACCTGAGTTAGGAGGACCGCCACCCTCTCTTAGCCTGTGTTTGGGCAGAGGAACCCATCCATACTCCCCATGTGACTGTCCCTGTAGCAGTCGATGTCAAAGTCCACACTTGGTCATTACATTAAGCTGCCCAGCAAGGCTGAGGCAAATGCAGAGAACTCCTCCGCACGATTCTGACATTTCCAGCTCTGAAGCTGCATGCAAGCAAAAGGCTATTTGGCGATTTGTTTGGTCTTTAATGAAGACAGTGTGGTAATGCCAACTAGTGTTAGACGCCAAGCCCATCGTGAGTGTGGATGGTAAAAAGAAAGAAGCATTTTTCATAAGCAACCCTGCCTATCAGCAGTACGTATCTCAAAATCATCCGTTTCTTGGCTACTAAATATTTTCTTTCCTTTGCACGTTATATTTTTTACAGTCATGGCTCAGATGAGAATGGTGTACCCCAGCTCAGTTTCTTCATCTTCCAATCTCTTTTATTTCAGTTTTCTCATAATCTTTTAAATCAGTATGTCACAGTACTTACAGACCAACCTATTTTAGAAAACATTGTAGAATACTCTAGAAGGTTCTTCTAACCTGGAATGGTTAAATCCTTTGAAAGTGATATTTTGCAGACCTTGAAAGTGCACCACATTTTGAGTGTATAATACAGTGATCCTAAGGGAAATCAGGAAAAGAATGTGAGTTTGGGGGCAGCTGTGAATGGAGGTATAAGGCCTGCTTGCATAGGCGCGTGTCTAGTCCTCAACACAGGCTTTAACGGGGCAGACCTGGGGACAGCGTGGCACGGGCCGCCCTCCCTCCATCTGCCCTGTTGTGGCCTGGGAAAGGCACTGGCTTATGATGTGTGGTACTCCTGTGGTATTGATGTGTGGTATTTCCCTCCCTGGGAAATTGGGAGGCTGGCCCCGATTCACGTACTCCCAAAGCCCCACTAAGTTTAATATTTGTGCTGTGGCTTTATGTGAAAGTTTTGTTTCAGAATATTCTAGGGCTTTTTAAAAATAAATACCTAGAGTTGTATAATTGAGCTGAGTTGGGAAAAGTAGGCTTCGTTGAACAAGGTAACTTAGAAACCAAGATTTGATGACATTTATTGAGCTGTGATTCTTTTGACACTTTCTCCCCATCCAAAGCAAATGTTCTTCTCCATATCGTGTCAGTTGGAGTTCTGCAGTGTGAACAATACTAGGAAACACTTAAAATCTCACAGTAGACAAATTCTAAACCCAAGGCGGTGAGATGCTACCCCACAAGGAGAAAGGAGATGAGAACTAGTCCCCCCTGGCTTCCAAGGGAACCACCCAGCCCCCACACTGTATTTGTTCTGTTTATCTGTTTCATTTCTGAAGGTCCTCATCAGAAGTGGCTGGAGCCCTGGTGTCGCTGAGCACTCTTGGCCTTTTGGGTGGCCTTTTCCAGTCAGAGAAGGATGTGAATGGCATGCAGAGGTCAGAGATTGGCCAAGGTGACTGCTGCCTGCCAGCGGCCCCTGGAGGAGCTCAGGGCTGGCCACACCTGGCACCTGTGAGCCCAGAGGCGGGGAGCGCCACCTTGACCTGGCTCCATTGCTGGGTACCACAGCATGCCTGGGAACTGCAGGCTGTTAAATGCACCATGATATTTCAGGCATAGAGTCATCTGGGCTTGGGGTGTGGCTATCCTCTACTCCTGGAGGCAGAGGAGGAGTTTTGTTTGTTTGTTTGTTTGTTTGTTTCAGTACTGAGGATGAAACCCAGGGGCATTCTACCTATGAGCTACACCCCAGCTCTATTTTTCATTTTTTTTTTTATTTTTATGTTTTGCAGCACTGAGGATGGAACCCAGGGTCATTCTACCTCGGAGATACACCCCCAGCCCTATTATTTATTTATTTGTTTTGAAAGAGGGTCTCACTGAGTTGCAAAGGGCCTCACTAAATAGTAGCTGAGGCTGTCCATGAACCACGATGCTCCTGTCTCCGCCTCCCAAAAGCTGGGACTACAAGCATGCACCACCAAGCTTGGCAGGAGGAGCACTTTTTAAATGTACCTACCTAACTCTGGGCATGGTGGCACACAACTATAATCCCAGTACTTGGGGAGCTGAGACAGGAGAATCACAGGGTCGAGGCCAGCCTCAGTATCTTAGCATACCCTGTTTCAAAGCAAAAATAACAGAACCGGGTGTGGTGGCGTGTGCTTGTAATTCCAGCATTGGAAGGCTGAGACAAAAAGATGGAGGTCTGCCGACAGCCTCAGCTACTTAGTGAGGTCCTTCACAATTTAGTAAGACCCTGTTTCAAAAATATAGAATAAATAATAGGGCGGGGAGTGTAGCTTGGAGGTTGAATGCCCTTGGGTTCCATCTCTAGTACCAAAAAGGGGATGGGGGCTGGAGGTATTGCTCAGAGGTAGAATCTCCAGTACCAAAGATAAATAAGTAAATAAATAAAATGTAGCTGCCTTTTTAGTTCTCATAGACTTTTAGTGTATATGCAGCTTGAAATTTCAGGGCCAAGTGAAGTGGCAGACAATAATGAGATGGTTCTCCATATGAGTATTTTAATATTATAACAGAAATATAGAAGATGAAGACATGGTCGCCAGATAGCCACTTACCTTGGATGCAGAGGTCCTCGGCCCTGCTCTCCTGTCCCCGGTGCTCCAGGGCGCTCTGCACCCTGGGAGGACAGGGGCTTTGCACAGGGCTCCCTGAGACACTTATGGTGTCCCGACTTGTTCATCCCACCTGCCCAGCGCAGGGAGGCATGAAGCACAGACACACACACCTACGAGAACGAGGGAGGTCCAGCTGCAACATCTCAGGGTCAGACCTTCAGGTCCCAAATCCCTTCCAACTACTGGAGCAAGGTTCTGCCTCTTCCCCGTGGGCCGTCCTCGGAGGCTTTCAGTGCGGCTGTCAGTACATGCAGCTGGTCAGGATGCCCTCCAGCACCCGAGGCCAGGTCTTCCTGTGGGATCCCAGCCAGCCAGGCCCATCTTTCTGTCACCTGCTCCAAGGCTTCTGCCTTCCCTGGGCCCAGGCTCCGGCTGAGCCAGCAGTCTCCTGGTCCCCAGAGCGCATCCTGCCAGCTGGGCACTAGTGCTTCCTGGAGGAACTGAGCCCTGTACCCACACACTGGGCTGGGCACTCCCAAAGAAGATGGGCAGCATGGCCGCCCATGGGCCAGGGCGTAGGACCTGGGGACAAGCCCAGACCTTGCCCTCAGTGGGCACTCAACAGATGCTACAGAGTGAGTGGAGTTGGTGCCCTTGAGGCCTGGCAGGTACTTATTTTGTTGAGAAGTTTAGAAGAACTTCTCTGTAATCACTGTTTTGTTTCTTTGTGGTCTTTCCTGATTGGAGATGTCTTTGCCCCATGTGACTTCATTCTCTCCTCTAATCTCAATCAACCTCTCTCTCCTTCTCTCCCTCCCTCTCTCTCTCTCTGGACCACAGACAAGGTGACTTAAGGGACAGACACATCTCTCGCCCATTCTGGAGGCTGGACGTCTGGGATGGAGCGTGGGCAGGGCCGTCCCTCCCCAGCGCGTCTCCTTGGCTGGGAGTCACCTTTCTTGTCCCTGTGTCCTCGCGCCACCTCCTCTCCCTGATCTCTGTGTCCTGATCTCTGCTTCTGCAAGGACACGAGTCAGATTGGATCAGGACCCACCTCAAGGACCTCATTGTAACTTAGTCACCTCTGCAGAGACTCTGTTTCCAAAGACAGTCATATTCTGAGCCGCTGAGTTAGGGACCACAGCATATGAACTGGGGGGAGGTGGAGGGACCCATGCAGCCCGTAACAAAGCCTTTTCCCAAACACAAGTGATTTGGGGTCATTTGTGTTAGCTCTAACCACCTTTGCATCTTCAGTCTCCTCTTACCTGGCCTTGCCCTGGACTCCCTGACCCCACCGCCCCTCCTGGCCTCTCTGCCCTGGCCACCTCCAGGTCTCGGCATTAGCGACTGGGCATCTCTCCCTCAAATAAGCCTCTGGTCCTGCAGCATGGACCTGTCCTTGTCCAGGACTCTAGATTTCCCAGGTGCCTCCTTTTCTTATCCGTCCCAGAAACCCTGTCTTGATTACTTTCTTCAGATAGCCACAATTGCTTCTTTTTCTTCTTCTTCTTTTTAATGTTTCTCCTTCCTTGCCATCTTAAGAATCTTTAGTATTGTCTGCAGTGGTTTCTCTCCTTGCTTCCCCACCCCCACTCTTTGTTTTTTTCTTTTTTGGTGCTGAGGCTCGAACCCAGGACCTTGCGCATGCTAAGCAAGTGCTCTTCCACTGAGCTACATCCCCAACCCTCTCCTCGCTTTTATTCTAGTCGATGGCCAGGAGCCTGTCCATCTTTGGCACTTTCCCTGTTTGTCCTTAATTCTTGCATGATTTATTCTTATTTCTTGCCTCAATTTACCTATTCAATGTCTCTCATCTCTATTCTTAGGCTGCTCTTTGGCATCTGGCCAGAGCGTTCTTTTCCTGGTTTTTCTCAGCCACCACTGTCATGAACACGCCCTCCCCTTGTTGAGCGAGGCACCTGCAAGCTGTCCACCCTCATGTCCTCCACCTCAGGGGAGCTGGTCCCCTCCTCCGCAGAGCCCTGGAGGCTGGGATAAGGGAGGCCCTGCTTCGTGCACTAGGCCTGTACACAAAGAGGTGGTTGGGCAAAGTGAGAGCGGAAGGGCTGGGGTCGGGCCGGCAGTGTGGGCATTCCGGTGCAACAGAGGCAACAGGGATGAAGGGTGGATTGCCATCTCAAACAGCGCCTTGAGACCGGCGACCCTGGAAGGCAGCTAAGGGTGAAATTTCCGCCGTGAATGGTTTTTATCCACTTGGGTTTCACACCAATCCACCCGAGTCAGTGCTTTTTATAATCCAGTTATTTTTATCATTTCAGAAGTCCTTGCCAACTTAGATATAAGATGCTTTCTGAAAACCCTCAATTCCACTTTTATGGTAATGTTACTCATTTAATTTATAGCCACATCAGGGAACAATTGGTGGTTAGCCGTTTTATCAAACCAGTCGAAACAAGCTCTAAACAAGAGTGGGTGGTATCCGGATCAGAGGCTTCTCAAGGGGACACCTTTGTCCAACCATTTGCGCTTTCTGTGTGGTTCTATCTCACTCAAGAGTAGAGAATCTCATAGTGTGCCACCCAGACCTGAGAACAGGGCAGGAAACCTCTCCCTTGTGAACCCAGACAGAGACAACGGAATTCACACACACAGCCACGGCTCCACCTGCTCCTTTGACAGCCTCCGAGCCCTTGCCTTCTTGGAACTTTGGACTCTGCAGGAACAAGGCAAGCTGGGTTCCTCCCACCTGCACTGACAGAGGGTGGAAAGCTGCCTGCGCCCTGCCAGGTCACCTCCGTGGTGGCCACGTTACTTTCCGGGTCCCAGAGCTGGGTGGATGGCAAGAGACCTGGCTTCTGTGCCCAGTCACTAAGGCTGGCCAACCCCCAGGCATTTAGGAGTGAAGAGATTTCTCTCCATAAACTTCACAGATACCGTAGTCTATCAAGGTAGCATCGGGCCAGGCTCTGATATAGATGATAAGTATATGATATGATATATATGAATATGATAGAGAGACTTTGATATATATATTTTAGGAGCTTAGAGATATATCTCCAAGACTTTTTTTTCTAAAATAAAAATACATGTTTAAAGTATTTATATAATTTTTTTCAAGCAGTATAAATTTAAGTATTTACATTTAAATTTCAGGATGAATCCCAGATTTTGACACTAATATAATTAAAATAATCTGTAGGGCCTTTTTTTTTCCTGTAAGTGCATTTAAGCCAAAAAGCCAATTAAATGAAAAATAACATAAATGGAGTTTCTCTATTGCTGCTGACTTTGATCTGCCCTCGAGACAGTGACTTAATAGAGCACTAGATTGCTCCAATTTGGTTCAATTTAACAGACACTGTTGAGTTGGAGTCAAATGCCCTTCTGCAGTGAGCGCACACAGGAGCTGTTGTGTGGCAGGGTCCCGGGCAGGACCCTGCCTTGTTCTCTGGGATGCTCACCACGAGCACAGAGCAAATGAGCCGGCATCCAGGGCCGAGCCGCAGCTGTGTGTGTGGCCCAGCACCGAGTTCAGAACACCAATGACAGGACGCAGCACTCTGCTTGGCCTCTGGTGCCCCTTGGAAACGCTGCCCTTCCCGCAGGGAAGTTCTGGGAGGCTCCTTGGCCCATTTCCAATTGGTCCACTGCTGCCCAGGCCAGCAATGAGCCAAGTATATAATTTAATAATAGCTGGCATCACCACCATCATTATTTTACAGTTCTTGCCAGGAATACCATTGCTTCCATAGGAAGAACTGAGATTGTGTGGTCATGCCTATGATTATAATGGTGTATGTTATGTTGTCTAATGCCTACAGCTTTTCAGAGGTTTTTCTGATCACAGAAAACAATACATGCTTATTACATAAAGTTTTTGCAGTACCAGAAGTACAAGACAGAATGAAAAGTTCCAGGATTCCATCTATCAGGGAAAATGACTCTCTCTGCATACATGTGTATATGCACATGGACACACACACGCGCGCACGCGCACACACACACACACACACACACACTTAGGTGGGTCTAAATAATTTTTTGCAGGAATGGAATCATGCTCTTCATGATGGTATGAAACATGAATATCTTTTTGCACAAATACACTGGCCATTTTTCTGGTCGGCTAACCCTTTAAAGGTCTGGGAGGCCCCTGTGGAGTGGGGGTGCTGTGCGTGACATCCAGAGGACTGTCTGGAGCTTCTGGTCCCTCCATACTATTAGGGGCTGCATGGACCATCCTGTACATCAGGTCTGCTCCTGAGCCTTCCTTACCAGAGGGAGAGCTAGAAGGGCAGGGCACTTCCCTTATTGATGGGTCATAGAAAGTCAAACTGCCCTCCTGAAAGCTTTCCCCTGGTGAGCTTCAACAGAATGAAAACAGAAACCCTCAGGCCAGCTGGGCGTGGGGGCGCACACTTGTAATCCCAGCATTCAGTAGGCTGAGACAGGAGGATCATGGTTTGCAGACAGCCTCAGCTACTTAGTGAGACCCTTTGCAACTCAGTGAGACCCTGTTTCAAAATAAAAAATAAAAAATAGGGCTGGCTGGTGGTGTAGCTTGGAGGTAGAATTCCCCTGGATTCCATCCCCAGTACCAAAAAAAAAGAAAAAGAAAAGAAACCCCCAGGCCTCTCAACCCTGAAGATCATGGAACTTTCTAGTAAACATCCTGTTTTCTTTTTAACTTGCATACATTTTCTTTTATTGAGGCATAGCATCTTTCATGTGGTTAGGATTTTTCCTTGTTTAGCAGGATTTTTTTTTGGGGGGGGGTGAGGGGAGTTGACCACTTGAATTTCATTTTTAATTTAATTGTTTTTTTTTTTGTCGTCTGATTATCTTTAGGAGCCTTTTCTGTCAAGTTGATTCCCAGGTCTCTGCATTAGTTATCGATTGCTGCATAGCAAATTGCCCCACACCAACTGACTTAAAATAACACATATCTCACAGTTCCTGTGGCTGCATGGCCGCGTGCCTTTGGCTCTGGGTCCCTGTCAGGAAGCCACACCAGAACTTCGGGCCAGGGCTGCTGTCCCATCTGAAGGTCTGAGATGAGCTCAAACCTGCATAAAAAGAAGGTTCCAAGATCACTCCCCCCAAATAGCCGGACCATAAGGATTTCCTTTGTAGGCAATTCTGTCTTCTACAAATATCAAAGTTAACGTGACATTACATCTTGGTGACACAGAAATATTCTTAATAATTCTAGAAGCAGGTAAACAAAGCCAGAGGAAAGCTGACCATTTTTGCCACTGGAAGCATGAAGATTAGATAAACTTGATTTTTGTTATCTTTGAATCTTAGCACAAGATATTTACAATGTAAATTGTAATTTACATTACAATTTTCTGTTATTGTGATATTTACAATGTAAATATCACAATAACAAAGCCAGGAAAATTAATTTCCTGTGCCAATGTACAGAATACACCTGGGATTAACTTTTCCATTACCTGCAAAAGGGCAGTCGGGATGACTTACTCTTTGACTCCTTAGGACATCTAATTTAGCGCCCTCCTCCACAGTAGAACCTCCATAAAACTGTCGGCCGCAAATGTAACATCACGCACGCTGCGCAAGTGCTTTCAGCAAAACTGAAGGATTTTACTTTGAAGCTCTGGTTTTCTGAAAATGTTTACCATAAGTCTCGGTTATCATTCTCCTTGCAGTAAATCCAAGACAACTGACCACATAACTTAGAGGAAGGAAGGTGTGTTTACGCACAGTTTTTTGGCGATCTCGGAGTTTCAGTCCATGTCAGGCCAGGTTACATCTGTGGAGCCATAGAGAGAGAGTCCGCTCTCACATTATAGAGGCTGGCTGGGAACAAGAGAGTCAACAATCAGGGGAAGTCAAAGACAAAGGCCACACCCCCAGGACACACCCTCTCCAGCCACACCCCACCTGCCTAGGTGAATCCACCACAATGGTGGATTACCACCAGTAAATCCACCACAATGGATTTATACGCTGATGAGATTACAACCCCATGACTTGATCGTTTCAACTCTGAGCGTTAATACATGGGCTCTTCAGGGGACAGTCTGTATCTAGCCATAACACCATATTAAGATATTAATTGGAGAGCTGCGGTCAGCACTTGCATGCTGGTTGGAGTTTTGAGTGAAAGGACGCTGTCCTGTGCACATGGCCTACAGTGGTGCAGCCCAAGGCTGGCACTGTCATTATTCATGAAGCCCTGTAGATTCCCTCTCCAGCCGTATCATAAGGTCTTCAGATCAGGAGTGATCTTTCCACAAGAACCATCAGCCAAATAATGAGTGAAGACGCCATAGCTTGGGAGACTGTGGTAACACATGTTAAGAAGTGCTTATGGTCAGAAAATCTGGGACCCAACATAGTTTCAATTGGAGGTTTCAGCTTTAATACCTACCAGCTGCATGACCTTGTGTCTCAGTTTTCTTGTCATGAGGAGAGGTCATAAAAGTCTCTCCCTGGAGAAGATTGGAGGCCTCAGAGCAGAACACCACTTAGCCTGTATCTAATTATATAGTGTGCATTGCTTGAAGATTGTGAGTAGCACATGCGAAAATCACTGATTGAATTTTTCCATCCGTATTATAATTCTTACTCAAAAAGCAAATACCCACCAGATACAACAGCACATACCTATAACCCCAGTATGTAGGAGGCTGAGATAGGAGGATAGTAGGTTTAAGACCAGTCTCGGCAACTTTTTGAGACCCTCAGCAATTTAACAAGACTTTATTTCCTTTCTTTTCTTTCTTTTTCTTTCTCTTTCTTTCTTTCTTTCTTTCTTTTTGGTGTAACTCAGGAGCATATGACCTCTGAGCTACATGCCCAGCCTGATTTTATTTTTATTTTGAAACAGGGTCTCACTAAGTTGCAGAGGGCCTCACAAGGTTGCTGAGGCTGGCTGCAAACCTGCAATCCTTCTGTCTCAGCCTCCCAAGTACTGGGACTACAAGTGTGTGCCACCACCCACAGCTGACCCTGTTGCAAAATAAATAAGTAGAAAGATCTACGGATATTCCTCAGATGTAGAATGCCTCTAGGTTCAAGGCCTAATACAAAAATAATAATAATAATAGTACAGCAAATCTCCTTATATGTGTTTCACTCTTATACAAATTAAAGGTTTAAAATCAGTAGTGACACCTTTATACAAATGAAATAATTAAAATCAGAACATCTCCCAAAGTAATGACCTAAAGTAATAATAGCCAGCCCAGTTGCTTATAGGAAGTCTCCTTCTAATTTTATTAGGTCAAACAAATTCAGTCCTTCAGTTTTCTATGCATTTTAACCAGACGCTAGAAATTTGAATAGAAAAGCAACTCCGTAGCTCAGTTACACGCTTGAGACTAGTCTATGGTAGTAGAACACCAGGTTTTCCACAAAGCCCCCCAGCTTGTTTTGAGAGCACTCAGCATTCAGCACTCAGCTCTCTCTGCCCTGCCTGCATTTCAGGGCAAACATAGAAAGCATGTGTGGGGGGACTGCTTCCATGGGATCCTCACCCGAACAACCCCAGCAAATCCAGAAGCAAAGCACGGGCTGACACGGTGCACCCCTTTCCCGTGGCTAGTTCCTCATAGCTCACTGCTGCGTGGGTTCTTGGGTAAGCAGAGGTGGGGGGCTGGAGACAGGGAGGAGGGAGGGGCAGCTAGAGGAGGCGGGAGCATCGTTTCCCTACAAGTTGATACTCTCTCCCAGAAATAAATGGTGCAGGGAGGTGATCCCTCAACCTCCGCCCTGGTAAGAGGTTAATGTAGGGAAGTGGGGGTACAGTTTAAGGGAAGGCTATGAACAAAGGGTTACTTTCAGAGAAAGGGGGCCTGGGATAGGAGAGACGACAGCGATGTTGTGTCCCGCGTGGGAAGCTTCGTGCTGACTGGGGGCTTCCGCTCCATGCCCGTGCACACGGGAAGGGCGCTGGCTTGCTCTCTTTCCAAACCACAGCTTAGTGCGTCTGCCCTGCGGTGTTTCCCGCCACCTTGGAAGCTTTCCCGTTGGTGTCTAAGTGAAGGGCGGAAGGAGATCTAAGGTGTCAACGCAGATGCCGTAGCCACCTTCGTGTTGCTGCAGAGGCTTGGCATCTTTGGGCAAAGACACTTAGCCTCCTGGTATCACTGCGAATCCCTAACCACAGCAGAATGGGGGGGTGCCATATTTTATCTCATTTATTTTCTTTTATTTTTTAGTGTGCGGAGGGGGAGAGGATACCCAGACCCAGGAGTATTCTTCCTCTGAGCTACACCTCCAGCCCTATGATTTTTTTTGGGGGGGGGTGGAACCCAGGGGCATCCTCCCTCTGAACTATATCCCCAGCTCTATTTTATTTATATTTTTATTTTGAAACAGGGTCTCACTAAATTACTGAGGACCTTGCTAAGTTGCTAAGGCTGGTCTCAAACCTGCGATTCTCCTATCTCTGTCTACCAAGTACTGGGATTACAGGCATGCACCATCATGGCCAGCTTTATTATTTGTAATCCTACTATCTTAGCCTCCCAAGTACGAGGATTACAGGCATGCACCACTGTGCCCAACTCCTGTATTTTCTCTCTTGAGGACTTCCTGAATTTCCCCTCAGGTTCATCCCAGTCTTGCCCTGCCCTGCTCATTTCTACCTGGCTGCCTACCAGGGTCACTCTGGTCATGGATAATGGTGTAGCTGGTCGATGTGTGCCCTGCAGCAGTAGAGAAAGTTGGTCAGACCACCAAGAGCCAGAGAGCCCCTGGTCCAGAGAGGCACAGGAGCCCACCCCTGTGGTGGCTGCTGCGTCTCAGAGCAGGCTTTAGGGAATACACTTAGGAACTAAGAAATGTTAGGATTGCTGTGTAAAGTGCATCGCACCCTTGGCCAAGGCTCAGGTGCTCCGGGGTCCTTGAAAGCAGGGTGGTGCGCACCTGCTTAGTTAGCGGATACGTTTCTAGAACCACATGCGGTTGGTACCTCTGGGTCAGGAGGGGAGGGGGTCATTATTTTTACACTGAGTAGATGTTTCCTTCTGCAGCCCTAGCCTGGCACCTCTTTAGCACCTCATTAGCAGCCTCTGCACAAAACAGTCAAATGATGTGCTCAGGGCAAATGCACCCAGCCAGTGTCTTCCAGTTTTTTATAGAGTGTTTGGTTATTAAAAGTTTTCAGCACACAAAGGTTTAATTTTCCCACAGAACTGTTTGGGGTTTGCCTGCAGTTCAGGGAGCTGCCGTGTTGTTGCTGCCCCGGAGCGAAGCTGTAGAGGGCAGTGCGTGCAGGGTCTAGGGGAAGGGGCACTCGAGGGCCACTTGCGGCCACTCAAGTGGACAGTGCGCTCCTATGCTTCGAACCTCGTAGCCCTGGTAAAAAGCCTCCCAGGAGCAGCAAAGTTTCATGCATGCACAGCACGTTTGGGCCAGCCCCTGCCCATCCCTCACCATGAGGCCCCTGCAGCCCCACCTGCAGCCCCATCTCTAGCACCGCTGCCCACTTGCTATCGGCTTCCTCAGCAGGAAACTGTCATGGAGCTTTATGATAGTAAAATGGCGCTGTCTTCACTGGACACTTGTCGCCATCAGCAAGGATCTGCCCTTCTCGGGGATGGGAGTGGTCCCTGCCTCTCAGTAGACGATGGAAATACCCCTTCTCTTTGGGATTTCATGATCCCAACTCCAGGGACTCACAAATTTCCACCTTCACCCCAGCGTCCCAGGGTAAACTCACTTCTGAACCCTGGATCCAGTGGCCGCATTGTTGCTAAAGGTCTGTCACCTGAAGCTGGCCTTGTGGCATGTCCTCAGGGGTCAAGGACAGGAGGGCAGGCCTTCCACCCACCCCACACGCATGCAAGTGCCCACAGCCCTCTGGAGGGGCCGAGATGATTACAGGACTGTCCACCTTCGCCCGCCCAACAGGCCCCAGGAGGCCTCCAGAACTGAGCCCAACCTGGGCTGTGTCCCCTCTGTGTCCTGGCGAGGGAGCAGGGCCACAATGGTAGACCTGCTGTGCGTTCAGTTGTGACAAGGAGTCTCAGCAAGTGGCCCCCAAACCCAGTCCTTCCTGCTGGGGTTAACCCGGGAAGGCATGTTGCCTGTGTGGCAGGGGGAGGTGGGACCCTCTGCAGGTCACTGGTGTCCCCTGCCAGAAGGCTGGGGCCAGAGTTCCTGTGGATCCCCACCCCTGCCCCCAAACCCAGCGGGCTGGAGCCCACCAGCAGGCTCTTGGTGACATGTCAAACTTTGGAGAATGGCTGGCCGGAAGTTGGTTCAGCTTTATTCAAAATAGGGGGCTCAAGAGAGAAACTCACAGGGCAGAGGGTGGGTGAGCAGAGCCTCAGCCCTTGGGCACAGCGAGGACAGGCCTGCTGTGAGTGTCCCACAGGAGCTGGGCGAGTAAAACTGGCACATGGGTGAGGGTGAGGCTGAAGCCGTGAGTGTCAAGCGTCCCTGCGTGAGCCAAAGTCCACGTGGGCCAGTGATGGCATCTGTCTGGCTCTGCTGGTGCACAGGGAATGTGCAGGACTCTGCTCAGAGGCCTCCTCTACACCCCACAGTGTGAATTCCATCTCTAATGACTCAAGAGAAGAAAAAATCAAACTCAGGACACACCTGCTCTGTTCCCCACAAACCACCCCACTGCAGCCAGGTAGACTGCTGCTCAGCAGCGAGGTGGTCATAGCTAGTGGGCAGAAATTAAATTTCACATCTATATAAGCACAGTTCATTAAAAAAAAAAACAGTAAAGTGCTAAAGTAGGTGAAGTAAATAATCCATGTAGAGTCTTGTTTTTGCTGTGTCTTTGCAGTAAAAGTAGACTGTTCTGAAAGATAATATATATTTTATACCGTTGGTGCCCAAATCATAACACTTTCACACTTGAATCTTTATAGAGGATGTATCTCAAAACTTCAGCTGCTTGCAAAATCTCATCAGCTTTATTTATTCAGTGCTGCAGAAGTTGTTTCTGCATTCGGAAACTCCTGTGCTGCAGAACGCCATGAGCGCTTTCTCTGTCATTACAAGTCCTCATTGCTCAGGAGAGAGCAAAGCTGTGAAATGTCACCCTTGGGTGCAAAGGCGGACACGCTCCCTGAAGCCAGACACTCGCTCCAGAGGGAAAGCGCCGGGCATCTGCCACCCCGGCTGCCTGGGAAAGTCTTGCATCCTTTCTCAATACCATTTCTCCAAAACAACCACGTTTGCAGTTCAAACTCATGAAGTTCCTGAGCTCTTACAGGAGCAGAGAACAGAATGTGGCCGTCCTCTGTCCTGACAGATAGATCCCGGGGCGCTCTTTCCTGTCACGTCATGGAACACACTCTTAGTCTCTGTTTCTGTGGGGTTTCCCTTCAGAGGGGTTGCTGTAACTATGATCTGTGCCAAGAAATCTGAGTAGTGGGGGTCAGGAGATGAGAAATTGTCTCCACTGACCAATGATCCAACCAGCAGCAAATGCCAGGGAGGGGATTGGGGTCGCAGGGGATCGCCTCCCACACAGGAGGAGAGGAAACTGGGGAAAGGCAGGAAATGAGGATGGGGTAACTTTCAGTGCATCTCGTCTCCCTGGCAACCATCTGTTGGCTATGTTTCCCCAGCGTTCAAGGACAGACCGTGGGTACATCCTTCCCATCTTTGACATGCAGCATCAGGAGGACCTGGAATCCCGTCCCTAAATTAGGCTGCATGGACAGATGGAAGGAGTCTTGGTCTCATGGGCTTGCTGAGGGTGGGTGGCCACAGGCTGGAGTAAGCAGAGTTGTCCCCCCACCTCCTGGTAGTGAGGAGGAAGCCCGCCCAGCATGGGTAGTCTGTTAAAATGGAGGTATCGTGGGGAGGGAGGCTAATTCCCTTCTCAAAATGTGAAGAAGAAGGAATAACGTGGTACCCTAAAAAAGAGCTCGTGTGTAGGAAGCCGGGTTGGCCCAGATTCTGAGCCAAAGGGTCAGGTTAGCTAGGAAAATCACTCCGAGAGTGGAGGATGGCACAGTCCCTCTCGGTCCTGGGAACTTCAGGAAGCGCAGGCTTGCTGAGGCTGGCCGCAGTAGCATTGTCTTCAAGGCACCAAGCTAGGTGTGAAGGGTTTAGGTAAATGCAGAAGTACCAGTGTCTCCTCAGCCGGCAATTCAGAGAGACGGTAGGGATGCGCTCAGGACAGTATTTCCAGAACCTTCCATGCAGGTAGAACGATCCTGAAGGAGAAAACAGACCATGGGCTGTTTCCTGATGAATAATGTTTTAGCCTTGAAAATGGAACATTGTGTCCATGGCTGGGTCCACGTAAAGCAGCCGCCTCTTGCATTTTTTGCCTCAACACACACACACACACACACACACACACACACACACACACACACACAACCAAGCAGGCATAAAAGGAGAAATCTGGAAAGTGAGAAATTTCTGGAAAGTAAGAAATATAGAATTAATTTAGCATGTACATGATTTAGCCATAGTGTACATGATTTACATATACATGATTTGCAGGCATAGTGGCACACACCTGTAATCCAAGTACTTGAGAGGCTGAGACAGGAGGGTCACTGGTTCAAGTCCAGCCTCAGCAACTTAGCAAGATCTTGTTTTAAAAATAAAAAGGGCTGGGGTGTAGCTCAGAGGTAGAATGTCCCAGGGCCAAAAATTAAATAAAAATGGACATAATTTAAAAGGCTGAGAAATTAGCCATGTACATACAATATATTTGATTTGTCTAATGACATTTTTGTGATCAAATAAATAAAGTCATGATATCCATGTGAAAAGACAGAAAAATGTGTGTGTGTGTGTGTGTGTGTGTGTGTGTGCGTGCATGCTCATGCTTAAAAGAAGAAACTAATCAAACTATCTTTAGCCAAAGGATATCAACCCTTCATAGGAGCTTTAAAAAATAAAAAGCCCCATTTATTGTGTTCACCCTGGGGCTGGTGCTGGGCCAAGCATCTTATCTGTTTTAATATATTAAATGCTTAAGAAACCCCAGTGTCAGGTAATACTCTTATTAGTCTTATTTTATGGCTTGGGGAATTGGGATTCAGAGGGGGGGGGTATGTCTAAGGTGTGAGAGCCAAGCAGTGTTGGATTAGAAGCCAGGCCTTCCGCCACCCAGCACACACAGCTCTAAAACTCCGTCCCCAAGCCGCTGGTCACCTGCTCAGTGTGCCCAGAGAACAGATTCTGGGCCTTTCCCTGGGGCTGGATTTCAAGGTTCAGCTCAAGTGCCATCAATCACAAACCTTGCTTGATGCCTAGACCACCAAAGCTGCTCTCTTCTTCTCTCTTCACTCTCTCTCTTCCTCAATCCAGAGCTCCCCATTCCCTCTGGACTGTGAGCTCCATGGAGCCCAGAATTCTTTCTCTGGAAAGCTTTGCAGTCCAGCAGCCCAAGGTGCCCAAGGGAGATGGCAACTGCTGGAGGAGAGAGAACTGGGCCCCTTTGCTGGGCGCCGTCTTGATCCATACGCCAGGGAATCGCCCTCCTGGGGACGTGTGACAGCGTCTCAGATAGGTTGGTTGTGGTGGTTCTGGCATGTTAGTGGTCAAGGCCAGGTGTGCTACCTGCACCCTACTCCGTGTATGGATCACCCAGGGTGTGCAAGGCCAGGCGGGCCCGGCCTCAGGCTGAGGAAGCCTGCCACGCGGCCCCCGCCTCCTCAGCTTCTTCCCATGATGTGCCCCGCACCCCTATAGGACACACTCTGTGGCTCTTTAAACGTAGTGCCCGGCACGTTAATGAGTGAATGAATGAATGAATGGCTGAACAAGGCATACAGAGGGTGGAGGGAGACGCAGGAATGCTGGCACGGGCTGAAATTCCATGCGCATGCTGGTGTGACGGAGTCCACATGAGACCAGGATTGAACCGAGGACCTGTGTTTGGGGTCCTATTAGCTTATTAGCTGTGTAGACATGTCTTCATATTGAATCGTGGTGGTTGACCCCCAAAAGCCAGAGGAAAGAAAACTAAAGGGCCTGAGAGGACCACGTAGCCCGAGAGGACCAGGTTCACGTTAGTACTGCTCTGCTCAGGGTCGGCGTGAGACCTCTAGGTTGTTGATGGCAAAGTCCTGTGATGTTCATAGCTGTAGGTTTAGGCTCTGTGGCTTGGGAGACAGTTCCTTTATGAAGGTGCTGCCGTAGCTCTGGATGGTAAGATAAAAGTAAGTAACTAACTGAATAAGTACAAGTAGAGATAGTTGAGGAGAAGTAAGAGCTATTCCAGGGAAACATCCCAGACTAGACTCACTGTCAGCTCTACAGAAACAGACAAGGGAAAAATGAATGTTTTGAGAGGGGGAAACAGTCCTTTATTAATAGGATGCAGTCCAGAATTCCATGTGTTCAATTCGTTGTCTTAATGAATGTGCCCAGTAACGCTGTCAGATGGGTATTATCCACACTTTCATGCCAGAAGTCCACGTTCCAAGAGTCCATATCTGGAAGAAGGAAACGGCAGCAGCAGTCACCACAGGGGGTGGAGGCCGTCCCTCTCCTTGTGCTGTAGGCGTTGCAAAGGAATTTCAGCAAGAACAGCTCAGCAGCCCGGAAATAGAAGGGCTGGTTATGGAGTCCAGAGCTTCACTGTGTAATACTGAACTGGCCAATCCGGAGAGGACAGACAACCCATGAAAAAGCATCTCTTCCCAGTCGGGGTGGGTGTCAGATCTAGGAGCTGAGAGCTGTTTACTGACAGTGGAGTGAAAGCCGTCCACCCCAACTAGTTCATAACAGGCTCCGTCTCTTGGTCGCTGAATTGACTAAGCCCTGAGCTCCATGTTCATCATCCCTCCAGGGAAGAGACAGCAACAAGGAGCAGCCTGTTCCTGCCGGGTTTTGTTTGTTGTTTCTTGTAACAATTGAGACTTTCACAAAGAACAGGCAAAGTGTATGCTCATTCCCAGAGCGATGGAATATTCAGATTATTGTGCGCCTGTTAGTCATAAGTACCTTTAGTTCAGAATTCTCAAGCTATACCATAGTGTTATTAAAAAGACTGATAAATTAAACCATGTACTTTATTTAAAAAAAAAAGTAACAACACAGCCCTTGGTATCTGTTCTCACTGGATGTAAAAATGGATGCCAAGGGTCCCTGCAAAGATGCTCCTTCATGTGTTTAAGGACAAACATGTGGACTGACCTCAGCCCATGATGATGAGGATGATAATGAAAACGTTAGCTCTCGGTGGTCCCTCAATAACAAGCATACCTACATCCCATTAGAAAAAGCACAGCATTACGTAATTCAGAATGAGCGCCATATCCCGGTGAGACGTGGGAAAGTTTCCAGTGCTTTATTCATAGCTACTTCTGGCTTCTCGCCTGGCCTTACTGCTCCCTGTGAGGAGCTCAAATGATGTGAACCCAGCCGCCCTTTAGCAAGGGTGTCCCTGCCTTGGTGGCAGATGGACAATACACCAGAGGGGACAGAGCGCCACACCTGGACCCCCGCCACCCACCCAAGCACGGCTCGGCCTGCCCACTGAAGCAGCGGCGGCTGCTGAGTAGGAACCACCACCTAGCTTCAGATATACAAATTGCCAGAGGATTCACAGGCAGTCTGGACCATCCCACTGGGTTTGTCAGACAGAGCCAAGACTGGTGGGCACTGCCTGCCCCTGGCCACACAGACCTGGGTGGCTTCTGCCCCTGGTGCCTGTCCAAGGGAAGGGCCCGCAGCGTGGGGCAGGAGGCCACAGATGACGAGGCCGATTCGACAGCACGTGCCCATGGTGGTGCTGTTGCAAAATCATTACACACTGGGAATGTAGAGGTCCTATCCAGAGAAAATTAGTAAATTAGTAAAGCTCACAAAGAGCGGGAAGAAGTTGGTTGTCATCTGTGGTACTGGTTAGTTGGTGAAATGCAGCCAGGTGTTTCGGGGTGTTTCTGCCCCATCCACAGAATGCTTGTCCAAGAGACTCAGGGAGACCGGCAGAATCCCAGGACAGCCTACACGAGGCCCAGAGGGAAGAGATGTCCCCGTGAGGCTCAAGGGGCACTCTGGCCATCTGCCAACATGAGATGTAGAAGCAAAGCACATCTGTGTAATCAAGAGTCCACATCACCCCATCTCCCAAAGAGCTTCTGTCTGCTCATACCTTCTCATGTCAAATAAACCATATTTTCCAGGGCTTGCCAAGGCAGTGCAACCTACTCTCAGCAATGTAACCTGACTTTTTCTTTCTCATGGTCTAGAGCCCTCTTTTGCCATCTTTAGATAAACCAGATGCTCCCCTTCAGAACACGTCTGGTCACTGCCAGGGCGGTGGCCCTGACCCCAGCCCCTACCCACCTCCCAGGCTGTGAGTGGACACAATGACTCTGAGTGATGTTAGGCGCACAGAGTCATTCATTGCTCCCAAGCCCAGATTTTCAAAGGGTCTTTTTTTGTTTGTTTATTGAACCCAGAAGCGCCGTACCTGGAAAGCAGGCACTTTGCCACTTAGCTACATCCCAGCCCCCCAAGCTCAGATTTTAAAAGCTAGAGTTTTTTAATTGCATATAGTAACATAAATATACACATCTGGCCGGGCGTGGTGGCACACGTTTGTAATCCCTGCGCTTGGGAGGCGGAGACAGGAGGATCGTGCAGGTTCGAACACAGCCTCACTGGCTTAAGAGACCCTGTTTCCAAATTTTAAAAAAGTATAAAATAGGTCTGGGAGTATAGCTCGGAGGTAGAAGGGTTTCCAGGAACTCCAGTACCACCAAAAAAATAAAAAAATGAAAAATAAACACATCTGTATATTAAGAAATATAAATTTTGTAATTTCCACTGCTATCAAAAAAGAATTAAAAGTTACAAAGACATTCAGCTGAGGAAGTACAAGAAGTTAGAAGGCTGTTTGCCTCGGGGAGAACAGGCTCTTTAAATAGAGCTGGTCCTTCCACAGAGCCCCAGGGTAGGCGGGTATCTTCTAGCTTCAAGGAAGACACAAATCCAGGTAAAGTGAGGCTGTGGGTTTGTGAAGACAGCCCCCAGCCCCTGAAGACTGGCTAGCCCCTGGCTCCCCCATCCGCTCCCTACCAAGGCCACAGTAGGGAACGGATGCCTGCCCAGCCAGAGTGGCCACCCTTGCTGCTGGCCGGTTGGACGTCCCCACTGCTTTGTGTGTCTTTGGCAGACTTGGTGGCAAGCATAACTCCTGCAGAGGTCCCGACCTTGCTTCTCTTTGTATCTCACACAGGGGCGGATCTGCAGGAAGGCCGGCAAATCAAAAAAGTCCTTCAGTCGCAAGGAGGCCGAAGCTACCTTTAAGAGTTTGGTGAAGACTCACGAAAAGTACGGCTGGGTCACTCCTCCCGTCTCCGACGGCTGATGTTGGCCACGTGCGTCAGACGCTCCAGCCCGTCCACACACACCGCCTCCCCTGACATCCATCTCCTCCCAGCGCTGCGCATCCCCCCCCGCCCCGACCTTTTCTACTCCAGCCAGAACTGCATCCTGAACGTGAAGGAGACATTTAAGTTATTTATGAACAAATGTGTTTACAGAGAGGAGGAGGAGCGAATGCCGCTCGGATTGTGTTTTGACGAGCGACGAGTGGTCATTGCTAAGTCACTTTAGAACACACGTCAAGATGGTGATGGTCCCCGCTGCCCGCCCGCGCCTTGGCCTTGCTTCTTTCCATGACAGCAGCTCCAGCAGCAGCAGCAGCAGCAGCAGCAGGACCCTCCACCGGCTGGCCCTGTTCTGCTCCGTGTGCTCTGTGTCCGTGTAGATTAAGTGGCACGGGCCGGGCGCCCCGCACCAGCCCCTGTTTGCTGTGCTCGGCCTCCCTCTTCCTCTCCCTGGCAGGTCAACATCGCCTGAAGATGCGTCTTTCTTCTTTCTGTGGCCTGTGGTCTTCTGTGGCATCGTTTAGACCCCATCCGTGCTCTGACCTTCGGCTCCTGAAAAACGCAGACTTGCCAATTGCCAGGTTCTAGTGATTTCAAACTACACCTGCCCACGTGGTTAAAAGGTGTCCTTTCTCTTTCTCTTTCTCTCTTTCTCTCTTCTCTCTCTCTCTCTCTCTCTCTCTCTCTCTCTCTCTCTCTCTCTGCTGACTCTGTGGTGTGCTGCTGTTCACAGATAAACCAGTGCCATTCGGTGAGAGGCAGGGGTGCCTTGGCACCAGGTGGACAAGGGCTCGGATGCCAGGGGCCACCCCTGGGACTCAGAGAAGGGCCGGGCGGAGCGGACAGTCGCTTCCGATGCTAGGGGGTGCTATCGTGACTGTGTATCTATGCTCTCGTCTTCTCAGTCACCAAAAGCAACAGACGGGTTCCCACCCGCCGCAGTCGTCTGCCTCGTTCTGCCTGTGCTAGTGGCTGGGAACTCCAGAACCCAAAGGACGCCGGCGAGCCAGCGAGCGGCCGCACGTGGGTTGCATGACCGGGTCTGTCTCTTCACCCCATAGTCACTCGTGTGTCCCCCAGGTTGAGATGCAAGTACCTTTGCCCTGGTGTAAACTCCCCGTTATTTAATCTCCACGCGGTTTCATTACTCTCTTCTGTTAAGTCACTTAGAGCTTTCTAAGAAACTCCAGGGAATGAGGAAGTACTGTTGATAACATGCAGAAAGAGGTAAGATGTTCATTCCAAGTGGAAAAAAATCTTATTGGACACATTTTAAATAAAATCATACCTGATGCACTGCCTCAAGAATTCAGTCATTGTGGGCTGTCCTTCTGTCTAGAATGTTCCATCTGCTTTATAAAATCATAATGTTTCAAAGACTGCAAACACCAAAACTTGGTCGGCAGGGGCAGCACTCCCCAGGTGGGAAGTGAAGATTTAGGTTCCCACAGTCTTTGCAAATACTGAGTACATTAAAATGGTCTCAAGAAGCAGGCACAGAGATGAGTCGCATCTAACCAAGAGCCTTGAGGGATAACTGGTGGGTCAGATGCAAACGTGCCAATTGTATTTGACCACTCTGAAGGCAGAGCCAATCATCTTCTTGGCCTATTATAGACAATTCTTCAAGAGGTCTTGGCCACCTGGTGAGCTACTCACTTGTTCAAAAGTTCTTAGGGACCCGAGAGGCCTCTCCTGGAAGGACAGGGGTTAGCTTCCCCAAGCATGGCTGGCAATCAACAAAATCTACCCTTTTTTTTTTTGTCGATCAGCCAAATTGACCATTTATTGTTGCTTTTAGTTTTTGCCACTTTCCTATTTTCCCTGAATGCACAAATGTAACTGCTGAGCTGAAAAGACAGTGTGTTGGGAATGCCTGAGCTCCTGCTTGAGTTTCAGCCAATCAGTAATAGTTCTGAAACTCCGTGACAGTGAGCTTGGGGCACCGATCCATCTGCTTCTCCGAGGCCGAATTCCCCATCCTGGAAATCTGCGTGCAGCTGTTGGTCTTTGGCCCTCAGGGACTATTGGTTGTGATAGAATTTTACTGTGGGCATTGGAGACCTAGAGCAGAGACCTTGTCCTAGCTCAGGAAAGCACCTGAACTTCATGATTTGCAGGTATTTTCTTCTTCTAATGTAAAAGTGAGAGCATCTCTTTTTTTAAAGGAAAAAAATATATTCACTCAAAGCTGGGCAACTTTGAGTATTACTGATTGCAAATCAGTAATGTCCTCCACCATTTCCAGGTGGGCTACACCAGAAGGCGCAGCCAGGAGCTGTGGTACCTCCCCGGGTGCGCTTGGTGGCCGCCCACGCCGCTCCACGCCAGCTGCGCGGCCCACCTGGAATTTGATTTATGCTGCATGGTATTTCCATTAGGTTTTTTAGAAACTTATAGAAGAAATCAATTCTTTAGTAAAAGGTTACCTTTTTTTATTTAGTAAGAATTCCAAGTTTTTGGAGCAGTGAGAAATAGCATAAAGCAGTCCCCAATGGCTGGCTTCCCTCCGGTGTCCCACACTGGGACCAGCAGGCCTGGCGGTGCCTATCTGCTGAGGCGCCTCTCCCCCTTGCATGCTGGTCCTCACAGCTGGACCCTGGCTGTTCTCATGCCCTGGCCATGAGCCTCATCCCACTCCTGTGAAGTAGATGACTGCCTGTGGAGCCCAGTGGGAGAAGGAGGTTCGTGCCTGTACCCTGGGCCCACGGTTCCGTACAGCCAAGAAACACAGGCAGTCCTCGTCACACAGGCAGCAAGGGAGTAACTGGACGGCGGTGGCGATGTTTTCATCTCACTGTCTTTGTCTATCAGTGGGCTCTTAGCAGGCCACAAAGCCCAAGGAACAGAAACACAAACTCGCATGCTGCTCCACAGTGCAGACCCTTCGCCCTCCAGCCGTTGCCCTGGCCTGGGAGGCTCTCCATAGCTGGACAAGAGCCTGGATGAGGCCACGTGAGTTTATAGCGAACTTTCTAGCAGATCAAGAATTCTTTACACGCAGGAAGTCCGTCCCCCCAGTTACATGCACACAATACTCCCACAAAGATTGTCTCTAAATTCACTAGTCACAGAATAGATAGAGTTTGGGCCTAGATCTTTCGGCCCCCAAGTACATTCTACCGATCAAAATTCAACCTTATTTTTTTTCTTTGAGAAAAACCTATGGACCGGTGAAAAAGACCAAAAAGACCCAGAATTGAAAGACAAGAGCCAGCATACCTGGCTGGCGGGCCACTCCCCTGTCTGGGCCTCAGTTTCCTTGGCTGTCAACTCTTAACTAGACTGATGTGAGGAGGACTCAAAGGACAAAGGGAAAGTGCTCCTGAGACCAAACATTGTGTGAACATCACACCGCACTGTCACGGTATCAGGAAATTCCTGTTGCAATGGTAGGCTCTAGTGAGAACGCAATTGGATACCTGCTTAGAACATGCAATTAGAGTGGTTAAAATGCAATTATCTTATAATTACTTACTTGCTTTCAGTCCCCAGTCCTCTACATGAAGCCAGCCAGCCATCCTTCCAGATGGTCTCCACATAGTCAGTACTCTTCTCTTAGATACGGGGCAAGCCCAGAAGTTAAGATGCGTCTCAGGAGACACAAAAACCAGCAACAAGTGAGACTAGTGCCAACCGCGCTGCAGAAATCACAGACGTGCTGCAGCCCCAAGCTTCCTGGCGCCTGAGCAGGGAGATGCCAGGCGGTAGGTCTGGTGCGAGCCACAGCTGGTAAAGGGAAGAAGGGTGGGTGTAGCAATGGGAGCAGCTGGGACTAGCCCACGGAGAGTGTGCTATGTCCTCTGCGCAGAGGGGAGAGCTGGAGGCTCCCCACCACCTGGCTCCTGCCAGGACCCTGTTTTCAGAGCTGATCTCAGGAGGGAGCCTGGCGGCTTCAATAGCCCCGGGTGTAGGGGTTACAGTCAGCATTTTATCCGAACTCTTCGAATTGGGCTGGAAGCAGAGCTCATGGCCTGACTGTAGAGTGGTCAGGCAGCCACTTTGCCAAACTTCAGGCAACCCCAGAGGGGGCCAGTGCTTGTCCCACGTCAAGGGGGCAAAGTCAGGCCATGTCATGCTTTCTGATGCTTTGTGATGCTTCTCATAAGAGCGTTAGACAATTCCCAGGGCCCACAGCCAAGCACGCGCTTTCCTCCCACCCTGGAGCTAGTGCTGCCGCGGGTCTTCCCAGGTGTCACAGAAACACCCACGGTGACCCACTCTGCCAAAAGCAAGCAGTGGGAAGGGTGCAGATCCTCTTCAGTGGCTCTGGGATAATGCAGGGACAGGCTTGAAGCTCAGCCATGGGAACCACAGTCCTTAATTTTGATGTTTTCTCCAAAGCATTAAAATACTATACAGCTGCTCCTTGCTTTTATGCTATGTTCTGCCCCTTTTTCCCCCTAGTTTTGCAGTATTGAGTGTCATTCAACCCCAGGGCCCATCTGGTCCACAGAACGTAGCCAATGAACTAGAAAGGCCAAACAGTATTGACATTCGGGTAGGCAATAAGTGAGGTTCACTTGAGTCCAGAAGAAACACAGGAGCAAAGCGTACTGTCCAAACAGATCTCACGAGAGCCGAGTGTTTGAAGAGAGCATAGATCTGAACGGAGGCAAACTTTTATTTCAGGCTGTCGGGGCCTGGACAAATAGAGTGGACGGAGAGGTCAGGCGCAAGGACACCCTCACCAGGGAACGAGGCAAGGTGCCCTGAGGGAGTAGAGCCCCGCAGGCCGCCACGTCCCACTGCCAATTCACCTCTTCTCCGGCAAAGCTGAAGCTGTCCGGCACTGTCGATGTGCGTTCATTCTGTATCTTAGGTCTTGGGCCGTCACTGGTAATGATCACATTCGTGAGCTAAGATGGAAACTGCTGTACCCACTGCGCTTGGTCTCGTCTCTGCTTGGCCTCTCTCCATGTGACCTCACTTTGTGAACGTTGTCCTGATGACGGTGGAGGCTGCTGACTCCATGTCACGGGTCCCGGTGGCCTTCAGACTACCGCCACAACTCACATTCAGACTTCGGTGTATACTCGTCCCAAAGCTGTCCTCTAATTCTGTAATCCTTGAAAGGAGAACGAGGAAAATGCATGTGCCATAAACTAGATAGGAAGGAAATGTTAAGCACTGGAAGATGGTCGATGCATGAGTAAATAATCTGGAGGCACTGCCCTAACGGGAGAAATAATAATTTTGGAAAGCAAGCCTTTAAAACCAATAAATGTCTTTACATGGAACGTTTGTTGTGTGCACGCATGGTCTCTGTTGGGGGTTGTCAGTATTCTCTGGGTTTCGTGTGCGGTGTCCTGCGTGGTCCATGTGGATAGCTTTCTGTCTCGTGATGTCCTCTGACCTTTGAAGCATTGACTTGCTTGTGGTTTGCCAAATGGAAGCTCAGAAGTAATGTCACAGGGTTTCTCCATAAGAATCAACAAAATGTAACTGAACCAAATCTAATTGTGCCTCCACAGGACACAGAACATTTCTCCTTCGGCTGCCACTTGCTTTGTTAAGATTTGCAAACGTGTTTGCCAAAGATTCCTAGTAACATTTCTCAACATAACTGAGATGCTGCACTTAGCACAGAACAGTAGCCTCAAACACCACTGATTTACAAAGATGTTTCTTTGGAAAACTTACAGAGCAGCAAGGCTGGAAATTGACAATTTTCAAACATCTTAAGCATAATTTATCTAAAAGGCACTGGAGCTCATTTTCCACACTGCTATGTAAGTTGGCTTCAGCTTTTACTTTAAGCTGTTTATCAGCAGAATTTCTCTGCCCCCGTCAATATTCAAGGCAGTTTTCTCTTTGGGAGCATGTTTTTCTTTTAAAATCTGAAAATGCTAATTCGGTTCTGAGCGGGCCTCAGCTGTGAAATCAAACAGCCTTGAACCCCCTCCGCCTCCCGGCACAGGCAGGTGAGGCGCTTAGCCCCCAGACACTTCCTTTCTGCTTCCCAAACTAAAATTTTGCAGTGTGCAGCAGCTATCGGGACTGCTTTGACATGCAGGACTCTATTTGGGAAGCAGAAGCCTGGTGCCTGTCTGTAACTGGAGCTCAGAGAGTCACATCAGAAATGGCGACAAGTTCTATTTGATGCAGCCCGGGTCTCAGCCCTATCGACTTGTCAGGATCTTGCTGTTCCTTGCTGTTCCCAGGCAACCTGCATCCTTCTCTCAACAGTCACACCATAAACATCCTTCCCTCGACAGGGCACCAACTGCACTGAAAGCCCGAGGTTGGCGAGAACGTGCCCGGCCGCACCCTCCCCAGCACGCAGCCAGCCACAGCTGTGCCTGAGGATGGACAGGTGCTGGCCGCGGTCCCTGTGTCCAGGGACATGTTTTTCATAAGGCAAAAGCCCAGCAGGACAGACCCTGGACCCCGGCAACTCAAGGTGTGTTCTGTGTCAAGGAGACAGGTCCAGGTCGAAACTCTACAAGATGCATGTTCCTGAGCTCCGTTCCCAACAACCTTGAAGTGTCTGTCCTGCAGAGATCCTGTTCCATGCCAGAGTAAGTGTTATGTGATTTTGGAAACAAGTGAGTTCTAATTAAACAGGGGAGAGAGACAGGGATATCAAGGTCAACATACACACGTAGCTATTTGCCAAAATGGAGTTTAAAACGATTGTGTTTGGTTCACTCAGCGTTCTGGTGAGGGGCTTATGGGTAACTGTGCAGCGATTGGCCAGGATACAGGCATAAAGGCGGGAATGTTGTGAGTTGTGAAAGCACAACTTTTTTTTAGCCTTTCTCAGAACACTTTTAAATGTTTTTGGAAGCTGGGCATGGTGGCACACACCTGTAATCCCAGTAGTTGTGAGGCTGAGACAGGAGGATCTCAGGTTTTGTGGACAGCCTCAGCAACTTAGTGAAGTTCTCTACAACTTAGTGAGACCCTGTTTCAAAATGAAGAATAAAAAATAGACCTAGGGGTATAGCCCAGAGGTAGAATGCCCCTGTGTTCAAGTACCATACACAAACACACACACACACACAAACAAAACACAGGTTTTGATATGTAGCTCAAAAGTAGAATGAGTCTGGGTTCAATTTCTACTACCAAATATATATATATGTATGTATGTATGTATTTTTTAGTCATTATTTTCTAAAAAATAATTTTGGAGGTGAAATCTAATCACTTAATTCTTTTTTAGTGCTACATTGTAATCATGCAGCCAATGAAGTTCAGAGTGATAGAGGCCTGCGCACACACAGGAGTCACAGAGCTCCCGCCCCGCCCCCTCTCCCTCCCCACCTTCCTGTGCTCTGATTGGCTTTGATAAGTTTGTGTGTACTTCCTGTGCATTGAAGTGTCTCCCTTTTCAAGTCTTCCTCCCCCTCCCATCTCCCTCAGTTCAGTCTCATTCACTCCACTAAGGGTTCCCCTCATTTGTCTGGAGTCCTCCCCGTGTCCCGATTTCTTCCTAGCTTCCACATATGAGGGAGAACATCCGACCTTTCACTTTTTGTGACTGATTAATTTACCCAAAGGAATTGAATCCAGACTACCACAGTAATGCATGCACATTCATGTTTATAGCTGCACAATTCAGAATTGCCGAGCTATGGAGCCAGCCAAGATGTCCATCAACAGATGAATGGGTTATAAAAATTATGGGATGTACAGACAATGGAATTCTCTTCAGCCATAGGAAGAACAGAATAATGTCATTTGCAGGGAAAGTTGTGGAACTGGAGAATATTATGCTAAGCACATAATTATAAGCTGTGTGAGTAAGCTTCCCTATAGGAAATCACCTCTTTACTTTTTCCTTTTTCTACATCGCTACGTTTTTAATTTCTCTGTCATCTTTAGACACTGTCTGTTTTCACCCCTGTAGGCAGCACCACGAGGTGGATTGAGTGGACAGCAGCAGCCTGTGGCTTGCAGAAAGGAAGAAGGCAAGATAGTGCAATTGATGTTTCTAATCTGATTTGACTTAACACAGTCAATTACTTTTCCATGTCACTAGAACATTACGTGAAGTCAATCCTTGTTATGGTTCCAATTGGAAATATCCCCTCAAACGGGTCCGTGTTGAAGGCCCGGTCCCAGCATAGTGTGTTCAGAGGGGGGCTCTGGGGAGGCGACTGGACCAGGAGGGTGCTGTCCCCAGCAGTGTATTACCCCCTGAGAGCTGCATGGGCTGCTGAGGTGGGGACTTGCAGGCAGTGAGCATGGTTGGAGGAAGAAGGCCATTGGGGACATGCCCCGGGAAGGTATCTATTTGCCCTGATCCCTGCCCACCTCTAACCTCTGCTTCCCTGCCAGGAGCTGAGCAGCCTTCCTCTCCCAACCCTCCCCCACGGTGCTCTGTCTCCCCTCCCTCGGACCTGAAGCAATGCAGACAGCCCACCACAGACTGAGACCTTGGAAACCAGGGGCCAGAGCAAAACTCTCCTCCTCCAAGCTGTTCCCAGATTCTTGCCCCAGTGACAAAAGGCTGATTAACACAATCTTAAAGCAACAACGTTTAAATCTCCAACTTCAGGGGAGAGTCTGAAATATTACTTTCCAAAGCTTACTCCTTTGATATGACCTCAGTAAGGTTGCATTAAATAGTCCTCACTTTCACTGAATTCTGTACACACACACACACACACACACACACACACACACACACACCTGATTAGGTAATCTTACTCTCATTTTTCCAAAGGTTCATCTCTTATTATGTTAGTCTCTGCATCTTTTGCCATTGCTTTTCTATAAAACATATTAATTTCTAAATTATTATATACCTCCCCACAATGTTAACTCTTCCTTCCCCTCCTCGTCTGTGGCCTGGGGTCTTCTGGAGGGACTATCTCTCCACCTGATATGGGTCTTATATCCTCTTTCTCTTGTTCCCAGAGCCCTGGACTTCACAGGACTCAAGGGTCAGACGTCCATATTCAAACCTCTTTAGCAGAAGCAGCATTGGGTAAATGGTAGCTTGGAGCATCAGATATAAACAAAACCTCTGGCTTCTAACCGCCACACCAGTTATGGATTAAGGAGCAGCACAGAAAGGTCTCAGAGCTCACTGGGAAGGTCCTGGTCACTGCAGTTGGTGCGGGGTCCCCAGGCTAAGACCTGGGCCCAGCGCCTGTTCAACCACACTTCCATCGTGTGGCTTACAGGATTCAAAACTAGCCCATTCTCATGGCTTCTGCTAGTGAAGAGTTCTTTATGACAAGAAAGAACTCAAGTTGAAACTAGAAGCATAGGTAGTTAAATTCAGAGCCCGCAGGCCTCAGCTCCTATGAGCTGAAGTGGAAGCAGCAATGGGGGCCTTACTGCTTCTAGTCACTGTGCCTTTGAAAATATAAAATATAGCTGGATGTGGTGTCACACTCCTGTAATCCCAGTACTTGGGAGGCTGAGACAAGATCTCATGTTGGAGGCCAGCCTTACCAACTTAGCTGTATTCTATTTTAGAAATTAATAAGTTTTATGAGAAAGCAATTCTTAAAATACAGTGAGAAGAAGAGCCTGGCATGGTGGCACATGCTTGTAATCCCAGTACTTAGGAGGCTGAGACAGGAGGATCACAGGTTCATGACCAGCCTCAGTTACTTAATGAGGTTCTCCGCAACTTAGACCCTGTTTCAAAATAAAAAATAAAAAATAGAACTAAGGGTGTAGCTCAGAGGTAGAATGCCCCTGAGTTCAATCCCCAGTACTGCAAAAATAAATAAATAAATAAATAAATAAATAAATAAATAAAATAGAGAAAATCCTTGGGACAAAGAGAAGAAGGTTACATACATCAGGTGTGTGTGTGTGTGTGTGTTTTACTGGTGATAGAACCCAGGGGATTTCTACCTCTGAACAACACCCCCAAGTCCTTTTATTATTTTGTTTTGAAGCAGAGTCTTGCTAGGTTTCTGAGAGTCTCACTGCATTGCTGTGAGGTGTGAGGCTGTCCTCAGACCTGAAATTCTCCTATGTCAGCCTCTCAGGTAAGGGGATTATAAGTTTGGTTCACCACACCCAGCTTCTCATGACTCTTCAAAGGGCACTGAATCCATTCTTAAGGACTCCGGCCCCAGGACTCATCTCGTCCTCATCACCACCCTGCCCACACCCTAATAATACAATCCCATGGGGAAGCAGGCTTTCAAATGTTTCAATGTTGAAGGGACAAACATTCAGTCCACAAAATTCAGACCTAAAATTACATTACTAGTAACTATAGGGGTCATAACGATAGTGGGCCGTGTCAGTGGCTAGGGGATTTCATCTGAAACACACTTAGGTGCTAAAGGCCACTCGACCCAGTATCTTTCCAAATAATGTCAATTTCTGTAGACGTCTCCAGCACTAAGCCCCATAATGGTTCCCACCATTATGGGGAAGGAATATTCATAATGATCAAAGAAAAAGATAGATTCATTGGGGGACCAAGTTGCTGTGGTGAATCTTCAGGATAAGCAAATGTGTTTCATAGGTAAAAGCATTAATTCTTTTGATTCAGAGTTTTCGGAGTTTCTGAATTGGCTATTTTTAATCTCTCCCTCTTTTTGAATGACACCCTCAAAGACTTTTTCCAAATAAGATTATATTCCCAGGTTCCAGGGTGCGGGACATGGAGATGTGTTTGGGGGGCACTCTGGGCATCATTGTCAGCCAGGAAACTTGCACACACGCTCACATCCCGGCCCTGTCTGGCTGGCAGCCAGGCAAAGCTCTTTCTCCTCTAGGATGTGCAGACCACCCTCTTCCTCGAGGGCCACCCATGCCGAGTGCTCCGTGAGTTCCCCACCGCACACCTGGAGTCCAACCCAGCCTCAGTTGCAAAGCGCCCTGTTCTGGGAAGGGGTACAGGGAACAGAAGGCAACTCCCAGGCAGCACTCCCTGCTAGGACCCAGAGAGGGCCATGCCCGGCCTCTATCAGCAGGACAGTCCACTGACGCCACGGCCCAGCAACAGGAGGGACCATGGTGCATATGGCCACTGTGAAGCCTTTGGCAGGGGAGACAGGAGCAAGGCCAGGCCTTGAGTTCTGCGTGGTCTATGGACCCTCAAGGTAGGTTATCAGTAAACCCCATGCCTACTCCTGGGGCACAGGGATGCATTTTCCACTCGCTGGCTCAGTGTTTACCAGCCCAAGCCCCAGGCCTGCCACTTGGTCCTGCGGATGCTCCCAGCATCCCTGATTCACTAGCCTGCCCTCCCTTGCCTGCTCCTCACCTGGCCCCAAAATCTAATTTTGAGGTCTGAATTTTGTGGACTTGGGGCAATTAGAGCATTGAGAGAAAGAAAGAGAAAAAGTAATTTGGGTATGAAAAGATCAACCCTGAACCAGGATGGTGATGCAGGCTTGTGATCCCCATACAAGCTTGGGAGGCTGAGACAGGAGGATCACAGCTTCAAAGCCAGCCTCTGAGATGTAGCGAGGCTCTCAGAAACCTAGTAAGAACCTGTTTCCAAATAAAGAAATAAAATTGGAAGCAGGGCATGGTGGTGCGCGCTTGCAATCCCAGCATCTGGGATGCTGAGACAGGAGGATCGTGGTTTGTGGACAGCCTCAGCTACTTAGTGAGGCCCTTTGCAACTCAGTGAGACCCTGTTTCAAAGTAAAGAATAAAAAGTCCCAGATCCCAAGGCTGGGGGTGTAGCTTGGAGGTAGAATGCCCCTGGGTTCTAGCCCTAGTACCGCAAAAAAAAATAAATAAAATAAATAAATATAAATTAATAAATAAAATCAGGCTGGGGAAGTAACTTAGAGGTAGAATGCTTCTAGGTTCAATCCACAACCCCCCCCAAAAAACAAACAAAAAAATTAACTGTAAGCTCATCACTAGTAACCCTGAGGAATGCTGCCACAGGACTTCCTAGCAGGACTCTCTCTGGCTCAGCCCCTGACCCTGACTCTGGAGCGCAGAAGGAAAAGCCCTCCTGCACCTTGGGACCTCTCTCCACCCCAGAAGGTCCAACTCCTTCCAACACAAACACCACCCTCAACTGCACACGTGAGATTTCCTGACACCGAATAGCCTCTTGCACCTCGTTCTCCTCCCCGCTGCCTCTGCCTTTCGCTTCTGCAAGATCTGGCGAAGGCTTAGACAGAAGCAAAGGAACAGTCAGCAGGGGAAGAGATCGGAGAGGCTCCCGCCTCCCGCCCCTGCAGGCTGGCTGCCTCCTGCCTGGCTGCAGGCGCCGGCTTGTGGGACCTTCTCAATTGCTCAGCTCCCCAGCGCTCGTCCAGCCCAAACCCAGTGAGCCACCAATTTGTACGTATGTGCAATAATCCAGTTGCCCTGGAGTGGCATTCTCTCCCATCCTGATAGGAGTGAATCCCAGGGTGCTCTTGGAGCCTCCGCCCCCACCTCAAGACCTTGGCAGGATGCCACCCAGTGCCACCTGGTGCTGTCCCTGGCACAAAGTTTTCTCAGACGGGTGGGTCGGCTCTTGCCTTCAGATCCCAATCTCCATGCCGACATTTCTCAACCCCAAATAGAACCCAGTCCGGCCACACACCAAGACCTGGCGAGACCCGTCTAGAGCCCACCCTGTCCTTTGCTTCTCTCTCACTGGTTTTTTGGTTTTTTCAAAAGCTCCTTTGCCTTTCCCCAGCATTCTGAACACTGGCTGGAAACAAGAGATGCAACCATGAAAGGCTGCGCTCCCGCCGGGGCTGGCTGTACTGCATTCTACCAGGGCCCAGCAGGGCTGTCGTAACAAAGAAGTCCGGCAGAGAGCAGGCTGCGTGGGCCTGGACATCAGAGAATCCACAGAATGGGCCCCAATTGCCCACTTGAGCTGCTGAACGTTCAGGGGTGTGTGTGTGTGTGTGTGTGTGTGTGTGTGTGTGTGTGTTCTTCCATTTCAGTAGAGGTGGGGGGAAACAGTGTATTTTCAGTATTTTTTTTTTTTTTACTTGAAAAGAAAAAAAATCAGGATGGCAAGAAGAAGGATAAAGCAGAGATGAAGGGACTCCTGCATGGTCAGAAGAGTGGAGGTTGGGAGGCTTTATTAAGCAGCCACAGAGCTGCCGCCGTGACAAGACAGAGACAAGGAGGGAGGGACCGGGCTGGGCGGGGAGGAAGGATGGGAAAGAAAGGAGGCCCCTGGGGATGTTGGCAACAGCCTCCACCATGGGATTCAAGGAGTGTGATGTCACCCCGTGAGGGTTCCCCAAGGTCCTAAACAAGTGACACAGGGCTGGCCCAGGGCCCTCCAGCCAGGGGAGGGCCATGAAAAAACTGGCCTGTCTTGACATGGCAGCCACAACATCATCCCCCGGGGACCTGTCAACAGAAGTCCTGCCACCTCAGGAGGCCAAGGGGACTGACAGAGGCGATGAAGTTAGGCCCTTGGAATGGGGCTAGTTCTGTTTTTGCTTTGTTTTGTTTGTTTCGTTTTGCGGTACTGGGGATGGAACCCAGGAGCACTTTACCTCTGAGCTACACCCCCAGCCCTATGTTTTATTCTTTATTTTGAAACAGGGTCTCACTGAGTTGCAAAGGCCTCGCTAAGTAGCTGAGGCTGTCCATGAACCATGATCCTCCTGTCTCGGCCTCCTGAATGCTGGGATTACACGTATGCGTCACCACGCCCGGCTCCTCTTGTTTTATTCTGTGGCTCCTTGTCACTTCAGGGTCATGAAAGGGAGGCAGGAGGGTCAGAATCAGAGATGTGGAAACAGGAGCTGAGTATGAGGCTGTTGGACACCATCCTGCCGCCTCTAGCCAGGCCAGCATTTGGCTCAGCCAGTGGCGGGCACTGCACACCACAGGGCCCCCACTGACTGGCCAGTGGGGTGCACCCCCTGTGCCCTGGGCAGGCTGAAACTCAGTCCCTGTGGTCTGGCTGTCTCCCACCTCTCCTCTCCTTTCTTCTCCTTCTTCTTCTCCTTCTTCTTCTCCTTCTCCTTCTCCTCATTCTTTTTCTCTCTCCTCCTCTCCCCTCTCCCCTCTCCCCTCTCCCCTCTCCCCTCTCCCCTCTCTCCTCTCCCCTCTCCCCTCTCCCCTCTCCCCTCTCCCCTCTCCCCTCTCCCCTCTCCCCTCTCCCCTCTCCCCTTCTCTTCCCTTCCCTTCTCTTCCCTTCCCTTCCCTTCCCTTCCCTTCCCTTCCCTTCTCTTCCCTTCCCTTCCCTTCCCTTCCCTTCCCTTCTCCCTTCCCTTTTCCCTTCCCTTCCCTTCCCTCCCCTCCCCTCCCCTCCCCTTCCCTTCCCTTCTCTTCTTTCTCTCTCTCTCTCTCTCTCTCTCTCTCTCTCTCTCTCTCTCTCTCTCTCTCTCTCTTTGTCCAGGTATGGTGGCACATATCTGCAATCCCAGTGCTTGAGAGACTGAGATGAAACTTAGTGAGACTCTGCTTCAAAATCAAATAAATAAATAAAGTAAAAAAAAAACCTAGAGGTGTTACTTGAAGGTAGAATGCCCCTGAGTTTAATCTCTAGCACCAATAAATAAATAAATGCATGTGTATTGTTGGAAAGCACACGTAAGATAAAATTTACCATTTCAGCTCTGTTTAGTCATACTGTGCTGTGGCGTTCAGTAGATTTGCATTCTCCTTTGACCAACATCAGCACCCACCTTCAGAATGTCTTGCATTTTGAAATCTGCCCCCTGTCCCAGGATGAAGGCTGCCCCCTGTGCAGGATGAAGGCTGCCCCCTGTCCCAGGATGAAGGCTGCCCCCTGTGCAGGATGATGGCTGTCCCCTGTCCCAGGATGCATGCTGTCCCCTGTGCAGGATGAAGGCTGCCCCCTGTCCCAGGATGAAGGCTGTCCTGACAGGGGAAGGGCATGTTCAACTCCACTCCCAGGTGTGTTGAGCACCAGCCCAGGGAAGAGGCAAGCCAGGGCTTTCAATACTGAAATAGCAGGTCCTCTTGTCTCCTCAGCATGTCTATGCGATCCCCCCTCCCTCCAGGACACCTTGGGCCCTGTCACCTCTCACAGGAACAAGGGTCATCAGTTGGGGTGTTAGCAAAAGACCCCTGGGCAGCGGTCAAAGGACTTTGGTACCTGAGGAATGCGCCCCTAATCGAGGGCCAGCCCTCGTGTGTCTGAGTGGGCTGAACCATGAGCCAGTGGAGCCCCCGGGAGGAAGGACTTCCTATAGAACGGGCAGGGAGAACTACCTGGAGTGGCGAGCTCTCCATTACAGGGAGCATCCAGCATCCAATCACTAGAAGCCCAAGAGTGCGGAGTTCTCACGAAGGCACTGAATTGGGTGGCAGAAGGAACATGTCTCAAAGTCCCTTCCGGTTCCAGCAGCCATGACAGCTGCAGCCTTGCTACCACAGGCAGTGTAAAACCAGGAGCCCCCACCCCGCCAAAGACCAGAGGCTGCTGGCTGAGAAGAAGAAGAAGGATGGAGCTGGAGTTCTCCTGAGCAAGGTCAAGGTCAGAGCATCCGAGCCCAGAGAAGGAATGAGGTTGGGATGACATGGTGGGAGGGGACGGGATCATTGGCCTCTGCCGCATTTGCTGTCTTTTCTGAAAGGCGCCACCTGGCCTGGCCCAGCTTGGCTTCGCCAGTCCAGCTGGACCGTGTGTGCACAGGAGCCCCCTGGCTGGCCGCGGAGTGGGAGAAGCTGCGCTTGCCTCTCCATGCGGATGCTAACGGAGGCTGATGCTTTTGCCAGCCACCCTGGCCAGATCACTGGGCAGAGGGGAGAGGCCCCGCTCAGCCTCAGGAGGCTGCAGGGCCAAGTGAGGGGTGGTCTGGATAAACTGGCACAAATAACCTCATTATGACCATAGCTGCTGGTGGAAAAGAAATGACGACAATGATAACAGTGATGGTGCTGAGCGAGAACAGGTGAGTGAAGAGGTACAAATTCTCATCTAGCAAACGGTGAAGGCCAAGCCATTTCTTCTTGATTATCTTTTTATTTGTGGGGGGGAGGGGCACTGGGGGTTGAACCCGGAGGCATTCTACCTCCAAGCTATACTCTCAGTGTATTTTATTATCATTTTTATTTTGAGACAAGGTCTCACTAGGTTAATGACAGTCTCACTATTTGCTGAGACTGACCTCAAATCTGCAATCCTCCTGTCTCAGGCTCCCAAGTACTGGGATTGCAGGCATGGCCATCACAACCAAGTCTTTATCATCTTTAAATCCACTTAGCTCTGACTTTGGTCCTCTGTGTGCCGTGTGGGCAGGAACAAGGTCTCAGCCACAGTCTTACATCTCCCAGAATCCTGCACAACCGTGGGAGGCCCTGGGGTCCTCACCCAGCTACCCACGCAGTGCACCATGGGGACTGCCCAGCCCAGCATCCTCCAAGGAGCTCCACACCTCTGCCGCCCTGCATGGGGACCCAGAGCCCCTCGTGGGGGCCAGCCTCCCTGAGCACCCGGAGCCCCTCCCATTATGGGCAGCCCTCTCTCGAGTACCCCACTGTGCTGGCATCATCCAGGGCCACTTCCTCTCTGAACACCCAGCAAACCTCCACACTCTGTCGCACCTTTATCAAAAAGGGAGGATGTTTCTTGGAAACAGCTTCTGCTTTTGACCATGTAAGATAACTCACGTCTCTCACTGTGAGAAAGAGCGGAGCATAAGAGGTCACTCCGGGAAAGGAGGACGGAGAGCCAGAGAGAAGCCACTTAGGGGAGTGCATCGGGTCAGCAAGCACATCTCTCCCAAAGCCCCGCACGGGTCAGCATGGGCAAGCGCCCCACAAGAGCATGTGAGGCACAGACATGCCCTGCGCCCTGCCTCAGCTTCCCAGCAGGGGATAAAAACTAGTACCACCCCAGAGCCAGCATCCCCCTGGGACAGCTAAGTTGATGTGACATCTTGGCTGGGCTTTGGTGTCCTGTTACTTGATGAAACACTAGTCTGCAGATACTAGTCTGAAATACGACTTGCATCTGTAGACTTTGAGTAAGCAGATTACCCTCCATGGAGTGGGTGGGCCTCCTCCATCCAGTCAGCGTCTGGAGAAGCAGAGACTGAGGTCCCCTGAGAAGGTATTCTCCTAATCGCTCCAGCAGCACAGGAGCCCCACCTACCTTCCCAGACCAAATACAGTGACCTCAGCTGCTCTCTAAATTCCCAGTTGATTGGTCCTATCGCAAGTGAGCTCCAACTAGCTACTCATCTACAGGCGACCTCCCTTGATCACAGAGTTCAAGGCCCACAGAGGACCATGGGCCTGGGGTCCCATCGGGCTGAAGGCGTTACCTAGCCAGGAAGCACTCCAGCTCCACTCTTGCTCCTCTGCCGTCACGGATCCCTTTTCCGGGTAGCACTCATCTGCTTGGGATCTGACTCCAACCTCATCCCAGTGCATCTTTCCCAGCACAGAAGGAGAGACAATGCTATGTGTGCATATGTGTACGTTGCTTTGGGTCCTATCTATATTTCTTTCAAAATATTGGAGTTTTGAAATAGAATGGGTTTTCCCTCTAAGACGTACATCTGCCGACAGATTCTGAGCCGTCTTTGTTGTTCTGTAAGTGGCACTGAGATGTGGCATTAAGCAATAACAGAAACCCCCACAAACGCTTCCTGTAATTACAGGTTTGGGGAGGAGAGCCCCGTGGGCGTCCTCCACCACGCTCTGGGGTGAGGGCCAGGCATCTACCCAGGAGGGGACGTCGCCACCTGGTACAGCACAGGCCCGGGGAGGGGAGCCTGAGGACTCCGTGTGCAGCTACAGCCCTGTGCTCCCAATCAGCTGGGCCGCTTGGTGGGAAACCCAACCAAGCCTTCTGCTTGGATTCATGCAGTGAAAGAGAAAATGGATTACATTTTTAAAACATTACTATCCACTGAGTTATCGCTGTAGAATCATATTCTAAGACAGGAAACTTGAAGAAGATAATTTTACCTTACTTTAAAAAAAGGAGATAGCTAAAGTCTAAGGAGACTCATTTGCCCTGAAAGTCCCTCCCAACAAGAGTCAGCCGTTCATGAGCCCCCAGAGCACCGTAGTCCCAATTAAAGTGAGCACTGTTAAGATATTTTAACAGATTCGCTTTAATGAAGCCCTTAGGAACTTAGTGAGACCCTGCTTCAAAATAACATATACATCGGGCTGGGGTCTAGCTTAGAGCTGGAAGTTGCTGGGTTCAATCCCCAGTGTATTTGCTTTTACAGACCTGAAAATGCTTGCTTTTTTTGGAGAGGTGAAATTTACATCCTGCTCTTAGATGTGGTGAGAAGGGTTTGTGGAGACCTGGAGCTTAGTTAGAGACTTTGGAGCGAATCATGGTTGGTTGGGTTGCCAGCAGAAAAGCCCAGCTGGGGCCAGATGTCCGCCAGAGAGGCTGGTGGGCTTCAGGGACCCTCTGAGAAAGGACACAGGGCAAGCCCTCAGAATGTGCTAAAGGTGGGCGTGTTTGTTTCAGCTATCTGAGACTCTCCAGTGAGGAGAGGTGCTAGAATCTCCCAGTGAGGAGGGGACACTGGGATAAAGACTACAGGGCCCTGGTCAACTCGGAACAGCGGTGAGCCAGGTAAGGGTGGCTTTGCCCAGGGGAAGCAGGTGAGCCAGAAGCCCAGAGCATGTCTGCGGGAAGTCCTGCAGGGGAGAAGGAAGAGCCAGGACCCAAGGTTCCCCGGGGCCTCCATCTGAACTACCTCCTGAAAGGCAAGTCATCTGCATAAGCTTCCATCAAAAGCCAGCCCTGACCTCCTTGGGCCCCAAAGTCACACAGATGTCCTTCAGCATAAGGCCCCTTCCGCCTTGGTAGCTCAGACACGCGGAGTGACTGCTAGGCAAAGTGTGAGGATTAGACTGTTATCCCAGCCCCACAGGATGGATGCTTGAAACAGGGATCCAGGAGAGTGCAGGCTCCGACTGCAGAAAGCAGCAGAATCACAGGTCCTGGAAAGAGTCCGCAGGGCTGACACCAGGCAGCCTCCCCTTCTCCTCAGAGTACCCACTGGACACCCCCAGCCTCCTGTGCCCCTGCCCACTGCAGAACCCACTGGCCCACCAACACCTAGAGGAGACCTCTTCCAAGCTGCATGGTAAGGAGGGGTGCCATTAGCCACTCGGGTATTACAGTGGAGATGCAACATATTGTGGTACACACCGGATTTCAAAACTGAGAAGGAAACAAAGATTGCAAATATCTCTAATCGTTTTTATATTGATTACATGCTGAGATCATATTTCGGATGTCTTTGATTACATAAGATATATTACTGAATTTTACCAACTTACAATTTTAATGTAGCTATGAGATTTATACTGTGTCAGCTCTGGACCCCAAGATACCCCAGGACACCCTCTGTGGTAGCCGCCCCCGTGCGGTCCCCTTTCCACGAGCCACTTGCTCTAGACAATAGAGCGTGGGTCTATTGGGGTAACTCATAACTGCGACAGGTTACAAGAATCACGGCTTCCATCCGGCTGGCTCTGTCAGAGCCATGACGTCATGATGGAGAATGCCCTGGTACTTGAGAAGCTGAGACAGAAAGATCGCAGATCTGAGGATAGCCTTAGCAGCTTAATGAGACTCCATTTCAAAATTTAAAAATAAATAAATAAATAAATAGGCCTGGGGAGTATAGCTCAGAGGTAGAATGACCCAGGGTTCAATCCCTAGTAACACACACACACACACACACACACACACACACACACACACACACACCGCTCCCTGGGAAAGGAACACAGAGGGTAGCCTTAGCCCACAGCTGGGGAGCAGCAGAGTCTCTCTGTCCACCAGCCCACAAAGAACATAATGCCGCCAGTAGTCCTGGGGGGCTTCATCCTGATCCTGCTCCAGCTGAATGCTGCCATGACTGAGGACCCAGATGACAGCTGGATGGTGGCAGATGACGAGCAAAGGCGCCTCCATCCTGGCCCACAGCAACTGTGCCTGACACAGTGTTTGGGGTCATTTGTTACACAGCAGTGGGTGACTGATAACAGCTGCACCTGCTCCCAAGCAGGAGACTGACCAGCCCTCTGCTCTCTGCACTTGCACTTTCGCTGCAAATATCTCCCTGATGAGTCAGAGACCAAAGCGCAGGTAACTGGGTTTTACTTGTTCCAGTAAATGGCTCCCTGGAAATGGATGGAGAAACAGCCCAGAGAATGAGGACTTGCTTCCCAGGGCAGTAAGTGACAAGGTAGGCACCATTTGCAAGCCAGGGACAGGAGACAGGTAAAGTCTGGTGACAGCTCCTAACCACAAAGAACCAGCTTCACTGTGATCTGCGCCCGAGATCGCCAAAGTCTGAGGTGCAGTGATTGTGATGAGGTGATCAAACTAAATTAGATGTCCCTGCTGTCGGTAAGGGTGGCACTGGGGATTGACTCCAGGGGATTCTACCTCTGAGCTACACCCTCAGCCCTAATTAATTTAATTTAATTTAATTCTTTTGCAGGTCTAGGGGTGGAACCCAGGGGCATTCGACCTCCTAGCTACACCCCCTGCCCTATTTTTCATTCTTTATTTTGAAACCAGGTCTCACTGCGTTGCAGAGGGCCTCACTAAGTAGCTGAGGCTGCCCGCGAACCGCGATCTTCCCGTCTCAGCCTCCCAAATGCTGGGATTACAAGCGTGCGCCACCACGCCTGGCTCCTATTTTATTTTTTTAATTTTGAAACAAGATCTAAGTTGCCGAGGGTCTTGCTCAATTGCTGCGGCTGGCCCCAAACCTGCAAACCTCCTGTCTTAGCTTCTCAGGTACTTGGTTCACCGGATGCCACCATGCCTGGATTTTATTTGTTTATTTATTTATTTATTTTGGTACTGAGGATTGAAGCCAGGGACATTCCATTTCTGAGCTACACCCCCAGCTCTTATTTCATCTTTTTAAAATATTGAAGCAGGGTCTTGCTAAGTTGTGGTGGCAGATCTCAAATCCATGATCCTTCTGTCTCGGCCTCCCAAGTACTGGGATTACAGGTGTGCATCACCACGCCCACCTGCTTTCTGCAATTCATACCCCCTGAATGAGGCTCACGACTGTGACTCTTGTCCGGAGGCCGTGGAAGCTACCATGCTGGTATTTCCCTCAGGGCTGCCAGGAGCCCTTGGCAGCTACCACACTGCTATCTCCCTCAGGTGTGCGGGGAGCCCCTGGCTCCACGGGGCAAGTGTGAGCCGAATCCAGATGCTGCCTGTTCAGCATCCTGATGATTCTCAGGACAGTGCGAGCTGGGTGGAGCAGAGATCCCAGCTGGGGGTGAGGAGTGGGGAGGCTGGCTGCTGCTGGCTCCAGGGACTACCAGAGCTTCTGCATAGACACTCTCAGGCAGTCTGCACCACCGCTAGCTCACCACCACAGGTCCCAGAGATGCCCCACCTTGTCCCCGAGGGTCAAAGGTCTGACCCATAGAGGGCCCCAGAGAACACACACACACACACACACACACACACACACACACACAAACACACACCATGAACCATAAGAGTCAGAAACAAGTCGGTCGCCCAAGGGTGGAGGCTGGGAGCTGGGAATTGGGCCAGGGCCCCACTTCCCTATGTTTCTGGAGCTCGTGGCACTTTGGGGGAGGGTTTAATCTGATGCCTCTCAAAGCCAAGTTCGCCCTTGGGGATTCTGGGATCAAGAGTTCGCTCTCATGTTGCTGCTGGGGATGAACTGGTCCTGGCTATTGGAAGCACGGTCTAGCAGATCCTCAAGAAGCTGAGGGTGGAGTTACGATAGGCTACGCACCAGTGTCTGTGTCCCCACCGAGGGCACATGTGGAAATCTAACCCCCTCACCTCTCCCTGGAGTGAGGAGAGGGCTCAAGGGAGATGCTGAGGCCAGGAGGGTGGGGCCCCATGAACAGGGTTAGCGCCCTCATCAGAGATGCCCCAGAGGCTCCTGGTTCCTTCCCCAGGTGAGGAATCAGGGACAAGGTGCTTTCTATGAACTGGACACCGAGTCTGCAGCCTAGATACTGGCCTCCCCTTCCAAGACTGAGGCACCAGCAGGTTCTCAGCCTCAGAACTGTGAAAAATAAGTCTCTATTGTTTATAAGTGGTCTGGTTTATGGTATTTTGTTAAAGCACCCCGAGGGACCAAGATAGCTAGAAGATACGAGTGAGGAAGCTGGCTGCTGTGTGAGGGTGTGCAGCTGTGGCTGGTGTTACGTCTACACCCGGGACACTGTACTGCGCCCTGCACCATCTGTGGCATAGGAGATTGTACCCCGCTGCCTCCAAGCTGCACCCCGGCCCTATTTTATTTATTTTTTGCGATGGAACCCAAGGACATTCTACCTCCGGCCTACACTTCTATTTTTTATTCTTTATTTTGAAACAGGGCCTCACTGAGTTGCAGAGGACCTCACTAAGTAGTTGAGGCTGTCGAGAACCACGATCCTCCTGCCTCCCGAATGCTGGGATTACAAGTGTGCACCACCACACCCGGTTGTATATTTTGTTTTGAAACAGGGTCTCACAAGGTTGCTGAGTGTCGCACTGAATATCCAAGGCATATCTCAAGCCTGCGACCCTCTGTCTCAGCCTCCCAAATGCTCGGATTACAAGTGTGCACCACCACACCTGGCATATCTCAAGCCTGCAATCCTCCCATCTCAGCCTCCCCAGTCCTGGGATTGCAGGCATGGGACACGATGCCTGGCAATTCTGTCCTCTTCAGCCCATTCAGATAACTGCACCAGGTGTGGAGAGCATCCCGGCTAGCCTCATTCACATGAACCCACTACAGACCATAGTTACACCTACTAAACTCCTCCCCAGCCACACCCAGGGCAGCACTTACCCAAGGAACTGGAAAGGCGAGCTTGCCAAGTGCACACAGAAGGCGTCTCAGCTCAGTGCACCTTCTTCACGGCCAAACCCTTCAGTCCCAGGAGACTCCCACGCGGCCCCGCCCTCCTGCGTGCACAAAGACACAGCAGCGGACATCGGACATCTTCAAGCTGGCCCAGACAGTGTTTCCGGGGCAGCTGCTGCAGCTTCCAGCTCCTCTCTCTGCTCTGCCACCATGCGCTGACGAGCTGACGCCAGCCCTCTCCTTCTCCCCCTGCTCCCCTCACCATGCCCTGAGGACCCGTAGCCCTGGCTCCTGCTTGGCAGCCAGAGAAATTCCATCAAAACCTTCAGAACCATAAGCAAATAACCCTGTGTTCCTTTTAATTGTATTGGAGTCGCAGCAGTGAGAGCTGACTGGAACACCCCAGGAGTGTGAACAGTTCTATCCCCAGGCACAAGGGACATTACCCAGCCTTCAAAGACTTGCACGCCTAATGAGTGTAAAGTGAGAGCTTCCATGGGTGTCAAGTGAGAGTGCTTTTAATTTGCGACTCTTTAATTACCCATGGCTTCAACAACTCTATTTTCGTAAGTCTTTGAAGCCTCTCCTTCTGCAAATTGTCTCTTCATACACTTTGCTCATTTTCTGTTGGGGCTGCTGCCCTTTTATTAATTTCAATGTTTCCTTGTATAATCTACTCAATTTTCACTTTTGGGGTCTAGACATTACAGATGTCTTCTCCCAACCAACATTGAACAGAAATCTTTATCACAGTTGTTTTTTTTTTTTTTTTTTTTTGGTGGTACTGGGGTTCCTGGAAGCCCTTCTGCCTCCGGGTTATACTCCCAGACCAATTTAAACTTTTTTCATTTGGAAACAGGGTCTCTTAAGCCAGTATGGCTGGCTTCGGACCTGCGTGATCCTCCTGTCTCCACCTCCCAAGCGGGGGGATTACAAGCGTGCCCACCACACCCGGCTTAATCACAGTATTTCTAAATCCATGGACAGGTTTTTCTGTTATGGTATTTTGGAGTTTTACTTAAAATTTCCCTGTCCACTCTTTATTATAAAGCTATACATTTACATCTTCTTCCACTACTTCTTAGAGAAGATGCAATTCCAGTTGTGTATTAGAGTCCCCAGCATCCAGGGTCTCCTTGAGCTCTGCCTTCTGTTTCACTGATCTTTTCTTCCTCCAAAAATACCATATTGTTTTTATTCCTCCTCTCTTCAGAATGCCCTGATATCTAGTAAGACAAATCCTTCTGTGTGTTTTCTGCTTTTTCAGTCTTGTTGAATTTCAAACAATTTTAAGGTTATCAAGTTACTAAAAGAAATTTCAACTAGAAATGGGATGGGTCTTGAATCAGATTTATAGGTTAATTTAAGAAAAACAGCCTACTTTACAATATTGTCAGCCCATCTTGTAGCAAAGATTATTTTCCATTTATTCATATCGATTTTTATATTCATCACTAAAATTTTATATATTCTCCATAGAAATTCATATAGCATTAAATAATTCCCAGACATTTTATTGTTTTACTGTTATCGTAAGTAATATGTTTCCTATTGCTATTGTGTTTCTTAGCTGGCCATTTCTGGTATAGAGAAACACACTGTTGATTTTCTCTTAAAGGATCAGGTACCCATCTACATGGCTAAACTTTCTTATTCTTGTAATGATTTGTGGATTCTTTTTTATGATTTGTGGATTCTATCAGGGCTTTTTTAAAATATGATATGAAATGCAAATACTGATCTTCTATTAAAGTTATTTATGCACCTAACTCCTTGGAAAAGACAGAGTACATGTTTGACTCATCTTTTATCACCATGGTACTGAGCAAAGGGCAAAGAGGCCCTGTTAACATTTATAGGACGCATAAACAGGTGATAAGACATCCAAAAATGAGGTGATCCTAGAGGCCATTCAAAAGGGAAAATCCTACCAAAGTGGCCTTTGAACTTTTGTTGAGAAACACACACACACACACACACACACACACACACACACACACACCTGTTGGCTCCCTCCTAGGTGTCTGAATCTCTTACAGGCCCCTGTCTCTGGGGAGTTGTTGTCAAAGAGAAACCGCAGCAGCACCAGTAGATGGTATGGATGGTAAAGGCCAAGGGGAGAGCTGCCTGGCCCCGCCCCCGCCTGCCTCCTCCAGACCCCGTCCTGGCGGCCATCTGCTTTCCAAGTATCCATCATCCTCTTTTCTCCATCATTTCTCATTCTGCAGCTCCCACCAGGTGCGTCCGATGACACGTTTCTACTCGGCCATCTTCAAGGTTCTCCTCTTCATCCTTTCTGGGCCCTGAAACCTTGCTACATGCCCATAGACCTCCCACGTCCCGCCTGCCTCTGACTGGAGTGAGGGGATTCAGCACCCTTGGTCCCTTTGGGGTTGACAGATGTTTGCCACAGGGTACTAGGCACTAACAAAGAGGCCCTGATGGTCCGAGGACAGGACACAGGACACGCAGGGCAGGGAGAGGCTTTGCCTCTGCTGCATGCCCACAAAGGGAGACCGCTGATCATGCCCTTCCTCCCTGGGGCTGGTTTTTGCTCTGGTAATGGCCATTAGTTCCTTCCCCTAGACACTCCAGAGGCTGGTGTGTGTGCTTCCTACCCAGGCTCAGTCTCGACCACCAGAGGGTGCAAAAGCTACAATCCCCAAGAGGTCCCTGGCCCAAGAGACCTGCATTGTCATCCTGCCCTGAAGCCCTGCGGCTGTTGGTGTCTCGGATGTTCTCATGCTGAGCTGCCAAACCAGTGCCCCATAAGGGGCCCGCAGGGACTGAGCAGGAGTGTCAGCTGCATCAGGGCTGGTCTCCTTGCCTGCCACCCCCACCGAGCCAGGCCTCCACTCCACAGTGCTCCTGTAGAGATGTTCTGGGGTCCACCCGATGCAGGACTCTCCCCACTCTGGGCAAGTCTGAATTTGGAGTTTTACCAAAAAGTAGACATTTGAGAATACCAAAAGAGAAAGACCAGCCAAATGCCTTCAGCTCAACCTTATCTCTGTAGAACCAGCAGCAACTGGCTATGACCTGCACTCTGTAGGACCAGCTTCTGATTATGACTGGCAACTGGCTATGACCTGCTCCTCCCCCCTGCCCCGGGGTACTGAGCTTCATTCCGCACTCAGGGCTTCAGAGTGAGTGTGGCCACACAGTCTTTGAGGGCAACTGCAGTCCTCTCTCCAGTGCAGTGTGTACCGTTCATCTCCTCCTAGAAAAAGAGGCACACATCCCTTTGCTTGTGAACAATGGAAAACAGCTCCTGCCCATCAGATAGAGGTGGTTTCCAGCACCAGGAGAAAAGGTGTCATGAACCAAATGTTTGTGTCCACATAACTCATGTATTAAAACCCTAAACCCTAATATGAAAATAATTTGGAGATAGGATATGTATGAGTCACAGTTCTCCAGAGAGAGCAACAGTAGGAAAGTTGTGGATACATATATACATAAATGATAGACACATAGATATGTGCATATATAGATACATACATGCTCACATTAATTTTTACACAGATATATATATAGATACACACATAAAATATATGCACATAGGTGCATGTATACACAGAGAAACATATAAATATATCAATTGATACACAGATATATACATAGACATCCATAGATAAATGATAGATGGATAGATAGATGATAGATTAGATTAGATAGATAGGTAGACAGACAGGCAGTCATGGTTATGGAGGCCGGCTGAGAAGTCATGGCAGACCGTCTGCACACTGGACCTGGGACGCCAAGAGTGTGGCTCTTTCCAGGTCTGAACGCCTTGGAACCAGTGAAACTTATGTCATATTCTCAGTCAGAGGCCCAAATCCCAAAGGCCAGAGGGCAGAGAACCTGGAGTTCTGACGTGCATGGCCAGAGAAGACAGCTGACCCCGCTCCAAAAGAAAGGGCGACTCACCTCTGCTGTTTTGTTCCAACCAGGCCCCGCAGATGGAACAGAACGTGCTCACACTGAAGTGAGGATGGACCTTCCACTCAGTCCCCCAGTTCACCCACCGATCTCCTCTAGACCCACCCAGAAAAATGCCTTACCGCCACTCAGAGATTTCTTAATCTAGTCAGGTCAACACATAGAAAGAACCGTCACAGGGGGTTTGGGAGGTCATTAGGCTCAGATGAGGTCCTGAGTGTGAGGCTCTCGGGATGGGATCCCTATAAAAAGAGACCTTGGAGAGCAAGGCAGTCTTTCTCTCACTGTCTGTACACACACACACACACACACACACACACACACACACACACACGAATTCACACACACACAGGAACTCACGCACACATGGAAAGGCATCGTGAAGACACAGGAGAAGACGGCCATGTTCAAGCCAGGAAGAGGGCCTTCAGCAGAGCCTAACCCCGCTGCCATGGACTCGCAGCCTCTCCAGCCCTGAGAGCCATCTGTGGGTTAAACCGCCCAGGCTCCTGAACTTGGTTATGGAGGTCCAAGCAGACCAGCACAGGCTCTTCATGAGCACCCGCCGCCCTCAGTGAGCAAGTAGGACAGGTCCTCAGGCCCAGCCTCCTCCTGCAGCCATCACAGAGAAAAGCCTCACGTCCAGCTTCTCACTGCGAATGGAGGAGAAAACGCTGGCCAGGGCAGCAGCAAACAGCACTGTCCCCTCTGTGCCACTGTCTGAGTCCCTCCTGGGGCTCCGGCCTTGGCTGGTGTGTGTGGACACCCAGAGACCAGGCCATGAGGACAGGTGCACCCACTGGCCAGGCACCCCCTTCTCCACAGAAGCAGTCGACTTCTAGAAGGAAAGGACTCTGGGGACCCCTGAAGCCCTGGTGGTGCTCAGAGGGCACGGCTGGGCAACATGACACACCTGCCCTTGGCTCCTTGTCCAGTGCTCAGCGTCGTGTACCCTCTTCCCACAGGCACGCCAGCAGCAGAGGGAGCCCTTGCTCACTGAGGGCCACGTCCCGTCCAGGTGTGGCCCCTGGCTCTGTCCTAGCTGCACACCGCCAGCAGCTTGGCTTCAACAAGTCAATGGGCCTGCCCCATCTCACACTAGGAAGGGCCCTCAGGAGGAGTGGTAGCCTGGAATCCACCTGGAGACTCAGCTCCCAGCGGAGCCAACAGGGTGGAGCTGAAAGCTGCAGGTCAAGGTTTCCTGGTGGGAGAAACTGATACTATAATAATGTCCAAGCCAGGCGTGGTGGTGCATGCTTGTAATCCCAGCATTTGGGAGACTGAGACAGGAGGATCATGGTTTGCAGACAGCCTCAGCTACTACTTAGTGAGGCCCTTTGCAACTCAGTGAGACCCTGCTTCAAAATAAAGATAAAAAATAGGGCTGGGGGTGTAGCTTGGAGGTAGAATGCCCCTGGGTTCCATCCCCAATACCGCAAATAACAATATAATAATAATAATAATAATAATAATAATAATAGTAATAATAATAATGTCCATAGAAGCCCTGAGGGAAGGGTACGTCCTAGCCCTGACTGTAGGATGGCCACCGACACCACGAATTCACTAAAATCATGTATTTGTGCAGTTACCATGGATAAACGTTATGGAGATTAGTTGATACTTTGATGGAAGCTGTTAAACTATACTAAAATAAAGGTCCTATGAGCATAAACAAAAGTAGAAACAAAGGCCTATGAAGCATGAGCAAAGGTGGAATGCAAATGAGCCCGTGGACTGGAGGCGGGACTTTTTCTCTCTGAACCTGATACATTTCTCTCCCATTTGTACCAAAGAACATTGACTAAATTTTTTGGTGGTACTGGGGGTGGAACCCAGGGGCTTTCTACCTCTGGGCTATATTCCCAGACCTATTTTGTATTTTATTTGGAAACAGCATCTCACTAAGTTGCTGAGAGCCTCACTAAGTAGCTGAGCCTGGCTTTGAACCTGCGCGATCCTCCTGTCTCAGCCTCCCAAGCGCGGGGATTACAAGCGTGCGCCACCATGCCCAGCTTACATTGACTGAATTTTAAGAAAACAGGAAAAAAACTTAAACATTGGCTCAACCACTGAGGTAGACCATATTGTAAAAGGAACAATCACTAAACCCTTTGTAGATGAAGCTCCTCCCTGCCTGCTCCCAAGTACAAAGAGCACACCTGAGTTGCTCAGGTGAGGGGCGTGGCCTAGAGCGGCTTCTTCCTGACTCCCGAAGGAGGAGTCTCCTGAGGACACACAGGGACCCGTCTGTCCGTCTTCCGTCTACCTGTCCTGACCTTGTACAAAGCAGGGTCAACTGGTCCTTAAAGGCAGAGCTGGGGTTCACTTCCAGACACCCTTCCAGTGTACCTTCCATGAGCACACTCACTGGCTCACACTCACAGCCACACACTCACCAGAACCCTCAGCCCTTCCTTTTCGACAATGGCCCTCACCTCTCTCCCGAGCGAGAGCAGAGAGGAGACCAGCAGCAGCTCCAGTCAGAAATGCGGGGGACAGAGTCTGGAGTGAATTGGGGTGACTCCTTGCCCTGCCGGCTGCTTGGCTGCCCACCCTGGCACCCTGCTTCCCCAGTCCCTGTCAATGGGCTGCCCTCAGCCCTGGGAGCCCCAGGGACATTTCTAACGGGAGACTCAAGCCTGTGCAGGGGAGAATCCACAGAGCCTAGCATTCTTTGGAGAAATGAGGAATATGGAACCCCCATTTCCATCTAAAAGGGTGCACAGACTAGGAACTGGGAGGGTCAACAAAAACAAAGGGGGTGAGGAAGAGAAGACCTAACCGAGAGGCACTAAAGGCAGAAAGGAGGGGAAGAGCCCAGGCTGGACTCAGGGGACTCAGATGTGTCCAAGGTAGTGGGTGGGACCTCCCCTGGGCTCCTGCAGGCTAGCGTGTGGCTCCCCCCGGAGGCAGCCAGCTCCCTGACCAGCCCATGACAACCAGAAGCCAATGAGAGAGGGAGGAGGGAGCCAGGGACAGATAAGAGTCTGCAAGACCATGCCCCTGGACCTTGCTACCTTGTCAATGCACGAGCTCTTCTGGGGACATGCCATATCTGAGCATCACTGGAGGAGAGGGTGTCCTTTGCCACTCAGCTCCTCATGTCCAAGGTGAATTCCTTTCCTCCTTGGCCACTGCAGGGAGCTGAGTCCCTTCTTTAGGGAAGTCCATTGAAGCCCAAGGGCTCAGTGACGGACAAGGCTCCTGCCCTGAGCCTCGATCAAGGAACATTTACTTTTGGTTCCAAAAAATGGAGATGTGGTCACAGTATCGTAGGTACTCACACCACTTAATTTATCCACGAGCCCACTGGTAAGGGCCGCAGCCCACCCAAGGGGCTGGGGGAGTTACTAGTACATCGTTACCAGTCATCTTGCCTGTGATGAGGAAAGAGCTGAAACTGTGTCCCCCAGGGAGATGCGTTGGAGACCCTCGTCCTGGAACCTTATGGCTGTGAGCACATTTGGAAGGAGGGCTGTCCAGGCTTGCTTAGGGTGGGGCACCCTGGAGAAGATTAGACCCAAATTCCATACGGCTGCTGTCCTCATAGGAACAGGAGAAGGAAGCCCAGGTAAGGGCGGAGGCAGGGATGGCAGGCGGGGTCCAGGAGTTAAGGACACCGGGATTGCCACCACCCCTAGTGTCTAGGAGGAGGAAAGCAGAGTCCCCTCCCGCCTCTTAAAGGGAGTCTGGCCCGCCACCCACCAGCACTGAGAGAATAAAGGCCGGTGTATCAAACCATCACTTTGTAATAGCCACCCAGGGCACTCACACAAGGACACACACTCGTCTTTCATTAACCAAAGCTAACTGAGTTAGTTGAGAGCAGGCATCCTAAAAATACCACCCCCGGCTGTCAGTAGCCCTGGAGCATCTCCAGGCAAAAGAGAGGGCTGCTGGGCATCCACAGTGCCCAGCTGGCTTGTGGAGGAGCCAGCTGCGACCTTGGCCCCAGCGCCTGCTTCTGGAAGCTTCTCTCTGCCTGCACCTCTTGGCCTGCTACAGCGCCCCAATTTCCCAGACACATACTCCACCTTGAAAAGGGAAGCCATCACCCACACAGGCCTTTTGCTGCAGGCACAGGGCCCAGATTTGGACCAAAGGGACATCATTACCCTCACAAAGCATTTCCCGCGAGCTCATCTAAAATAAAAAACTGCCAGAAACACAAATATGAAAATAAGCCCAAAACAAAACCAAAGGTGGGGGAGGGCAGAAATAACACAATCAAAGACCTGACTAGATCTCAGCACAGCAACCCTGCGGATGCGAATAGTAATCTCCCAGTGATGAAGTGCTAAGCGCCCAGTTAGGTGTGAGTGTTTGAAGGATGTGGAAAATGTGGGACTCGAAGGCACTTGGCAAAGAACACAAGCCCAGATTGGGCGGAATTTCTGGGAGCTGTTGGCTCAAAGCTTGACAGAGGCGAGTGGTAAAAATGTAAAAATACCAACAGTCATAATGAAAGTGAGCAGTAGAGGAGGAGAGAGGGCGCCCCTCCTGGACGAGTGGACCAATGAACCAGCTCAGCTAAGGGAGTCAGGGACGCTCCGGCTGCAGCATGTGCAGGAGGCACACAGGAAGCAGAGGTGCATCCTGTTCCATGCTGATGCTCCAGTCTGATGTGTATTTGTGTGCAAACAAAAGAGACACACAGCAAACCCTTAGCAGTAGGTACCTTCTCAGGGGGAAGCCAGGGAGCAGGAGAGGGGAAACATCACCATTAGCAGCAGGTACCTCCTCAGGGGAAAGCAAGAGAAGAGAAGGAAAATGTCTCTCAATGCATATCTGCATTTTTAAAATATTTTCTTGCTTTTATTTCTCAAAAAAAACCCAATTTTCCACGTTTCCATCAGGACTGTTTTCTAGGACAGAGCATACTGGGCTGGCAGCCATCATTGTAACTCCCCTTTCCTTGCTGGCAGCATCTCTGTTATTTTATAAAACCAAGAATTCCAGGTTCGCATGGCTGAGATAATTTTTGATAGCTTTTAAAAGTGCTCAAATCTAATACCTCATAAGTTTATAAAATTGTAAATCTTGGAGCCAAGGCCACAGATTCTGCAAGGTCTTCACCCTGACCCCTAGAACCTAAGACAGCTATGGGCTCTGAGCATCCTTGGGGGTCTTGGATCCCAGAAATACCAGAAAAGCAAAAGGAGCTCACAGGCATTCTTAGCATCCTCTCCCACCAGCATCCATAGCATCCCCTCCCACCAGTATCCTCAGCATCCTCTCTCCCTGGCATCCTCAGCATCCTCTTGCCCCGGCATCCTTACCATCCTCTCTCCCCAGCATCCTTAGTGTCCTCTCGCCCCAATATCCTTAGCATCCTCTCACCCCAGCATCCTTAGCATCCTCTCACCACAGTATCCTTAGCATCCTCTTGCCCTGGCATCCTTAGCATCCTTTCACCCAGCATCCTTAGCATCCTCTCACCCCAGCATCCTTAGCATCCTCTCGCCCTGGCATCCTTAGCATCCTTTCACCAGCATCCTTAGCATCCTCTCACTCCAGCATCCTTAGCATCCTCTCGCCCCAGCATCCTTAGCCTCCTTAACCCCTTTCCTGTGCTGTGAAACCTCCCCCAGTTCTGGCCCCAGCACTGTTCCCATCACCAGTCTTGCTGCCTTCTGTTCTGGCCCCTCCACCCAGACATCGCTGAACTGCAGTTGGGTTTGCATCCTGGGCCACAATGGTGGCCCCCAGCTGGCTGAGTAACCACACAGCTAGTTAAAGAGGAAGGTGAATGAAGGAGCAAATGACTGACTAGAAGTGAGTTTGTGCGGTTCCTGTGGTGCTTTGCCTAACCTTGGGAGACCACCCAGGGGAAGTTTCAAGGAGTCCCAAGAATGGAATCTGATTGCAGACCCCAATGAGCCCAGCATGTCTTCGAAGGCCCCACAGGACCCTGAGTCATCTTGTGATCATCGGACTAAGGGCATCGTCACACACCCCCTCCTACCTTCCCCTCATTGAATTTTCCCATAAAAGAGGAACCATGAACCCCCAGAACACTGGCTCTGGCCCACATTCTCTCTTAAATGTGTATTTCTTGCTTTCCTGAATAAATCTGTCTGTAACTCTAGTCTTTGTCTTGGACATTCTTTTCCTACCTTCATCCCTGCCATAACCTTATGGTGGCCCTTACTGGGATAATATTCTAATGACCTTTACTTTAAGGCTCTTCATGAACAGAGGGAACCCCAGCCACAAGCAACTAAATCTCCCTTCCCTGGGTTAAATCACACTGAGGAATTCTTGCATCTCGCTTCTCTCTGTTGTCAGTTGCCACAGGAGAAATGGGTAGGGAGTTGGGCCACACAAGGCTGGGATTGATGTCGGCTGTGGGATCCCAGTCTAGCTAGTCTCCTGTTCCTGGGTGTGTAAGAAGAAAAGTGGAGAAGATGTGGGCTTCTGCCTTCCATTTCCCATGGCATCACTGTCCATGGAGGGAGGTCAAGGAGCATCGGTACCCACCAACATCAAGAATGTTTAAAAAAGAAGATAAGATTAAAGGAAGCTCTCAGAAGGAAAGATCTCCACTTGACCTCCTGAGCTGTGCCATAGCTGCAACAGGAAAGAAAAACTTTCAAAGTGGGGGAGACTGAGGGAAGTCCCCTGGCTGCAATTTTTAATAAAGAACATCTCTACTTTTTTTCTCTGCTGCTATTCTATAAAATATGTCCTCTGAGAGGAATCTCCACGACCTTGACACAGCCATTTCATTAGCACTAGGCATTTTTCCAAGACGTGACAGATACAAATGCTTCGCAATAACATTTTTATTGCATTCTCAGCACAAGCAAGTTTCTGGAGAAATCCACGGTGTCTGTGATCTCCTGGGTGCCGCTGAGCACAGTGAATAGGAGACGGAGTATGCGAGGCATTGAGCACGGGCCACGGGCAGGTCTCAGGCGCTGCCCCAGCCGGCCCTTCAACCTGCCCGCCCCTTTAAAGCTCCCTTCTCTCCAAATCCAGACAACATCAGGGGCTTAACGGGAAAGTCCTGGTGCCCAAGATGCCGTCCTTACAGCCTTGATCGGTTCTGGTTTTCTAACATGTTTTTATTGGTGCATTGTTGTTAAATATCATAATGCAGTTCAGAGTAATAGAAACACACACGCATGCCGCCCTCAGTGTGTTTCCCTCCAGACCCCAGCTCCCTCCCCCATACATACTGTTATGAAGGTAGTGATTCCCTCATACATGAACACAGCATTATTTGATCCATTTCCTTCAAGTCTCTGCCTTTTTCCCATGACATCACTGTCCACGGAGGGAGGTCAAGGAGCATCAGTGCCCACCAACATCAAGGCATGAAGAGCCTTAAAGTAAAGGTCGCTGCAGTCTCCTCTCTCCCCAAAGCCCCTTCCACAATTCTACTAATCTCTCTCCTCTTAGGGGACTAATCGAAAGCCTCTTTTGTCTCCCAATTTATCTCTAGCCTTCACATATGAAATAAAACATACAAGCCCCTTCACTTTCTGGGACTGGCTGATCTCAGTGTAATATTTTGCAGTTCCATTCATTCTGCAAATGACGTAATTCTGTTTCCTTTCTTTTTTCTTTTTATTCTTCTTTTGTACCAGGAATTGAGCCTAGGAACATTCTACCCCCAAACTATATCCCCAGCCCTTTTTTATTTTTTATTTTGAAACAGAGTCTCACTAAGTTGCTGAGGACCTCACTAAGTTGCTGAGGCTGGCCTTGGACCTGCAATCCTCCTGTCTCAGTCTCCCAAGTGCTGGTATTACAGGCATGTGCCACTGTGCCTAGCTAATTTCGTTTTTCTTTATGGCTGATGAGAATTCTACTGTGTGCATTTCATAATTTATTCATCTGTTGATAGATACCAAGACTGGTTTCATAATTTGGCTATTGAGAATTGTGCTGCTATAAACATGGATACACACCTATCACCTTAATATTCTGACTTCAATTCCTTTGGGAAAATGGAGTCTATGATTATCCCCATTTTCAGATGAGGTTCCTGGGCACAGAAAGCTTGAGCAGTTCATCCCAGGCTGCACAGCTGGAAGTCGAGCTCAGGAGCTCTGAGCTATCTCCGGGTGTGTCTGACCCTAGAAACACATTACAGCCTGGGCCGCTCCTCTGCTTGTATTTGGAAGAGGAAGCAAAGCTATCAGTGTTCTGAGGTGGAGCAGGAAGAGGCAGAATATCAAGAGGCCAGTCCTGCCTGAAAATGCAGCTCTCTGGGTGACCTTGGGCAAGTTATTTGACCTTGGTCTGCAGGTGCAGTGCACCGGGTTAATCAGCATCCCCACTATCGACACTGCTGCGCTGGCCACCAGGCAGTGGACTGGAAGAAGGTAGCGCGACTTCCAGCAGAGCTGGCCTGCTGGCAGAGGACCTGCCCTTTCCGCACAGGGGCAGCTGTGGGGAGATGCTCTGCTCTGCGGGAGCCACAGATGCGCGCCAGGGGTCCGCTTTACCCTCCCAGGGAAACCGGGGGCTTCGCAGAGGCGGCGTTTGGCAGAAACAGGGAGAATGGGGGGAGTTCTGGGAGCGGCTCCGCGTGCCCATCTGCGTGTGTGTTGTGTGGGTTTGCAGTGTGTATGGCCAGCGTGGGTGTGCGTGCAAGCACATGCATGGGTGTGAGTATGCCTGTACATGCGGGCAGGCGTACACACATGCACACACATGCACGTGCACATGTGCCACACTGGGGGAGAGGCGTGAGGTTTGTGGCTTCTCCAGATGAACAGCAGGTCCAAAGGCGCCGCGTCTGGAGGGGACAGTGCCCATCTGTTCCTGACGAGTGGTCCAGGGCTGTGGCAGACGCGCAGAAAGGAGGTCAGGGTGAGGGGGCCCTTTACGCTTTGCTGAGGACCTTGGATGCCCTCCCCCACTCCAGGGACAGAGCGCTGTTTTCCCTCGGTTCTACCACCTACCTGTGCCCAGAGTAAAGACTTGTATATAAAGGCATTCGTCAGAGCTCTGAGTTCATTCACACTGTCGGAGCAGGCACCCACCGCAGGCAGCGGGACTGCAACCCAGCTGTTCACACACGCACTTAGACACGCGCTAGGGGGAGTGTCTCAGGCATGGGGCCGTACCCTCACCTCGCGGGCACTTGCACTTCATCTCTCCTCCTCCTGTCACCGTCCCGGCAACGCCGCTCTCTCCCTGTGGCTCACACTACCCCATCCCATCCACACAAAACCGCACCTGACCTACTACATGCATGAATGCTCGCGTGTATACATGCGTATCTGTGCATGTCCATCCATTTACATATGTGTCCGCACACTTGTGTGCACGTGTGGACGTATGGACTGGTTTGTCACTGCTGGCCCCATAAACGTGTGTGTCCATCTTTTCTAACAATCCCTCCCAACCACACCGTCTTCTGACCTGTGGTCATCAATTCAGGCAGACCCTGCCGCGTCGCTGCAAACCTCACAGTAACGTGCTGGAAGAATGATTCAGGCGCACTTTTTTTGTGTAATGATACTTATATTTCAGTGGGCTAGGATCTTGGGAGTGGAATTCGTCAGATCAAAATCTATATTTTTTTAATTTAATGAATGGGAGCACATTGCTTTCTAAAAGGCTATAATTTTTTTTGAGGGGGGTGGTACTGAGCATAGAACCCAGGGGCATTCTACCTCTGAGCTACACCCCCAGCCCTATTTTTTATTCTTTATTTTGAAACAGTCTCACTGAGTTGCAAAGGGCCTCACTAATTAGCTGAGGCTGTCTGCGAACCGTGATCTTCCTGTCTCAGTCTCCAAAATGCTGGGATCACAAGTGTGTGCCATGAGATTTAGTGATACATTCTCAGATGCCCACATCTCTTTGTGAGTTCCCTTGCACACTCCACCCGCTACCCTCTTCTTCCCTCCCTGTACATGCTAGTGAGATTGGTACAGATACCCTCATATATAAACATAATATTATTGAGCCAGGCGTGGTGGTGCACACTCTAATCCCCGTACTTGGAAGGTGGAGACAGGAGGATTGCGCAGGTTCAGAGTCAGCCTCGCTGGCTTAAGAGACCCTGTTTCTAAATTTAAAAATATATATATATTAGGTCTGGGAGTGTTGCCCTGAGATAGAAGGGTTTCCAGGAACCCCAGTACCACCAAAAACAAACAAACAAACAAAAAAAAAAAAACCGTGATATTATTGGGTCTGTTTTCCTCCTCAAGCCTGTTTCCCCTCCTCCGATCCCCGTCCACTGTTCTACTGGTCTTTCTCCTCGCTTATCTGAACTTTTTTTCTATCTTCTCTCTAGCTTCCACTTACAAGAGAAACCCTCTGAGGGGCCAGGCATGGCAGCACACACCTACAATCATGGTACTTGGGAGGCTGAGACAGAAGGATCACAGCTCAAGGCCAGACTCAACAATGTAGCCAGACTCTCAGCAACCTATTGAGACCTTGTTTTCAAAACAAAGCATACAACCCTTGAGTTTCTGAGGCCTGTAATCGCAGTACTTGGTTGGCCGAAACACAAAAATTGCATGTGCAAAGCCAGCCTCAGCAATTAGTGAGGCTCTCAGCAACTCAGTGAGACCCTGTTTCAAAATAAAAAATAAAATAGGGCGGGGGTGTCTGGCTTTAAGGTAGAATGTACCTGAGTTTAATCCTAATTCCACTACCAAAAAATAATAATAATAATTCATTGTGTATATATACCACATTTTCATTATGCATTTCTCTCTTGGCGGGCACCTAGGTTGGGTTATAGCCAATTGATTGCACTGCTGTAAACATGGTGTATATGAATCACTGTGGAAGATACCGAGGAGAGGCTTAGCTGGCCCCCCAGTGGCTCCTTGACTTTGGAGGAAGCTGGTCCTGGCTCAGCGGTGGCTCCATTCCTGTACATTGGATAAAGCCGGTGCCAGGTCTTCCACAGAGCCCGGTCCCTTGCTCTGTTGGTGGATGCTGGCTGGCTGCCTGGCTTTTGGCAGACCTGAGGCCCATCAGCAAAGCTCACTTGGTGGCCTTGCCCATCTCAGCTTCTCTCAGACTCTCTTCCCTGCAATCCCAAGATCACATCATCCCAGGAATGTCCCCGTTGAGATGCTAATTGAAATGGAATTAAACTTACAATAATAACATGAGAGATGTGATACTTTGGGGATATTATGCCAACTTTCCATTTATTCTTATCTTGTTTTATGTCTAATAAGATTTCATAATTTTCTTCGCTATTTATGACTGTTTTCATTGCTATGGACATATGGCTAGAGTAGAGAAGAGCTATTGATAATTGCTTTTTTTTAATCTTGTATACAAAGTTTCATATTAATTCTAAGAGTCTCTTGGGTTTTCTAATATATAATATCTTGTGCAAAAAAAGATCTTGTTCTATTTTCCTGGTGTTTATGCCAATTATTTTCTTTTATTTCTGTATTTTTAGAACCTCCAAGAGAATGTTAAATAACAATTATAAAAGCAGGCATTTCTGCCTAATTTCTGGTTTTAATTAAAATAGCGAGGATAATTTACCACGTAAGTTAATATTGTGGATGCTTGTGATGGTGCATGCCCATAATCCCAGTACTTAGAAGGCTGAGACAGGAGGACCACAAGTTAGAGGCCAGACTCAGCAATTTAATGAGGTTCTCAGCTACCTAGTGAGACTGTTTCAAAATAAAATAAATAAATAAAGCCAAATATGGTGGAAGGCCTGTAATCCCAGTTCTTGGGAAGCTGAAGCAGGAGGATCACAGGTTCAAGGGAAGCCTCAGAAACTTAGTGAGGTCCTTAATCCTCAGTAACACACACACACACACACACACACACACACACACACTAATTAATCAAAAGTGCTGAGGGTGTAGTTTGGAAGTAGAATGCCCTTGAGTTCAATCCCTAGTACCATAAAAAATTAATAATATTTCTAGTGATTTTAATAAGCAATTTTTATTATAGTTAAGCTGTTTTACTCTTCTCTGTTTGGCTTTAAGTTCTTAGTGGAAATGGCACACAAATTCTATCAGATGCATTACCTATTGATTTGTCATATGATTTTTATAAGGCAGCAATATAGTAGAGTATATGAATCTGGGGGTTGTTTGTTTTGCTGTGCTGTGCTGCAGATGGAACCCAAGACCTTGCACATGTCAGACAAGTACACTATCATCCGGACCTCTGAGTTATATATTTAGATAGACGTGTAGGTCCTTAGCCAGTCTTGCTGAAAGTTGTTGGTTAGATACATGATGATACGGTAGATATCCCATGACTACCATATTAAAATATTGATATTAAGCTTATAAAAATAATTGGGAATCCAGGTATGGTGGTGAACGCTTGTAATCCCAGCATTCGGGAGGCTGAGACAGGCCTCCGCTACCTAGTGAGGCCTCTTACAACTCAGTGAGACCCTGTTTCAAACTAAAAAATGAGCCCGGCGTGGTGGTGCACACTTGTAATCCCTGCGCTTGGGAGGCTGAGACAGGAGGATCACACAGGCTCAAAGCCAGCCTCAGCTGCTTAGTGAGGCTCTCAGCAACTTAGTGAGACTCTGTTTCCAAATAAAATAGAAAATAGGTCTGGGAATATAGCCTGGAGGTAGAAAAGCCCCTGGGTTCCATTCCCAGTACTACAAAAACTAATAATAATAATAATAATTGGGAAAATATCTTTTTACATGGCCCATTCAGAACAAGGGCCTATGGGGGCCACGTTGCCTTCCCGTGGGCCTGTGGGGGCCGCGTCGCCTTCCCGTGGGCCTGTGGGGGCCGCGTCGCCTTCCCGTGGGCCTGTGGGGGCCGCGTCGCCTTCCCGTGGGCCTGTGGCGGCCGCGTCGCCTTCCCGTGGGCCAGTGGGGGCCGCGTCGCCTTCCCATGGGCCTGTGGGTCTCGTTTGCTTATTGCACCATATTTGCTCATTGAATATTGCAAAGCCTGAAGATTATTTTTGTCATCAGAGAGACCTCGTTCTGAGAAAGGCGTGTGGAAATTTACCACTCATTAGCAGATTCCTTTGTATCTCTAGCTGCTTTTCTTCATCTGTTTCTGCTCTATTGATTGGTGCATACAGATAGATTATTATATCATTTTACCAATTTAGGCTTTTATCTGTACAGAATGTGCAGTGTGTGTGTGTGTGTGTGTGTGTGTGTGTGTGTGTGTGTGTGTGTTTGCAGTTCTGGGGATGGAACTCAGGGGCATTCTACCTCTGAGCTACACCCTCAGATCTTTATTTTATTCTTTGTGTGTGTGTGTGTGGTACTGGGGATGGAACTCCGAGTCATTCTACCTCTGAGCTACAACGCCTGCCCTATTTTATTGTTTTGAAGCAGAGTCTTGCTAGCTTACTGAGAGAACCCCCAAATTGCAGAGAACCTATAAAACTCCTGTCTCAGCCTCGTCAGCAGTGAGACTACAGGTGTGCGCCACCATGCCGGTCTTTCTTTTTGTGCAGTACTGGGTACGGAATCCAGGGGCATTCTACCTCCGAGCTACACCTTCAGTGCTATTTTTTTTTATTCTTTATTTTGAAACAAGGAGCCCTGTGTGGTGGTGCACGCTTGTAATCCCAGCATTCTGGAGGCTGAGACCAGAGAATCGCGGTTCGCGGACAGCCTCAGCCACTTAGCGAGGCCCTTCGCAACTCAGTGAGACTGTATTTCCAGAAAAAAGAAAAACACTAAAAAATAGGTGTGGGGTGTAGCTCGGAGGTAGAATTCCCCTGGGTTCCATTCCCAGCACCACAAACAAAACAAAAAACAAACAAACAAACAAACAAAGCAAGGTCTCACTGAGTTGCAGAGTGCCCAAGTAGTTGAGGCTGTCCACGAAACGCGATCCTGTCTCAGCCTTCCAAATGCCGGGATTACAAGGGCGCGCCACCACGCTCGGCTTAACGCTTAGTTTTTAAGACCATAACCCCTAAAACTGTAGAGCCCTCACTACTGTGAGACCCTGCACGACGCAGATGGCAGTACTTCAACGCAAATGCACGCTCCCGCATTG